>NW_025896065.1:1058786-1389519 GCF_002878395.1 Capsicum annuum
AAGGTTCAACTAAATCCAATCATGTGGGTGAAAATACCCAAAACAACTCAATCTGAATGTAAACCTAAACATAATTCTGAAAGTAGATCTGAAAGCCTCTAAATTGTCTAAATAAGAAGTTGAAGGAACATGTCTCCAACTAAATTCATAAAACTGAACTGAAGAAATAAATAAATGAATCAGATCATAATGTCCTTGAATCTATAAGGACTTACTGTGTCTTTGCGACTGGAACGCTACTGCTACTGCTGGGATGGAGCTCGTGTCTTAGAACCTATGGTGTAACATGAATAGAAAGTAACATAGCACAAATGCGTCAGTACAACTGGAGTACTGAGTATACGAGGAAGGTAGGCTGAACATAAAGGGTTTCATGCATGAACAACACTGACTGACTAATATGAACGTGGGAGTACAAACACAAATATATAGAAACTAGGACCATGAATACGTAATAGCCTGACTTGTAACCAAATACATGGTTTACTGATAACTGCCCTGACTAATACTGAAACTGATAACATGGATGACTTTATCTGGCAGTCCTATATATACTGAAATCTAAAAAACTATCTGAGTTTTTTTATTGAGACTGATACTAAAACTATGGGAAGTAGGGTTTAACCAATATGCCCTATGTATACTGTTATGGCTAAGCTGGGGTCCAATCTGTGCCCCAACTGGAGGGGTGTCAATACTGCACCACTCGTAAGGATAGCTGTGAGTAACCCTTATCTGGCGGGTACTTAATGACAATGGTGGGAACCCTAAACTTATGGGTTAAGCCACCTCATCAACCCTGAGATGATGGGTTAAGATGTCTCAAGCTACGATGGCTACGTAGTTCTAGAACACAAGGATTACTACTAAGAATCACACCCTGAACTGATAGGTGAGTTCCCAACCTTGGGTTCACTCGGTGCTAAACTCTACTCCCATCTGGAGGGACTGGACATGAATAACTGACTGTACATGACTTAAACTTACTGAATTCCATTGAATGGTGGAATGTTACTGATATCTAACAGCTGACTAAGATCATGAGGTTTTCCTGAGTCACATGGTGGACTGAAGTCTATGGAATCATAGCTTGAGTTTGGATATCGTGAAATATGTCATGGATCTAGGCACACAGCTATAGTTTTTGGGTAAAACTACCCCTACGACTCGATGGAAGGAAACTGACATACATGACTGACTTGATCCTATGAGTAGAGTCAATAATTTATAATATCATAAGTAGGGATCTCATACTAAGCATGGTTATCAACAATGTATTGCATGGAAATGGTCTCATATCACATGGAAGTACTTACACAATCTTAATATCATGTTGGTTGCATAATCATATTGGCAATACACACTAATAGCATGGAAGTTCATGTGGATTGCATGGTTATCATACATCTTGTTCATAAGTAGGATTTGCAAGTAAACATAGCATAATCTCATAAGAATAGTTCATGGCTATTCCAACAACATTTACAAGAAACATTAACAACATAGAAGTCATTGGAATGTAAGGGCATATCTTGAATCCTTCACTTAGTCACAATTTAGCCATATTGCATGCTTTCTAGTTCTTTAGGCATTTTATCAAACACCTTACATGCACATCTTAAGCATAGATGAATTCATCAAATTATACATCATGAACAACCAAACTTACATATTTCCAACTCATATGATACTATGAATTCACAAAAACATGTAAAGATTCCATGTTGGGAATCACCCAATATCAACAACATGATCATCAACACCCAACAATATAGAAATCATACTTTATAATAAAAAAGAGGAAAATAATCAAGAATCATCATGGGTATGATCATATCACCACAATCAACCAAGCTTTTATATTTTAAATATTGATTCTTGAACTATATGAATGAATTGAATCCATAGATGAACACTACGCATACCTTAGAAGGAAGATTCTTGATGATTGACGGAGGAATTTCCTTAAAATCGGATCTTCAAGCTTAATTATGCAACCCTAGTTGTTTTTCTCCTTTAGTACTCTTGGATGATGAGCTTAGAGATGAAAATAGGATTGTAATATGTTTAGAGTCTGTATATTTCACAGGGTTAAGTCTAGGGACGTGTAAAGAGTATTTAAAGACTTAATTACCTTTAAAATAACTCAAGACGGAGTGTTTTTGACACCTGGAATTGACATAGGCGGTGCCCAAGTGATCGCCTATGCTTGGGTTGGGCGGCACCTAACCAATCGCCTATGCTTGGGTTAGCCGGTGCCTAACCAATCGCCTATGCTTACTGTCTCTCACGAAAATGGGCATAACTTTTCGCTCGGGTATTGAATTAAGGCAAAATTGGTATCGTCAGAAAGATAATTCTATTTTCTACAATTTCGTGGGTCTAAATCAGCCAAAATAACATATTATCATGAAGTTATACTCATTCAAAGATTAACCTTGCAAAATCGAACACTAAAACTTGATGGATTCAAAAACTCTTAGCTTGCATTACCTTAAGTGACTCATATGAACATGCTTAATGAATCATAAGCTATCCTATCACTAGGATATTCATGGTAATTTATGTACTCAATTATGAATCACAGGGTAGGAGAATTCATATGTAAGAATACTTATTCACTTCCTAGCTTAGAAACATGCGAGGTATTACAGTTGTTCATTGATTTAAATCATAATTAAAGATGTTGATGCTGAAATCATGCTAATAATACAAGCTTTAAAATATTCCCATGCTTAAGTAATGTTTTATGAGTGTTCAATGAAATGCCTCAAATAATAAGTTTAAATAATTACCTTTGTTATCTTTTCAAGTTATTCCATATGGAATACATATAGTATGTTTTAAATATTATGACGTCCATATCGTGTTCATATGAATTCAGAATAAAACCCACTGATTCTGATTTGTTCATGTGAGTGTGCAATCTTTTCATGTTTATAAAGCATCCCCATGTTAAAGTCTTAGTCCCCATGTGTTTGAAGAAATGCTTGAGTGAATAATTATCAGCAATGATTTCCTTCCATGGTTTCAAATCTTTTAAGTGGTCCTATTATTCTTACTATCAATTCCTGGAGGTTATGAATACCCAAAATTTAGTTGTTTACTAAGTTTCAGTAGCTTTAGAATAATTTTAGATAAATCAAGAGCATTACCACTCAATTATCCTGCATGATCAGTTACTTGTATAGTTAAGCCTAGTTCAGTCCCATAATAAGTGTAAGTTCAGTTGGGAGTAGAATTCAGCAGTGAGCTAACCTAGGGACGGGGGTATTCCTGTTAGTATAGGGTTTGACCCTTAGTAGCAATCCCTGAGTTATAGAACTACGTAGCCAGCGTAGGTTTGATATATCTTCCAACTAGATTAGGGTTGACACATATCACATGAGTCTTTTTGTTAGTTTAGGGTTAACAATTTATCTTCCTGCCAGTTTAGGGTTGACACAACTTGTGTTAGTACCCGTGGCATGGTACTAGCACCCTTCAAATTGGGGTCACAATTTGAACCCCTATCAGCTCAGATTTGGGGCATGTCAGTTAGATAATACCTTCCACAGTTTAAGATTTAGTACTCATCTTAGAATTCAGTTCAGTTTTTCTTGACCATAGCACAAACTTTATCAGTTATTCAATTATCAAATTTTAGTATCTCAGTTTACAGATTATATTCAAAATATATTTTATGCTTGGTCATGCATTCTCGGTCTTTACAGATTTTATACATTTTATTTAGTACTTCAGGCTATACATTCAGTTTGTTATTACTAATACACATGAACCTATCCATATCATCCTAACCTCATTTAAAATACCAATACATTCAACGTATTGATTGCATACTCATTGCTTGCGCAATGATGTCTTATGTATAGGTTTGGACATTAGAGTTCTCGATCGTACTTAGAATTTCCAGTTTATCAGCAGCAGTAGCTATGGTGAGTCCTCATCCATTGAGGACGAGTTACCTTACGTTCAATTATATCAGTAGTTCAACTATTTAGTCAGTTGGGGTTAGTTGGGGGCTTGTCCATTCAATTCCACAGTCAGATAGTTTAGATGCTTTCAGACTAGCATAAATTGTCAGCCAATTTTCAATTGTTATTATCAGCCAATTTATCAGAATGGTCAGTAATGTTTTACAGACATAACCAGAACTTTAATTTAAAACCTTATGGCATTTTTTAGAAAAATTTTGCATATGACTTCTATTCTCACCATATTATTCAGTACTCATAGCAGGTACTAGCTCATGGGTTAGCTTGTGGTCTCTCAAAACTATAAGCACCGTGTGGCGCATAGGTTGTTGTAATACCTTGTGATTTTCCTCACTTAAATTCATCCCTAGAATGTTAAGGGATAGCTTCCCAAAACAAATACTATTTATTCTGTGTGGAATTCCTTAGATTTAGACTTTCCATTGCATAGGATTTAAATTAACTCTCCAACGATATAAGATTTGTGTATATTTGATAACCAGGTAAGAAGTTATGGCTATTTTAAGTTCTAGTCATAAAACACTGCCATTTTGGTCACTAGCACGTCGCGTAGCAGGTTTAAATGACGATTGTCAATTTACTGTGGCCCTCTGCAATAATGGCGTATCTCAGAGAGGGTCAATTTCCCGTTTGTTAATTACCTGAGGTCTAGCGCGATAATGGCGCATCGAGCCATGTGCCAAAATGGCATTCCGAAGGGGCACCACGATGTCTCCGCATCATGGAGTCTGTCCAATTCCCATTTGTTAATTTTCAGTGAGCCATTGCAATAGTGACGCATCATAGTGACCACCCAGATTGGGAAAATGTATGTTTTCTAATTCTGTTTAAGATTTTAAAGGGGTATTTTGGCAAATTCCCCAACCCCCAATTCATCTAAGAACATAAGATTAATCAAATATCAAAACTCTTTATGCCCTATTCATCATTCTCCTCAAAGAAAAACCCTAGTTCATCATTCTTCCTCTCCAAGAAGCTCGGAATTCCTCCATTAATTCTCCAAGATAGTCCAAATCAATAGGAATCCAAGATTCAAGCCTTGCATCAAAGATCATCAATTAAGGACTGTAGGGTTTGAACAAGGATAATTCTTTCATCTTTGTGCCCGAAACTTTATTTTATTTACAAATTTACTGCAATTTATAAGATTTCCATGAAATTTAAGTTAGGGTTTATACCCATCATCATTCTTTTCAAGATTATGAGGTTTTCCATGATTTAGAAGATGAAATACATGATTATGTTTATGTTTCCACGCATATTACTGAAATTTCCATATTTTACGATTATTTATGAATGTTTACATTACCAAGTATGAATTTTAGATGTTTTAACCTGATCTTGATGCTTGGGTCAATAGACCCCATTTAAAGATTTTTGTTTCAAGATTGTTGTACTATAAGCACCCGATGACTAGATTATTTCCAAATTTTAGATAAAAAAATCCACTTTATTTCAGAAGACTTGACATTTAAAGAAAAGAAAAGCATAGTTGGTTTTTCCGTAAACCTTGGTATAAATTCTAAAGTGGATTTCTTAAGATTTTAAGCATGATATTGGGAGTAGTATTTAGCAGCAAGATGGGTAAGTTACTATGGTTTAGTACCCCAGAACTACATGCCACCGTAGGTACAAATTATCATATTATTTTCACTTCTACGTTTATGACTTAGATTGTGATCACTCAGATTATAATTTTTTATTCTGATAGTAAGGGTAGAACAGCCCTACCTAATTGGGGCCAGTTGCGGGATTTTATAGATACTCAAATGGTGTATTGTCGGTTAGAAGAACCTCCCAACAGATATCCCCTACTCTTAAATAGTTTATTGATTTGAAGCTTTTAAGATATATAGAATAAGTTTTAGACTTCACTTAGCCTATGTTATTTGAGAAATAGAACAGAAATACAGATTTCAAACTAAGTGTGATGACTCACGAGACTTAGATTACATTCTTTGTTACTCATGATTTTTGACTCAGATTTTTGATTACTCAAGCTTACGTGAGTCATTTACATTTATCATGCATGATTTTATAAACTTTGATGATATTGTTTATTTATTGCATGCACCCCCATATACTCAGTATATCATCAAAGTACAGATCCACATATATATTTATGTGCTACATTGTCTCATAATGTAGGTTCAGGTGCTCAGTCTCAGCAGTGTGATTGATCTTTGAACATCTTATCTAATCCCTGCAGATGTGAGTCCTCATAGTTCGAGGGATTAGTTATTCAGATTTCCAAGTGACTAGTAGATATGTCTTTACTCATTTCAGACAGTTGAGTAAGCTGGGGCATATCCCAGTGACTCTCTAGATTCAAATAGTAGAGGCTTGTAGAACTATTAGATTCAGATTTAGACCTTTGAGTTAGTATTCAGATTTTCAACATTTGTTTTATAAGACTTTTGTGATTTAGTATGATTCTGATATACTCAGAAGATTCAGACAGATTCTTGCATATATTATGATTTTTCATCTATATTTCCCTATTTTTAAATTCAGATCTAGGAAAGGCAGCCAGGGTTAGCTCAGGACTACTTGTAGTTAAGAGCACGATGTGGCATCCTGGGAATAAGATTTCAGGAAGTTACAAACTTGGTATCAAAGCCTAAGGTTTAGAGAGTCCTAGGGAGTCATACGAGCCACATTACATAGAGTCTTAATCATCGGTGTGAAGCGCGCCAAATCTATGAGCAAGAGGCTATGGAGCGTTTTAGAAAATCATCTCTTATTTTCATGATCTATAAGTTATTTATTGTCTCTATCTACTTCTAACATATGCTTTCACATAACAAAAAATGCCTCCTCATCAAGCTAAGGCTTGCAGCAATATTAACTAGCCACCTCAGCCCCGCAGATCCTTTGAATGAGAATATGTCACATGCAGAGTTTCGGGCTACCTTTTAGGTGCTAGCTCAAGCTGTGACAACTAATATTCAGGGAAACCATCAGGATACAGTCCCACCTCAGCAAGATGGGGATTTGGCTTCAGCCAAAATTCAAGATTTCATGAGAATGAACCCACTAAAATTCTTTAGGTCGAAGGCAGGTGAGGACCCATATTTTCATCTTGATGAGGTGAATAAGATCACCTGAATTTTGTATGTTTCTGAGGAAAAGAGTGCAGAATTGGCATCCTATAGGTTAAAGGATGTTTCTTATAATTGGATAGTGATATAGAAGAAGAGGAGAGGGGAGAATACAGCTCCAATAACTTGGCAGATATTTTAGGATATGTTCTTAGACAAGTTCTTCCCTCTTGATATAATGGAAGCTAAGATAGACGAGTTCATGAACCTGAGGCAGGGCTCTATGATAGTGTAGGAGTATTACCTCAAGTTCAACCAGTTGTCTAAGTATGACCCTGGCAAGATGGCTGACCCTAGGTCAAGCATGTTTAAGATTATGATCGGTGTGTTTGGGATGGCAGTTAAGAAGTGTAGCACTACTATGCTCAATAGGGACATGGACCTTCTAAGAGTGATAATATATGCTCAGCTGATTGAGGAAGAAAATATGAAGGAGAGAGAGAGTGAATAAAAGGGCTAGAACAGGGCAGTTTGATCATAGTCAGAATACGTCTGGAGGTGGAAAACATTTGTAGTTTCAGAATCATTCATATATGCCCATACTTTCTTCAACTAATGCTCTTGTACCCAGAAATAGCCAGGAATGGTGGGGTAAGTCCTCTATGTCCAGCTCTCAGAATAGTGTGAGTATTAGGCCTAATCATTCCCCATGTACTAATTGTGGTATGAATCATAGAGGTAAATGTTTGTGGTGTCAGAAAAGTTGATATGGTTATTTCCAGGAGGGTCACAAGATCAAAGAGTACCCATATACTAGACGGGGAAATAGATATGTTCTTCCTTAGACATAGGCTAATAGTGCACTAGCTTCTTTAGGTCGCCCAGCTTCTCCTCGGGGTGTATCATCTAGTACCAGTGGCAGTCAACACCAGAATTGGTTTTATGATTTGACATCCTGCCAGGAGCAGGAGGATTCACTCGATGTTGTGACTGGTATGCTTTGTGTCTTTCATTTTGATGTTTAGGTGTTGTTAGACCCTGGGTAGAGCTTCTCTTATGTGAACCCATTAGTTGCTATGAATTTTGAGATAAGTTCTAAAAAGATCCCTGAGCCTTTCTTGGTTTCTACTCCAATAGGTGAGTCAGTTGTTGACAAACAAATTTATAAAAAGGGTCCTATCACCACCCTTTATAAATTCATGTTATAGAGTTAGGCATGGTTTATTTTGATCTTATTTTGCGTATGGATTGGGTTCATTCATGTTATTCTTCTATTGATTGCCGCACCCAAGTGGTGAATTTTTGTTTCAAGATGAGCCAGTCTTTGAGTGGTCAGGTAATTCAGAGTCTCCCAAGAGTCATTTCATAGCTTATCGTAAGGCCAAAAAGTTGATGTCCAAAGGTTGTATTTACTATTTAGTTTGAGTTAAAGATACTAAGTCTGAGACTCCAACAATTTAGTCGGTCTGAGTGGTCAATGTGTTTCCTGATGTTTTTCCAGAATATCTCCCAGGGTAACTCTCGATAGGGAAATAAAATTTGGTATTGACCTTCTCCCAAATACTCAGCCAATTTCTATTCTTCCTTACCGTATAGTCCCCGCAGAGATTTAGGAGATGAAAGAGAAACTCAATGATCTTTTAGAAAAAGGTTTCATAAGGCCTAGTATTTCCCCATGGGGCACTCCCATCCTATTCGAGAAAAATAAAGATGGTTATTTTCACATGTGCATCTACTATTATTAGTTGAATAAAGTTACAGTCAAGAACAAATATTCTCTTCCAAGAATTGATGACTTGTTTGATCAATTACAAGGTGCAAGTTATTTCTCAAAGATAGACCTTAGATCCAGCTATCATCAGCTTAAATTAAGGGAATGTAATATTCAAAAGACAACTTTCAAAACTCATTATGGTCATTTTTAGTTTTTAGTCATAATTTTTGGTCTTACTAATGCCCCAGCAGCTTTCACGGACCTCATGAATTGAGTGTTCAAATAGTATCTAAACATGTTTGTTATAGTATTCATAGATAATATCCTTGTGTACTCCCGTAGTGAGAATGACCGTGTAGATCAACTTAGAATTGACTTGCAAAATCTTAGAGTGCATTGATTGTTCGCTAAATACAGCAAGTGTGAATTTTGGATAAGATCAGTAGCCTTTCTCGATGATATAATATTGATGCCTCTAGAGTGAGTTGAGTTATGTGTTGATGCCTATAGAGTTGGTTTGTGTTATGTGTTGATTCAGAGAGGTAAGGTCATAGCCTATGCCTCTAGATAGTTGAACCCTTATGAAAAAAATTACCCAATCCATGATCTTGAATTAGTTGTTGTGGTGTTTGCTTTGAAAATCTAGAGATATTATCTGTATGGTGTGCATGTTGATGTGTTTATAGACCAAAAAAGATTATAGTATGTGTTTACCCAGAGTGAGTTGAATCTTTATGAAAAAAGGTGGTTGGAGTTGTTGAAGGACTATAATATGAGTGTGTTGTATCATCCGGGCAAGGCCAATGTAGTGGCAGACACCCTTAGTAGGTTGTCTATAGGCAGTGTTGCTCATGTTGAGAATGATAAGAAAGAGTTAGCTCGAAAAGTTCATCATTTGCCTAGATTGGGTGTTAGGTTGGTTGATTCAACTAAAGGTAATGTTTGGGTTCAGAGTAGTTTCGAATTTTCCCTAGTTTTGGAAGTCAAGGAGAAGCAAGATATGGATTCTAGTTTGTCAAACTGAAAGAGTTAGTTAAAGACCAAACGGTAGAGGTTTTTTTTCAAGGGGGAGATGGTGTGTTGAGGAACCAAAGTAGATTGTGTGTGCCATGTGTTGATGATTTGAGGCAGCGGATTATGGCAGAAGCGCATGGTGCACGACATTCTATTAATTCAGGTGCTACCAAGTTAAATTTAAATGACTCACATAATCTGGAACGTCTGAAATACTGAAATCTGGAATCCTAAATAGCAAATCATACTTTGTAAATATAGTGACTCATAACATTTAATTCTAAAATTTGGGCTAATACTCTATCTTTAAATCATACTGTCTAAGTGTACAAAGGACTCACTTCTATGTCTAAAATCTGAAAGTTGAATGCTTTATTGAAAGTTTGTAAATAATCTAATCATAGGATGCTTAAAGCATCATCTTTCATGGAATATCAACATATAATCTTGGGCTTAGTAACCCATGCCTCAATTTTATGTCAAAACATCATAAATTTCATGCTTGATAATAAAAAGAATGATAACTTATCTCAAAATCTAGAAATTACTGCAATAGGCATGAAAATATGAAAATAGTCATGCAATTCACCTTCAAAATCTCTCAAAAACTCCTAATCTTGCAAATAGCAGTAATGGGCATGAACCCTAATTAAAATCTCATGGATATTAATTCCAAATCTTATGAATTTGTAACTAAAACTTGGATTTGGGAAAAAAGATGGAAGAAAATCCTTGTTCATAAACCCAACATACCTAGATTGCTGATTAGATGCAGAAACTTGAATTATTGATTCCTATTTGAGTTTTTGAAGATGAGTTCTTGATTATCTTGTCTTGCGAATCCTAAATTTTTAGCTTTCTTGGACAAACAATGGTGGAATTGATTTCTTGAAGAAGAAACATTTGAGTTCTAGGGGTTTTGTTTGAGAAAAAATTGATGAATAATGAGTATAATAGGCTTAGAATGGGTTTAATGTCATGTTTTGGATGGATTGGGGCTTAAGAATTGACCAAAATACCCCCTTTAAACTTCTAAACGGAACTGTAAGAGAGAACCAAAAGTCCCGATTTAATAGGATACTGCAACGCGCCACTATCACAGTGGCTCACTGGATAAGGGGCGATTAGGAATTGGAAACCCTCCGTGATATGGAGCTATCGCGGTGCCCCTTTTGAATGACATTTTGACCATCATTGCGATGCAGTGAAATCGCCTAGGCTTACTGGAAATTGACAAATAGAAAATTGAACCTCTACACAATGCGCAAATATCACGGAGGTCGACTGAAAAATCAAAATTATGAAATTGTCCTTCACTGCGACGCGGTCACTGTCCATTTGGTACACTGCTTACTAAAAATGCCATAACTTCTTCACCGAGTGTCGGATTTGGGTGAATTTAGTACCAATGGAAAGCTTATTAAATTTCCCACACCATGGAATTTCTAAATATGCAAAATTTCATTTGAAATAAAAAGTATTCATTTTAGAAGCTAATCTTTGACATTCTAGGGACAAAATTAAACTAGGAAAATGATGGGGTATTACACCTTAATTGATGCAATTGATGAGAACACTTTATTTTGGATTTCTATTTGTTCTTTTGAAAATGGATTCTTGATTATCTTTAATTTCCTTAACCTTGAATTTTGAGTTTCCTAGAAGAAAGAATAGTGGAATTTTTGATTTCTTGGGGATTAAGTTTTGAGTTGTAAGGTTTTCTTGGAGAGTAATTTGATGAAAAGTAAGCATATAATGCTTAGAATAGGTTTAATCCTCTATTTTTCACAAATTGGGGGCTTGGGGAAAGACTAAACTAACCTTTTAAAAGAAACTTTGGAAACCTGAAATCCTGATTTTGGGCCCCACCACGACATGCCACTATCACGGTGGCTTATTGGAAAAGGAACTATTGCAAGATGAAACTTCACTGCAACACAGAGCTATTGTGGTAAGCCACTAAAAATTGACAAGTTCCATTTAGGCCATCACCGCGATGCGGTACCATCGGTGAGCTACTAGAAATTGACAAACAAGAACTGGGACCTCACCACGATGCGGGCCAATTGCATTGCTTCACTAGAATCGGATAATTGCGATTCTATCCTTCACCACGGTGCGGTGCCTATCAAACTATGTTACTAAAAATACCATAACTTCTCAAACGAGTATCTGATTAATGAAAAATTAGTATCATTGGAAAGATGAGCCAATTATCTACACATTGGTGGGTCTAGAACTTGAAAATTCTATATGTATCAATAGATATTCATTTTTGAAGCCATCCCTTGACATTTTAGGAGCTAGACTGAGCTAGGAAAAGTACAGGGCATTACATTATCACCCTTTTAGGAATAGTCACCCTCGAATGAGACTAGTTAAACTGAAGATTCTGTAGAACTGAGGCTATATACTGGCATTCACAATTGAAACAAGTTGTATGACAGAATCTAAAACATACTGAGAAACTAAACTAATATATGAGTTCATGAATTTACATAAATATAACTATATGGCTAAATTTGATACTGGAATAGAACTAAATTAAAGAAGATTGTTACCTTCGACTTAATCTGAGTTAATAGGGAAAAGATGAGAATACTTGGTATGCATGTCTGCTTCTTCTTCCCAAGTAGCACCCTCAACGGACTGATTTCCCCACAGAACTTTGACCAAGGGATCTTTTTTGTTCCTTATTCTACAGATATAATGATCAAGATCTCTACTAGAACTTCTTCGTATGAGAGGCTATACTGAATAATTGTGCTTTTTAGAGGGACTATAACAGCTGAATTGTGCATGCACTTATTTAATAAAGACACATGGAGCACTAGATGAACTGATGACAAGTATGCAGGTAGATCAAGCTCATACGCTACCATCCCAACACGACTCAAGATCCTGTATGGGCCTAAATATCATGGACTAAGCTTCCCATTTTTGGTAAATCTCTTCACCCCCTTCATGGGTGAAACCTTCAAATACAAGAGATCATCTACTTCAAACTCAAGATCTCTCCTTCTTACATCTTCATAAGATTTCTAACGAATCTAAAATGCTTTTAATTGATCTCGAATCAACTGAACTTTCTCTATAGCTTTAAACACTATATCTGGCCTAATCACGAGGCCTCACCTACTTTGAGCCAATTGACTGGTGATCTACACCTCTGCCCATAAAGATCTTTAAACTGGGATATCAAAATACTAAAATGGTAACTGTTATTGTAGGCAAACTCCATAAACGGTAAGTGATCATCCCAACTATCTTTGAAGTCAAGAATACAGGGCCTCAATATATCCTTTATGGTCTGAATAGTACTCTCTGGCTTACCATCTATCTACAGATAAAAAGCTGAACTAAGATAAACTTGAGTACCAAGACCCTTTTGAAAGGCTTTCCAAGACTGAGAGGTAAACTGAGTACCCCTATATGAGAAGATGGATAAGGAAACTCCATGCAATCTAACTAAATCTATGATATATATCTTAGCATAATATTCAACCGTGTAGGACGTGTGAACTAGCAAGAAATAAGATAACTTGGTCAATATATCTAAAATCACCCAAATCGAATCATGATGACAACACGAATAGATTAGTCCAGTCACAAAGTCCATATTCACCTCTTCCTACTTCCAAATGGGTATGCCAAACTCCTGCTAAGTGCCACCAGGTCTTTTGTGCTCTGCCTTAACCTATTAACAAGTTGCACACTTAGCATAAATTTTACAATATCTTTCTTCATACAGCTCCACCAATAGACTTTTTGCAAATTGTGGTACATCCTGGTGCCTCTTGGATGAAAGGAATAACGCATACCATTCGCTTCTTCCATGATCTGCTACCTCAATTAATCAACATATGGAACACACAATCTACTCTAGTATCTCAACACACTATCTCTCCCTTGGGAAAAAACCCCTACCTTTTCGTCTTTAACTGACCCCTTCATTTGACGCTAGAGAAGATTCTGAACTACTCTAAACCCAATATTCCCCTCGGCTGAGTCAACTAACCCCACACCAAATCTAGTTAACCGGTGAACTTCCCGAACTAGTTCTCTCTTATTATTCTCCACATAAGCGACACTGCCAATAGGGAATCTACTAAGGGCGTCTTCCACTACATTAGCCTTGCTCGAATGATACAACACACTCATATCATAATCTTCCAACAATTCTAACCACCTTCTCTGATAAAGATTTAACTTCCTCTGAGTAATCACATATTGCAAGCTTTTGAGATCCGTAAACACATCAACATGCACCCCATAAAGATAGTGTCTCTAGATTTTTAATGAAAACACAACAACAGCTAGCTTAAGGTCATGAGTGGGGTAGTTTTTCTCATGAGGCTTAAGCTCTCTAGAGGCATAGGCTATAACCTTATCTATCTGCATCAAAAAACAACCCAAACCAATTCTAGGGGTGTCACAATATTCAACGAATGTATTTGTACCATCAGGCAGTGCTAAAATTGGGGTTGAAGTTATTGAATCTTCAACTCCTGAAAACTTTTCTCACAGGAATCTGACCGTGACCACTGGAACTTAACTTTCTTTTAGGTCAATCTACACAAAGGGAATGCAATAGAAGAAAAACCATCAACAAAGAATTTATAATAACCATCTAATCTAATGGGTTATTCTAATATCTAATAAAGAAATAGGTTTAGGCTAGTTTCTTACTGCTCTGTCTTTTGGGTTTTAACTCTAATACCATCACTGGAAATAATATGACTGAGGAAAGCTAACTATCTTAGCCAAAATTCACATTTACTGAATTTGGCGAACAACTAGTGATCTCTGAGAGTTTCTAACATAATTCTGAGGTGGTCTGCATGATCATCCTCAATACGAGAATAAAAAAGAATATCATCGACAAAGACTATGACAAACATGCACAAATATTGTTTGAACACTCTATTCATTGTCCATGAAGGCTGCTGAAGCATTTGTTAGATCGAAAGACATGACTAGAAACTCAAAATGACCATAACGAGTTCTGAAAGCTGTCTTTCGAATATCACATTCCTTTAATCTAAGTTGACGATAGTCGGATCTAAGGTTTATTTTGGAGAAATAACTTGCACCTTAGAGTTGGTCGAATAAGTCATCAATCTTATAAAGAAGATATTTGTTTTTTACTGTGACTTTATTCAACTGACGACAGTCAATGCATATTTGAAAAGAACTATCTTTATTTCACAGGAATAGGATGGAAGCGCCCTAAGAAGAGATACTAAGCCTTATGAAACCTTTGTCTAAGAGGTCTTTAAGTTGTTGTTTTACCTCCTTAAGCTTGGCTAGAGCCATTTGATATGGAGGAATAGAGATGGGTTGAGTATCTAGAGGAAGGTTAATACCGAATTCTATTTCCCTATCGGGAGTACCCCTAGCAAATCTTTAGGAAAGACATTAGGAAACTCATTGACTACACGGACTGACTAAGCTATTGGAGTCTCAGGATTAGTGTCTTTGACTCAAACTAAATGATAGATACACCCTTTTGAGATCAACTTTCTAGCTTTAAGAGAGGATATGAAATGACTCTTGGGAGACACTGAATTACCTTCCTACTCAAAGACCAGATCATCTAGAAATTTAAACTTCACCACTCGGGTGTGACAATCTATAGATGCATAATAAGAGTGGAGCCAATCCATGCCAAGAATAAGCTCAAAGTCGACCATATCTAACTCTATTAAATCTACTAACATAATTTTATGAAGGAAAGTGATAGGACACTTTCTATAAATATGTTTGGTAACAACTGACTTACCCACTGAGGTAGAAACTAAGAAGGGATCAGGGATCTTTTCAGGACCTATTTCAAAATTCACTGCAACTAGTGGGGTCATATAAGAAAAAATCAACCCGAGGCCTAATAACACATAAACATCAAGATGAAAGACATGTGGCATACCAGTAACAACATCTGGTGAATCCTCCTACTCTTGCTGGAATGGTAAAGCATAAAACCAATTTTGGCTCTAACCACCATCGGTACTAGATGATGCGCCCTAAGAAGGTACTGGGCGACCTAGAGGAACTGGTGCACTAGTAGCTTTAGTCTAGGGACGAGCATCCCCATTTTCTTTCCTAGCATACAGACACACTTTGATTCCATGTCCCAACTTATCATAACCATAACAACCTTTCTATCCAAACAAGCACTCACCAAGATGATTCTTACCACACTTAGCACATGGAGGATAACTGGGATTTCCACTTTTACTATTTTGAGACTAGACATAGAAGTCTTACCCACTGCTCTTTCCTCCCTTTATGAGTGGAAGCACTAACTAAACATGGTGCTGGCATAGATGAATGATTCTAAAATAGTGAATAATTTCCCCCTCCATACTTTGCTTGCCCATACTTAAACTGCCCAATTTTAGCCTTCATATTTACCCTCTCTCTTTCCTTTAACTTTTCTACCTCAATTTGCTGGACATGAATCAACAAACCTATGTCACCAATAAGCATGACATTTCTACACTACTTGACTATCAAACTATATACTCTAGTAACAAACTTACAGATACTTTCCCTAGGGTCAACCATCATATTAGGGGCATACATAGACAACTAATTGACCTTAAGGCAGTACTTTTTCACTATCTAAGAGCCCTGTCTTAGGTTCACAAACTCCTCTGCCTTAGCTTTTCTTATTTCACATAGAAAGAACCTGTAATAGAAATGCATTTTGAGAAACTTGCCAACTCATAGGAGCACATTCTCACCTCTACCATTCTTCCATATAACCACCCAATAATATGCTACATCCTTCAATCTATAGGATGCCAACTCCAAGCTCTCCTCTTCAAAAATATGCATAATCTGGGTGATCTTCTTCATCTTTTTTAAATAAACTTGTGGGTCCTCACCTACTTTTGACCAAAGGAACTCTGGCAGATTCATTCTTATGAAGTCTCAAATTTAAGATGCTACTAAATCCCCATTCAGCTAAAGTGGGACTATTGCCTGATGGTTTCCCTAAATATTAGCAGTCCTAGCTTGGGCGAACACCTGAAAGGCAACCCAAAATTCAGCATGGGATATATTCTCATTCAAAGGGTCAGTAGGCTGGGGTGGCTTGTTATAATTTTTGTGAGCGTTAGCTTGACAAAGAGGCATATTCAATTGTCACTTAAGAGCATGAGTTAAAACAATATCGAGATACTGTAAGCACGATAGATTATAAAAGAAAGAGATTATTTTCTAAAAACGTCCTATAGCCTTTTTCTCATAAATGTGGTACGTTTCACACCCATGATCAAGACACTACGTAAAGTGGTTTGTCTGACTCCTTAGGACTCTTATAATCTTAGGCTTTGATGTCAAATTTTTAATGCCTTAAAAACAGGTCCCGAGATATTACACGGTGCTTAAGGCTAAGAGTAGCCTTAATCTAACCCTGTAAGCCATCCACTATATCTGAAACTCATAATAGGGAAGTATAGATATTTAATTAATCTAAAATATGGAATTCTGTATGATTTAATCTAAAAATGTCTAAATGTAATAACTAAAAATCCAAATCTCAAGAGTCCGGTCAATCGATATTGAAAATATGATTCATAATCTAGCAGTCTAACAAGGCTCTACTACTAATGCTAGAGAGTCACGAGGACAAACCCACAGCTTACTTGAACTGTCTGATAATACTGAATCATCTATACTAATAAGCTAAAAAAACTGAATAACTGGCTCCCTAGACTATAAGGACTCACCAAATGTCAGGATATAGATAAAGATCCTTGAAATCACTCACGCTATTGAAACTGAGTACCCAAACCTATATTATGAGATAATGTATCACATAGACGTATATATGGATCAGTACATCTGGATTGTACTGAGAATATGGGGGTGAATGCATAAGTAAATAATATCTCAATATTATTGTAAGTTTGTTAAAGAATGCATACTAAATGTAGATGACTGATATAAGCTGGAATATCTAATAACTAAATATCATTATCATGAATAGCAAAACATGTTGCATATAACTAGTGAGTCATAATGTTTAGTTTCTAAAAGATATACTTCTATTCTGTCTTTAAATCATGTTTTCTAAGTGTACAAAGGAATCACTTTTATATCTGTAATCTGAAATCTAAAACTTCATAGCTGATGTCACATGTAAAGCAATGTCTGAATAATTATGCAAGCCTTTACACTTCATTTTCTAAAAGGCTTTCTATTATTCTTTACTCTTTTCTATAAGTCATAGGGAAATACCTTTAAAGACTATTATGCAAGTCTTTACTGTTAGGGATGTTCTTCTAACTGATATACACCATGTGAGCTATCATAGTGTCCAACTTCTAGTTCCTTTATGGGTAAACCTCATGTTAGGGAGAGGTGTCATACTATTGCCAAGGAGTATATCCTAACCTAAGTGATCACATCCATACCTATCATCTATATAGAAATAGGAATAATCTGATAATCTGAACCTATATTTGCTCGTAATTCTGGAGTATGTGAACATATCTAACTCAGTGCTAAATACTACTCTCTTTAAAAATACTACTCACTTTTATTTGTTTGCTCATTCTATTAGAAATCCACTTTAAAACTAGTATAATGATTTATAATGAAAACAAACTGTATATCTGTTAGCTAAATCTGTAACTGAAACTGTAAGATGGATTCTAAGTTTTAATTGAGATAAAAAGATCAAGTCTATATCAAAATTTAAAAATAATTAATCATAGGATGCTTAAAGTATAGTCATTCTCGAAATATCAAGATACAACTAGGGCTTACCAACCCATGCATCAAATTCATGTCAAAACATCATTAGATTCATGCTTTATAATGTAAGTATTGATAATTCATCACAAAATCGGGAAATTTCTGCAATACACATGAAAATATGAAAATAAACATGCAAATTCATTATCTAAATCACTTCAAATCTCATAATCTTTCAATTTGAAATGTTGGGTATGAACCCTAATTCAAAACTCATGTAAATTCATATAAAATTAACTTCAAAAACTTATTTTGGGAACAAAGATGAAAGGATTACCCTTGTTGAAAAATTCTACATACCTTAATTGATCCAACTGATGAGAATACTTGATTTTGGATTCCTATTTGTGCTCTTGAAGATAGATTATTGATTATCTTGAATTGGTAACCTTGAATTTTGAGTTTCCTTGGAGAAAGAATGGCGGAAATTTAGATTTCTTGGGGATTAATTTGTGAGTTCTAGGGTTTTCTTGGAGACTAATTTGATGAAAAGTAAGCATACAATGCTTAGAATAGGTTTAATCCCCTGTTTTTCACAAATTGGGGGCTTGGGAAAATACTAAACTACCTTTTTAAAATCAACTTCGAAAATGGGAAATTCTAATTTTCGGCCCCACCGCAATAAACCACTATCACAGTGACTTATTGGAAAAGACATTATTGCAAACTGGAACTTCACCGCGATGTAGAGCTATCATGGTAAGCCAATGTAAATTGACAAATTCTATTTAGGCCATCACTGTGATGTGGTACCATTACGATAAGCGGTTGGAAATTGACAAACGAGAATTAGAACCTCACCGTAATCCGGTCCAACGTGGTGCTTCACTGGAATTGGAAAATTGTGATTCTGTCCTTCATCGCAGTTTTGTGCCTGTCGAAATGACACACTATTTTACTAAAAACGTCATAACTTCTCAACCGAGTATCCGATTAAGAAGAAATTGGAATCATTGGAAAGCTGAGCTAATTATATACACATTGGTGGGTCTAGAGCATTAAAATTCTATATGTATCAAGAGATATTCATTTTTGAATCTAACCCATGGAATTCTAGAAGCTAAAATAAGCTAGGAAAAGTATGGGGTATTACAATATAGCCATGAAGTGCCCCTTCGAAAAGGACAAAATGGTTCATTGGAAAGGTGTGTCATTTCGAAATAGTTATTTTTGTCCATTTGAAATAGTATGTCTTTTATGAACAGTCACAAACATCCGAATAGTCATCCCTTTTCCCAAAATAGTGTATTTTACTCGAAGAGTTGATCTTTCAGTGTTTTTGCAAGCATTCTGCATGCAAACTAATGGAGTAAAATATTTTTGGTTTTTCCATGGATTAAATAAATTTAGTACAAAAAATTAATCTAATCGATCAATTATTTGACAAATCCAAATCCGAAGTCAAAGCTAATGCCGAGTCGAGCAAGCGACGATGACGATGACGCGAGGCACCTTTTGGTTCTTGCCTTACAATCCATGTGGATTTGTGTTTCTTAATAAGAACACATGAAAGTCTCATTCTCCCACCAATATGGGAGAATTAGTATACTTTCCTTATTGTGAGAACACTTTCCTTTTAGGTGTGATTTTAGTTCCCCTCTATTAATTCCTTTTACTTTCTATTCACACATTCAACTTGAACCTAACAGTCTTCCATATGAATAGGGAATGATTATTCTTTTCAAAATTTTACGAAAAAGTGTGTAATCAGCTAGCAAAGACTAATTGCATATGGATAAGTGGGTTTACCTTTCAACTTTCTATAGTGAACATACATCGGATGCACTCGGTCAATCGACAGATTTAATATATTTGAACCGTTGAGCTTTAATGTACACCTACAAAATACATGTCACACAACCAGCCTTTTACCATTTATTATTCTCTGTGTTTTCTTTGTTTCATCCATGAAAACATCCATATTTCATGAGAGCTTAGAGAATAGTCCTTTACTAACATTCTCCTTAATTTGGCTTCCATTTTTCCCTCACGTAGGTGATTTTTAAACGTTCAATCCTATAGATAAAACAATTTGGTCAAATCTACTGAATTTAGATAATCATTTAAAGATTTTACACCATAAGTCTTATCCTGGTTTACTAAACATTGACTATATTATGAGAATGGGTTTGGTATATTGACAATGTTGAACCTGTCATACACAACTTTATTTTATCTCCTTGAACCTAGCTCTTGGGTTCTCTAGCCCGCTAGGTAGAGTTATTGCCATGGTAACTTGTCCTAGGTTATAAACCCATTTCCTTTGCTTTTCCCTCAACTCCCTCTCTATATAGGCCTTTTATGAGTGGATCTGACACATTATCCTTTGACTTTATGTAGTCAACAATGATAATTCCTCTATAGAGAAGTTATCTAACAGTGTTATGTCTCTTTCTTATGCGAAGGGATTTACCATTGCATATCATGCTCCCTGCCCTATCTATTGCCGCTTGACTATCACAATTTATACAGAATGGTGCCAATGGTTTGGGACAATAAGGAATATCTTCCAAGAAATCCTGGAGCTATTCAGCTTCTTCACCAGCTTTATCTAATGCGATAAACTCAGATTCCGTTGTGGAGTGAGCAATACATAGTTGTTGGGATGATTTTTAAGAGACTGCTCCTCCGCCTATAGTAAATACATAGGTGATCCAATTAGAATTACTATATCTTTCAAGCACCGAAGGATATTTATTATAATGTAAAGCATAGTCTTGTATGTATTTAAGACACCCCAAAACTGTTTCCATTGCCATCCAATGATTCTTATTGGGATTACTCATGTATCGACTCAGCTTACTAATAGCACATGCTACGTCTAATCATGTACAATTTATTATATATATTAAACATCCTAACACTCTTGTGTAGTCCAACTATGAGTCACTTTCACCTTCATTCTCTTAAAGTAGAAAGCTCACATCCAATGGAGTGTTAGAAATACCAAATTTTACAAACTTGAATTTGTTAAGTATAACAACCCGATTTTCTAGAACCAGAACGTCACACAGTGCTCATGATCCCAAAGGACCACATGCTAAACCTCTACTAATATTTATACCTGAACATTGCATAATATAGATAATAAATGTGGAAACTAGCCATAAGGTTTAAAACATCTAAAAACACTTAAAATTGAAAACTAAATACTAATACATCTGTTTGAAAAACCTCTAAACTGTCTGAGCTGTGGAGTTAATGGTACATGTCCCAAACTAACTTCATCTACAGAAAGTAAACTAAGTTTGTTGTGATGGTAAAAATAAGGATCATCCTCGACTAAAGAGGACTCACTACTATGTCTACTGCTGCTGACTGGGAATGAGCTGCTAAGGGTACTTTAGATCTGGTGCCTCTAAACCTATGGTGTCAAATAAAACACCATAGCACAAATACGTCAATATGGGAAAACACCAAGTATGAAGATGTGGTAAGGCTAAATACAAGGGCTCATGCATGAACAATTACTTAACTGAATAATCATGAGAGTACTGAATGAGAACACATGCATAAATGCACAAACCATACCTAAAATCATCGTGACTCAAAATGCTGAAACTCAGATACTACTTTACTGCCAACTAAACTCACTACTAATGCCTGACATACTGAACACTAAATCATCTAATACTAATAACTGGGTAATGGATTTGACATCAGTCTTATCTAGTGAGAGATCTTGAAAACTGATGATACTAAAATTGATTAACTGAATCTACTCATATCAATGACTAAATTTTGAGCTTTGTACTCTCAACTGACTGCATCAGAGATCAAACCTCTCTAACGAATGATGCCAGAATCTACTATCAATGATAAGAAAAGATTATATTTGAGATCAATCCTATTTAGCAGAAGATCTCTAACTTTGATAATAAGAACACTCAACTAAATCTGAGACTAAGATCAAGCCTATCTAGTAGGTGATCTCTTGGTCTAATAATAAGATGACTCAACTAAATCTGATATTGAGATCAAGCCTATCTAGCGGGTGATCTCTAGATCTGATTAGAAAAATACTCAACTGAATCTGAGATCAAGCCTATCTAGCGGGTCATCTCTGGATTTCATAACACTGATACTAAATAACTTTATGTGGGACCATTCCTATCTAGTGGGTAGCCCATTAATCAATGAAACTATCTGATTTCCTTACTTGTATAGACTGTATCTGACAGTCCTAATTTCTGAGTTCTTTTTAGAAGACTAATACTGAAACTATAACTGTAGGAGTGCTCATTTAACTGACATGCCCTGAATCGGAACTGGTGGGGTCTAACCCATAACCCCAACTGGAAGGGTGTCAATACCGTGCCATGGGTAAATACCTCAACTCTAGTCAAGCCTCTCTAATAGGTGATCCTCACAGAAAGTCAAGCCTAAGGAAGTATAATTGTCAAGCCTTTTTCTAACGGGTGAAAAGCCTTTTTCTATCAGGTGACTCCTGCATTCTGTGCTGGCTACACAGTTATAGAGTTCAGGGATTGCTCCTTACAAATATGCCTCTCTAACGGGGAGCTGCCATCCCTTCACTCGCTTGGTGCTAGCACTAACTCCCAACTGAAAACTCTGAACTCATTCTCAACTAAACTTAAACTAAGCTGAATCTAATACTTATCATGTTTCTCGACTGATCTGGCTGAGCTATGCTAAATTCACTTGGTTCCATATCTGATGGAAAATTACTAAATCTCGTTGTCTGATTAAACGATACTAAGCTCGAGATAGATAACTCAAATACTACTGAGGACTGAACTTAACACTTGAATACAACTAGATCTGAACTGAGTAATGAACTAAGGCTAGAAAACTAGCGATATTGAGATTACTGAGAATACTGAGATTTCTTACGTTCAGTATCTATCTAAAAGTACAGTGTTCTTTAACTCACTGAGTTCTGAGAATCACGGTTTGACTGAGATTATCGAGAAAATGAACACTGCCTCTAGATTGTAGCTAATTTGTCAGGCATAAATACCCCCAAGACTCGATAACATAAAAGTAAAATGTATCCATTCTTGGATAATCAAGATCATGGACATTCGTTCACCATCATAATCACTAAATCATCTCTTCAAGTATTTAGAAATCATAAACATGTGATAGTATAAGGAGATATGCTATTGGCTCATACTCCATTCAACAAGGTCTTGCATCAAATACCTAGCATGTATTAAAGTCTTAGAATGTATCGAAGAGCACATAATTGGAGAAATTTCATGCTATCATGTCACAATTCATTTACTAAGGTTTTTCAACAAACACTTGGCATCCATGGGCTTGCACACAATTGGGAATTTCTAGTCAACATGCTATAATGTCTCTAATTCTTTCACATAAGCATTTTATCAAACATATGGGGAGCAGGCTTTGCTTATTCAACAATTTCTACACTAAATTGACATGAACACACCACTTAATAAGAAACTTGAAGATGGTTTATCATAAACATCACATGAATATTACATAATAGGGTCAAATCATTAAACCTCATAAGCAAAACATGAATTAAAAATAACTCAATAATAGCATGAACTCCAATTTCTACACACGTGAATCATGAAAACCCATAAACCTAAGATCATTGAATTTTTTAAAAGGGTTCATGAGCTTCTTGGATGAAATAGACCCAATAATCAAGATTTGCATACCTTAGGGAAACTCTTTCTTGAAGGATCTTGGAGAGATTCTTGATTCCTTGATTTCTCTTGAAGAAGAAAGAAGGGTTTTGATTTTATGGGAACCCTAGTTTTTAGTGTTAAGGAAGAGAAATGAAATTGTGAGCCTGGATCTGATACAAATAGGGGCTGAAACGAGTGGAAAAAAGACCAAAACTCCCTTTTAAAATCGAGTTAAAAATGCAAAACGGGTTTTGCAATAGTCGAAGTAACAGTCCATCGCTCATCCTGACGGTCCGTCGGATCATCCGTTGCACATCAGTCAACAAAATAATACACTGTCTTGATGCGATGCTTTCAGCGATAGTCCACTGTAAATCCAATGGTCCTTTGGATCGTCCATCGTACATTGGCCAGGATGAGGCCACACTACCTCAATGCGACGGTCCCAGTGATGGTCCAATGCAGCATCGACGGTTCGTCATCCAGGCTGTCGCACATAGGACAAAAAATAGAGTCACATCCTTGGTTACAACAGTTGGGGTGATGTTTCTTCTCAAGCTCAACGGTCCATCAACCCGGCCATCACACCTGGGTGGTTTCGACTGCTTTTAGTAAAATGGCCATAACTTCCTCGTCGGATGCCAGATTTTGACAAAATTGGTATTGATGGAAATCTTATTCAATGCTCTACATGACAAAAGTTGATATTAGGAAAATTATACATGGTTCAAAATATTTCTCACTTAGAAAGACACTTCTCAACCTTTTAAGGCCAGAGTTATGCTTCACTTGACACGCTCTAAGGCTCAAACTATGAGAGAATTTTTTGGGGTCTTACATCAAGTACCTTTTCAATGTAATTAGACTATGACAATGTCAATCCTTGTGGAGTTTTGTAGATTCTTATTCCTAAGATCACATCCTCAACTCCAAGGTCTTTCATATCAAACTTTCTCTCAAACATTCATTTTGTCATAAATATCTCTACTGATGATCAACTTATCATCCACATCAAGAAAACAATGACCTTATGATTTGGAGTGTCTATAATGTAAATACATTTATCACATTCATTTATCTTAAACCTGTTTGCCAACATGGTTAGGTAAAACTTTGCATGCCACTGTTTAGGTACTTGTTTTAGTCTATAAAGTGACTTAACAAAATTACACAACTTATTTTATTTACCTAGAACCATAAAACCCTCAGGATGTTCAATGTAAATTTCTTCCTCCAATTCTCCATTTAGGAATGTTGTTTTCACATCCATTTGATGGATTTCAAAACCATATATCACCGCAAAGGCAATTAATATCGAAATTGATGTTATCTTCATTACAGGCGAGTATATATCAAATTTATCAAGGCCTTGCTTCTGTTTAATGCCTTTTACTAAAAGTTTTGACTTGTATTTGTCAATAGTACCATTTACTTTCATTTTTCTTTTAAAGATCCATTTAGAACCTAAAGGTTTATTTACTAGAGAAATATCAACCAACTCCTACGTATGGTTGCTCAAAATTGATTCAATCTCACTATTGACTACCTCTTTCCAAAAGGATGAGTCATAAGATGACATTGCTTCTTTAAATTTTTGGGGCTCATTTTCTAAGAGAAATGTTACAAAATCTGATCCAAATGAAGTTCTTTGACATATACTATGTCTTAGATTCTAATCATTACGTACATCCTCACTTGGTTTATCTCGAGGTCGTTTAGACCCTCCATTAGACAGTATATGTCTAGTTTTATATGGATAAATGTGTTCAAAGAACTCAACATTATCTGATTTAATTACCATATTTTCATTCATATCTAGATGTTTGGATTTATGAACCAAAAATTGACATGCTTTACTACTTTTAGCTTGTCCTAGGAACACATAGTATACTATCTTAGGTTTTATTTTCACCCTTTTAGGCATAAGAACATGAAGTTTTGCTAAACACACCCACACGTAGAAATATTTCAAGTTGGATTTTCTTCCTTTCCATTTATTAAATGGAGTTGATTGTTTCTTTCTATGGGGTACTCTGTTGAGTATTCAGTTAGCTATAAGAATAGATTCCCCCACAAGTTTTGTGGTAAACCTGAACAGATTAATAATGCATTCATCATTTCCTTTAGGGTTCAGTGTTTTCTTTCCGTAATTCCATTAGATTGAGGTGAATATGGGGCCATAGTTTGATGGACAATTTTAGTCTCTACACATATCTCTGCAAATGGAGATTCATATTCTCCACCCATATCACTTCTTATCATATTGATCTTTTTCTCTAATTGATTTTCAACTTCTATTTTATATTGCCTAAACGCATCTATTTCTTCATCCTTACTATTTGATAATGCTCAACTTAAACCTCAAATAAGTGCAAGGCGGTCATCGTCAATTTATTTACCCAACTTCAGAGTCGGGGTCAAATCCACAGGGAACAATGTGAGTTGCGATTCAACTAGTTCAAAACTATAGGTACAAGTTAAATTCAAATAAATAATAAGAAAGGAAGAAATAGGGGTTTTTATCAATCAAACAAATTCTAACATTTCAACTTATTTTAGATCTCAAAACATAGATTTCAATATTTCAAATCAATGATATAGAGAAACTAGGGTTGTGATCACTATGACTATTAATCTCCATTGAATAATAATTGTTCATGATTATCGTGATAGGTGGGAATAATAGATTAGCCCTGCCGATGATACTATCTAACTTATCTCTCGACCTCATCAGATAATTTATTATCTAATTCTCTTAAACTTAGATAACTTATGTATTTCCAACCGGATGTTATCTCAAGTAGATTGATCCAGTTACGGCATCAATCATTAAACAGAAGGTTGGTAGCTTCTGAGTCCCTGTTGATAATCCATGACTCCTAGTCTATTTCTCTGGTAAAAGCAAATAAAACCTAAGGCATAACCTAATGTTTGCAACCAATAGATTCAAGTTAAAACAACAGAATTTCAAGACTTTCCCACAATCACTCAAACCCTAATCCAACTATTAAATCAATGAAATAATAATCATAGATCCCACAACCCTAGTTGTGGGTTTTTAGTTGCTCATAAGATAGAAAGAGATAACAAAGATTGAATTTATAACTTAAAGCAAGTGAACCTACAAAATATGAAATTCAAAGTTGTTTCTCCTTCAAGTACAATATGAATTTCCCACAACTAAATCAAAGGATGGAAAATTGAATTTCTAAGTTATGAGACTAAAGAAAAGTAAAGCCGTCTTTGAAATAAGTTCCAGACATTCCTAGATGTCCAAGATGCCCCATAAAACCCTAAAAGTTTCTATTTATACTCGTACTTTAAGAAAAAAATTCGAAATAAAAATTTCTAAATTTTTAATTTTTGTGATGCCATTTGTGATAGGCTATCACAAACCTGACACCCTTTGTGATAGCCTATCACAACCTAACGCCCTCTATGATAGACTATAACAAATCTAACGACCTCCGTGATAGCCTATCATAACCTGATGACCTCTGTGATAGCCTATCACAAACCTGACAGCTTATCACAACATGTCGTCAGAAAATCTTCAATTTTCTTGTTCTCTCCCTAAACTTGATGACTTCCATAATAGCCTATCACAAACCTGATAGCTTATCACGACATGTCGTCAGGAAATCTTCAGAAACTTTTCAAAACTAAAAATCATTCTTCTTGATGTAGATTTCATGTATTTCCATGCATCTTGGTTTTTCTACAAAATAATAAGAAATATCGTCAAAAACACCAGTAGTTACTTAAGAACTTACAACTATTTCGAGTTAAAAAGTCTTAAATGTGCTACAAAATTCTAGCACATCACTATTTAGAAAATAGACATAATAATACCTCATGCAATTGTTAATAAAAGTTATAAAATATTTTTCCCACCATGAGATGGTATTGACTTCATATCACAAATGTCCGTGTGGATTAAGTCTAAGGAATTGGAATTCCCTTCAACGGACTTATACAAATGCTTGGCATACTTTGATTCCACACACGTTTGGAATTTTCATTTATAGCACTCTAAGTTTAAGTTTGGCAAAACTTCTAAGTTAATAAATTTTTGCAAAGTTTTGTAATTTTCAAGTACTAATCGTTCATGCCACAATTCATTAGACTAAAGCAAGTAAGAAGAAACGGAACTTTTATTGATTTGAACTATCATTACATTTATTTTGAATAGTCCCTCAGTAAGGTAGCCTTTTCCTACATACACATCTCCTTTTATAAGTACAATCTTTCCAAAAATAAATACATATTTGAATCCACTTTTATCAAGAAGTGATACAGAAATCAAGTTCTTCCTTAACTCCAGTACATAGATGACATTGTTAAGAGTCAACACTTTGCCTGATGTCATTTTCCGGTTGACTTTTCCTATTCCTTCAACTTTTGAAGTTGTGGAATTTGCCATATAAATCTTTTATTTTCCTTTATTTATACAAACATGGTGGGTGGAACCAGAATCCATCCACCATTCCCAAGGATTTCCCACCAAGTCACATTCAGACAGTATGAAATGCAAATCATCTATTTCGTTCTTAGATTCAGCCATGTTTGTTTTGTCCTTCTTTTTTTCTTTCTTTCAGGAATGATAATCTATTGACTTGTGGTCAATCTTGCCACAATTAAAGCATTTCCTCCATTTTCTTATGAGGTTGATTTCTTTCTTCTCCATCTTTCTTTCTTTTTTTCGAGTTATAGTGGTCATCTTCTACAATGTTTGCTCCACTCATTGCAGAATTTCCGTTTGACCTTCTTTCTATGGTTTTATTATCTTTTTTAATGTGCAGCCTTACTATGAGATCTTCGATTGTCATCTTCTGTCACTTATGTTTCAAGTAGTTCTTGAAGTTCTTCCACATAGGTGGAAACTTCTCTATTATTGCAGTGACTTGAAATTCTTTGTTCACATCCAAACCTACTATAAAGTTCATGTGAACATTATGAACATTTTTAATATGTTCAAATAAGGTATTGATAAAACTCATACCTTCCATAAGGATATCGTGGATGATAACTTGTAATTCTTGCACTTGAGATACGACGGACTTGTCAATTATTTAATAGTCAAGGAATCTTTCAACAAAGAACTTCTTGGTTGTAGCATACTCAATCTTGTATTTTCTGTCCAGTGCACTCCATAAATATTTTAACATCTTCATTCCACTATACACGTTGTACAAGTCGTCTTAGAGGCCACTTAGAATGTAATTCTTGCAGAGGAAATCAGAATGTTTCCACGACTCCATAACAACAAATTGCTCCTGGTCCAAAGTTTCTTCGAGCAATTCTGGAGCATCTTCAAATGTGAATCTTTCAAGACACAAGTTTGTAAGGTAGAAGACCATCTTATGTTTCCACCTTTAAAAATCAACATCCGTGAATTTTTTGGTTTTCTCCACTTGTTGTATTTCCTACGGAGCACTCATACGATTAATTATAGCAACATTAGTTACTACCACACTTTTCCCAGGATCATTCACATGACTTTAATTAGTTATTTTTCCTATCATAGAAAGACAATCAACTTTAGTATAAAAACATACTAATTACAAGTTCGTAGCAACTTATAAACACAACTTGTTTCTAGTTTAACAATGAAGTTTTTTGGTCTTTCAATCGTTAACTGAATGACCTCTAACTTGTGATGAAGTTTTTTTTTCTTCAAATCACTTTTTAAGTTCAAATGGAGTATAAAGCATAAAATTTTAATCTCCAAAAACCAAACACTACAAATTATGAAAGGTAACTTCTTA
Organism: Capsicum annuum; assembly: GCF_002878395.1. Classification (NCBI taxonomy): domain Eukaryota; kingdom Viridiplantae; phylum Streptophyta; class Magnoliopsida; order Solanales; family Solanaceae; genus Capsicum; species Capsicum annuum. Next base: position 1,088,709 of record NW_025896065.1, read on the forward strand.
AGATTGTTGTGTCGGGTACACAATATGTATGTTGGGAGAACCACTTCAACACAAGTACAATATTATATAAACAACACTAATGAAGTTTTCCAACACCTTCAACACAAGTTAAATAAGAACTATCAAAGAAGTCTTTTATTTTATTAAGAAATAAGATGAAACAGAATAAAGCCAATTCCTCCGAATTGATGGAGTGTCCTTAAGGAAATAACTCCCCTCAAGTACCTGAGGTTGCGGAGTTTTTCCTCCTTGGATAAATGGCTTCACAATAAGAATAAAGAGGTACATCAAACCTTCTGATTTTCTTGAAACTTACTCAACAAGAGATGTTCACACAGAGTTGTTATAAGAAAGAGAAATGTTTTTGCTATGACAAAATTTCATGTACAACCTGTGGAAAAACACAAGGTTACATATCCAAGAAGTGCCCTTTCGAAAAGGAGGAAATGGTTCATTGGAAAGGTGTATCATTTCAGAATAGTCATGTTTGTCCATTCAAAACAGTATCTATTTACCGAACAGTCACAACCATCCGAGCATTCATCATTTTTCCTGTAATAGTTCTTCATGCATTCTACATGCACGTTAATGGAGAAAATTTTTTTTTTTCCATAGATTAAATAAATTTTATCCAAAAAATTATTATCATCGATTGATCACTTGCAAAAATCCAAATCCAAATCTGAAGCCGACGACGACACAAGGTACCTCTTTATTCTTGTATCACTATCCATGTGGATTTTTTTTTCTTAATAAGAACATATGAAAGTTTCATTCTCTCACCAATGTGGGAGAATTAGTAGACTTTTCCTGTTGTGAGAACACTTTCCTTTTTGGTGTAATTTCAATTTCCCTCCACTAATTTCCTCCATTTTCCATTCACACATTCAACTTGAACCCTACACATCTATGTTCAAAGCTAGGAATTCTCAATGCATTTGCACTACCTAGCTTGAGAGGGAGTATTGAGGATATAAAGACTTAGACTATAAGGGAAAAGTAGTCATTGTATCTAATTAGTTAGTTACAAGTTGGTTAACTGGATATTATATTGACTCACTTATACTATTTCATTGATCAAGAAATAAGAAAATCTCAATGATCGTCTTCATCCACCTCTCTTTTTTACCTTTTTGCATCTTTTTGTTACTTCTTTCTCTTAAATTAAATCATGAGAAATTCATGGCATCATTCTTCAACTTGAACAGCTCATGATACTGGAGGAAATATTTAGCAGCAATAGGTATAGACGTGGGTAAAATTAGATGAAGAAAATGTGAGAAATCATATGTGTCTATTAATAGTAGAAAATCAAAATTAGTTCTAATGTACCACAAAGACATAAAAAATACTGAATACTCCTAAAAAAAATGATACATGGTACTAGTATACAACACTGGACATGTTAACTTAAGCTCTTAAAATAGTTGATCATCTGCTTCATTTATGTGGCACTGTCAAAATAAACAAGAAGGTTAAAGTTAAACTGTTTCCAAAAGAGAATGATATTTTGATCGGTCATACAGTGTAAGTTAATAATATGCATGGTTTCATAAATATGAGTAATATCTGTCTGAATATGTATAGCATGACATACTGAAAAGAATACATTGAAACTCTAATTGTTGAAGATGCATGACCTAGCATAAAACCTGTTCTGAATATAATCTAAAATCTAAAATATTAACTACTAATAACTGAAAGTAAATCTGAAACTGAATCACTGAATTGATGTCTTGACTAATACTATGGGAGCTATCATCTAAATGACATGCCCCACTGATAAAATTTGGTGTACAACCTATGATCCCAGTTGGAAGGGTGTCAGTATCGTGCCACGGGTACTAACATTGGCTGTGTTGATCCATTGATGTACTGTCCCGAAGGACTAAGGGTATCAAGCCTAAAGTGATGGGTGACCCATGCAAGGTAGGAAAGCCTAAACTGAAGGGTGACTCCTCATATCCTATGCTGGATGCATAGTTCTAGAGTGCAGAGACTGCTACTAATGACTTTGCCTGTCTGATGTGGAATCCTCAATCCCTACACTTTCTCGATCCAAAATCCTATTCCTAATTGAACTAACTAAGAATATTAAGTTGTTTTAAGTTTAACTGATTATGATGACTGACTGAACTGATAATGCTTATAACATATTTTGAAACTATTCTGAAGATACTAAGACTAAGTAAACAGCTAAGTTTTTGGATATTCATACCCTCCAGCACTCGATATCAATGACAACAAGATCATATCAATATTTTGAGAACATCACATATAATCAATATTCAAAACTCTTTCCTTGAGGCATTTTATTAAACACTTGTCATGCATTGCTTAAACATGGGAATACATTTATTTCAACGCAAATAGCTAGCATGATTTTGAAACTAAATTTCCAAAATAAGTCTTAAATCAATAAACAATACCATTCAAAATATTTAGGGTTTAATAACAACAACAATTTCATGAAAACATGATAGAAACATCGAGGTTCATAGAAATTCATAGGTAAAATTCATACAAACATATAAAAATCATAATCTTTGAACTTGAAATTGGGTTCTTGAACTCCATGGATGAAAACAGCCCATGGATGAACATTTAACATACCTTAGGGTTTTAATCTTGCAAGAAAATTATAATTTTTGATCGTTCTTGGGTGGAGAAGCTTGAATTCCTAAGCTTTCGTGAGAAAGTAATGGTTGAACTTGATGAACAATGGGAGAGATTAGGGTTTCTTGTTGAACAAAATTGGGGAATGTGAGAAAAATATATTCCTGTAGTTGTTACATCTTGTGTTTTCACGACTTAGGGCCATTAAAAAGGACTAAAATGCCCCTGGGAATTTAATATTCAGAATTGGAGTATCTATCTCACCACAACATGATCAGTGTGTCATTGCAATACCCACCATCATGTGGTGGAATCACGGTAACCCACTGGTTTTTAACAAATATTGATTTGGGCATCACTACTATGCGGTGAGTCCCTCATCGCGAAATCCACCACGACACGGAGCAATCGCGGTGGCTTTCTAGAAATGGCGATTGTCTTTTCACCCTTCACCGTGATGCAGTGACTCCCTCACCGCTATACTCACCACGATCTGGCCTAATCGTTGTGTTTTTATATTTTTTCAAAGCTTGTCTTAATAATCCAAAACTTACTCGAGACATGATACTTATACCCCTGAACAAGAATCAACTCATAAACATACATCACAGGGTTGGGAAAGTCACTTTTGAGGGTTATCAAGGTTAGAAGGCTAAAACTTAAGCTAAGTTCCCATTACTTAAAAAATTTTCAGGTGCTAAGTCTTTTATACTATAACGAGGAGCTGGTCGGAACTTAGAAAAGTATGGGGTATTACAATATCTCCCCCTTAGGAACATTTATTCTTGAATGAGACTAAATAAGCTGAGAATACAAAGGCACTGAGATTACACACTGATTATGCATAACTAAAAACATGATTACATGACTAGGTCTAAAACATAGTGACTGGCTGAACTAATTCATGAATGCATGCAATAACATGAAACTAAATACATGGTTTGAATGATAAGTGATAAAAAAGAAGTTTAGGGAGAACTATTACCATGAGCTGGTTCTCATATCTACTTCTGCTTCCCAAATAGCTCCCTCAACGACCTGATTCCTCAAAAGAACTTTGACCAAGGGAACTTCTTTGTTCCTCAGTATGTGAATCTAATGATCTAAGATTTTAAATGGGAGTTCTTCGTAGGAAAGATCGCTCTGAATGTCTATGCTTTCAAAGGGAACAACTACAGTTGGGTCACCAATACAAATCTTCAATAAAGAGATATAGAATACTGGTTGCACTTATGCTAAATTTGTAGGAAACTCAAGCTCATAATCCACCTTTTGAAATGGATCAAAACCTTGTAAAGGCCAATATATCATGGACTAAGCTTCCCCTTCCTACCTAAACTCTGCACTCCATTCATGGGAGATATTTTCAAGTATACAAAATCACCAATCTCAAACTCAAGATCTTTCTTTCTCAGATCTACATAAGATTTTCGTCGACTTTAAGCTTCCTTAAGCCTCTCCCTAATAAATTGTACTATCTCTAAAGCATCAAACAGAATGTTAGGCCCTACTAGCGTAGTTTCTCCTACTTCAAACCAACCAATCGAAGATCTACATCTCCTTCCATATAAAGCCTCAAACGGAGCCATCTAAATACTGGAATAATAGTTTTTATTATACGCGAATTAAATCAAAGGCAAGTGATCATCCCAATTGCCCTTAAAGTTAACTACACATTCTCTCAACATATCCTTAAGGGTTTGAATGTTCCTTTCTTCCTGACCATCTGTCTGAGGGTGGAAGGTTATACTATAGTAAACTTGAGTACCAAGGCCCTTTTGAATCTCTATCTGAAATGATGGACAATGGAACACCATGTAACCTAACCAACTCTCTAATATAGAGCTTTGCATAGTTGTCAGCTGAATAAGAAGTATGGACTAGTAAGAAATAGGCTAATTTGGTCATCCTATCTACAATGACCCAAATCGAATCATATTGCTGATGAGTAAGAGGCAAACCTATTAGAAAATACATGTTCACTACCTCCAACTTCCAAGTGGGAAATCTTGAACTCTTCCATAGACCCACTAGGCTTTTGACTCTCAATTGTAACCTACTGAAAAGTGGAGCACTTAGCCACAAACTCTACAATATCTCTCTTCATCCCACGCCACTAATAGATTTCTCATAGATCGTGGTACATCTTCGTCACCCCTAGAGTAATAGAAAAATGCACACTATGTGCTTTTGTAAGAATCCATTGTTTTCAACTCATCAACACACGGCACACACAATCTACCCTGGCAACGTTGCATCCAATCACCCCCTTGGGAGAAAACCCCTACTTTCATATTTTTGACTCCTTTAACTTCACTAGACTAGGATCCTATCTTGCTTTTCTTTCACTTCTGCTACCAAAGAAGATTTTGAACTATTCTGAACCCAAATACTACCCTCAAATGAATCAACCAAATGAACACCTAATCTGGTATGATTATGAACTTGAACTTCTATAACTAACTTCTTTCTATCACCCTTAACGTGAGAAACACTACCCATAGACAATCTACTTAGGGTATCCTCCACTACATTGGTATTGCCCGGGTGATATAAAATTTATTTATCATAATCTTTCAACAATTCTAACCATGTCCTCTAATTTAGATTCAAATCCTTCTACAAAAACACATACTACAAGTTTTTGTAATCTATGAACACATCAACATGCACTCTATACAAGTAGTGCCTCTAAATCTGTAAGGCAAACACAATAGTTTCTAACTCAAGATCATGGGTAGGGTAATTCTTTTCATGGGGCTTAATCTGTCTAGAGGCATAGGCCACAACCTTACCCCACTACATCAAAACACATCCCAACCTAACTATTGAAGCATCATAGCACATAACAAAACCATCTAACTATCTAGAAATGTCAAAACTAGGGTCGTAGTGAGTCGAGTCTTCAACTCCTAAAAACTTTTCTCATACGAATCTGACTACTGAAGCTTAACTTTATTTTGAGTCAATATGGATATTGGGGATGCAATAGATGAAAATTCTTCAACAAACCATCAGTAAAAGCCAACCAAACCTAAGAAACTTCTAATATCTGTCGAAGAGATGGGTATGGGCCAGTTTCTCACTGCCTCGATCTTTTGAGAATTGACTCTAATACCATCACCAGAAGTAATATGGCCAAGGAAATCTACTGATCGTAGCCAAAATTTCCATTTAATGAATTTAGTGAAAAACTAATAGGCTTTAAGAGTCTGTAATACTATTCTGAGGTGATTTGTATGATCATTTTTGTTACGGGAGCATATAAGGATATCATCAATGAAAAATATGATGAAAATATCTAAGTACTTCTTGAACTCTTGGTTCATCAAGTCCATGAAGGTTGTTGGGGTATTGGTGAGACCAAAGGACATGACTAGAAACTCAAAGTGACCATACTGAATTTTGAAAGCTATTTTTAGAATGTCACATTCTCTGACTCTGAGTTGATGATAAGATCTATCTTAGAAAAATAACTGGCACCCTAAAGTTGGTTGAACAAGTCATCAATTTTGGTAAGTGGGTATTTGTATTTGATAGTGACTTTGTTCAACTGACGGTAGTCAACACATATTTTAAGAGACCCACATTTGTTACGCACAAATAGGACTAGTGCACTGCATGGGGAAATGTTGGGCCTAATGAATCCCTTATGAAAGAGATCTTTCAACTGTTCTTTCAACTCATTGAGTTCGGCTGGAGACATCCTGTATGGTGGAATAGAGATAGGCTTACTATCTAGAAGAAGTTCTATTACAAAGTCAATTTCCATTTTGGGAGGAACTCCAAGAAGATCTTCAGGAAACATAATTGGAAATTCCCTCACTACTAAAATTGACTCAAGAGTTGGTGCCTCGGGATTAGTGTCTTTGACTTGGACAAGATGGTAAATACACCCCTTAGATATCATTTTCTTCTCTCTATGGTACAAAATAAGATAAAACTTAAGAGCTTTAGTACTACCTCTCTATTCTAGGACTAGATCATTTGGAAACTAAAAATGAACTACTCTATTTCTACAATCAACTAAAGCATAACATGAGTGGAGCCAATCTATGCCGAGAATGGCATCAAAATTAGTCATCTCTAACTTGACAAGATCAGCTGAAGTAACTTTCTTAGACACTATAGTTGGATAGTTCTTGTATACCTATCGGACAATAATAGAGAAACCCAATGGGGTAGACACTGAAAAAGGATCTACTAAGACTGACTCTAAAGTTGATGTCTATTTAAGGGGTTATAAAAAAAAGCTTGGGTTCTAATAAATCATAAACATGTAAAGGAAAGACTTGGAATGTACCGATGACCACATCAGGAGACTTTACCTAATCCTGTCAAAACTGAAGGTCATACAATTAATTTGGATGTTGACCACTAGTAGCACTAGAAGTAGCAACCTGCTGAGTCGGGCGGCCGGCTGGAATTGATGACTGATGGGACTAGCTCTGTTGGTGAAAATCCCTACCTTTTTAAGCAACTACCCGACACTCCTGAATCTGATTACCTGGCTTGCCACACCCAAAAAGTAAATCACTATCCGCTCTATAATCACCCTGTTGGTTTCTACTATATGTCTGGCAAAGAAGATTTTTATGAGTACTGTTAACACTGGCTTGGGACTTAGAGCCTGGCTCTCTATCCCTATTATCATATCTGAATTTGGGTACTGAGGCACTAGCTAAAAATGAAGCTGGGACTAAAAATGTCTAGCAAAGCCGAGGATGGTTAGCACCTTCTAACCTTGGCTGATTGAAATTAAAACTACCAGTTCTGGCTTTTTCATTCTCCCTCTCTCTCTCTTTAGTTTTTTGCTCCTCAATCTATTGAGCATCGACCATCAACCTATACAATTCCATCTCTTTAATCAAAATTGTTGTCCTACACTCCTTGACCACACTTTTAGATACCCCAGAAACAAACTTGCTCATCTTAAATCTGCTATCAACTAACGCATGAGGAGCAAACCTAGCTAACTAAGTAAACTTAAGGGAATAGTCATTCACACCCATGTTTCCCTGCCTCAAATTAATAAAATCTAACATCTTAGCCTCTCTCAACTCCAAGTAAAATAACATATCTAAGAAGGCAGTAAAAAACTCTTCCCATTCTATAGGCCCTGTATCTACACCTCTATCTACCTTCCTTTACTTAAACCATGTATGGGCTACATCCTGCAGATAGTAAGAAGCCAATTTAGCACTCTCACTATAAGTCACACCCATAATTCTGTTACCTTCTTCACCATGTCGAAGAATTCCTGTGAATCCTCTTCAAATTTAGATCCTGAAAATAAAGGAGGATCATTCGGGTAAAGTCCCAAATCCTATCTACAGCAGTATTGGCCACTAGGTTGGCTAAAATAGTGGATGGTTGAATATTCTGAACTGCTACAGAGTGAGCTAGAGTAGAGAATACAGATATGAACTCAGCATGAGAAATATGCTTATTCAGGGGATCTTTCTGAATGGGAGAAAGTGCGGGCTGGTTTACATTTCTTCTTTCATTTATATTCCTGGGAGGCATGTTCTATAAACGAAAGGGGGAATAGATTATACAAAGAGTTTAACATGAGCATCATGCTCATTCACATGACATGAACATTGAAAGAAGGGAAATTTTTCCTAAAATGCCTCGTAGCCTCTTGTCTATAAGTGTGGGACACTTTACACCCATGCACAAGACTCTACTTAATGCAGATTTCAGACTTCCTAGGACACTTTAAAACCTTAGGTTAGGATACCAAGGTTATAACGCGCTGAGATTACACCCTGGGCATTACACGATGCTTACAGTCCCGTGTGACTACAAGCTAACCCATGAGCTGGTACCTGGAATTTAACTAAGGATTTCCAAAAGGTTTTAAATGAAAAATTTGATAAAAATCTATAAGACAAAAGTGATAATACTAATAAAAATATCTGACAATGACAACAGAAATTTGAGAACTGACAAACTATCTAAAATATTCGAAAGCCTCTAAACTAACTGAATAAGAGTTGATAGGACAGGCCCCAACTAACTTCATTTAACTACTAAACTGAAAATATAAAGATAAAATAGCTTATCCTTCAAATTTGTAGACTCGCCACTGCTACGACTAATAATCAGGAAAGTTTATGCACGATCTGGGAACTGAGCATTTTAACCTATGATATGATACATCATAGCATAAGAAAAGAGTGTACGATCAGTACTTTGAATGTAATGGTATGCTAAATGAGGTAGGATTATGTGCATGGTTTCATGAACATGAGTAATAACTATTTGAATATATATAGCATGACATACTGAAAAAATACATGGTAACTGTAAGTTCTGAATATGCATGACCAAGCATAAAACTTGTTATGAATATAATCTAAAATCTGAAATACTAAATACTGATAACTAAATAACTGATATTTGTATGCTATGGTCAAGCAAATATAAAAATAAATTAGTAAACTGATATATGTGGAAGCTATCATCTAACCGACATACCCCAATGATCAAATCTGGGGTCCAACCTATGACCCCAGTTGGAATAGTGTTAGTACCATGCCACGAGTACTAACACTGTTTATGTGGATCCACTAATGTACTATACCAAAGGACAAAGGGTTTCAAGCCTAAACTGATGGGTGACCCCTGCAATGTAGTCAAACCTAAATTGAGGGGTGACTCCTCATATCCTATGCTAGCTATGTAGTTCTGGAGTATAGGGACTGCTACCAACGACTCTGCCTGTTTGATAGGAAATCCTCCATCCCTCCACTCACTCGGTGCTAAATTCTACTCCCAACTGAACTGACTCGGAATACTGAACTATTCTAATTTTAACTAATTATGATGACTTACTGAATTAATAATGCTCATAACATATTCTGAAACTATTCTGAATATACTGAGACTAAGAAAACAACTAAGTTTTTGGTTTTCATAACCCTCACGACTCGATATCAATGACAACAAGATCATATCAACATTTTGAGAACATGATATATAATAACTATTCAAAACTCATTCCTTGAGGAATTTTATCAAACATTTATAATGCATGGCTTAAACATGGGAATAGTTCTATTTCAACGCAAATAGCTAGCATTATTTTGATACTAAATTTCCAAAATAATTCTAGAATCCACTAACAATACCATTCAAAACACTTAGGGTTTAATAAAAACAATAATTTCATGGAAACATTATATAAACATCGAGGATCGTAGAAATTCATGGGTAAAATTCATGGAAACATATAAAAATCATAATCTTTGAACTTAAAATTAGGTTCTTGAACTCCATGGGTAAAAAGGGCCCATGGATGTACATTTAACATACCTTAGGGTTTTAATTTTGCAAGAAAATTATAGTTTTTGATCGTTCTTGGGTTGAGAAGCTTGAATTCCTAAGCTTTCTTGAGAAAGTAATGGCTGAACTTGAAGAACAATTGGAGAGATTAGGGTTTCTTGTTGAACAAAATTGGAGATTATGAGAAAAATATTCCCCTTCAGTTGTCACATTTTGGTTTTTCACGATTTGGGGCCATAGGAAAGGACTAAAATGCCCATGTGGATTTAAAATTCAAAACTGGAGTGTCGGTTGAGGCTTCACCTTGACGCGGTGATCAAGTTATCGAGATACCCACTGAGACGAAGTGGAATCACGGTAACCTACTAGTTTTTGACAAATGTTGATTTGGGCATCACCGCGATGCAGTGAGCCCCTCATCGCAAAATCCACCATGATGCGGTGCAATCGCGGTAGCTCTCTGGAAATGACGGTTACCTTTTAACCCTTCACCGTGATGCAGTGACTCCTTCACCATAATACTCACCGTGATGCGGCCTAATCGTGGTGAGCTGCTATTTTGCCAAACCAAATGTGATCCAAACCTTGTCTGAATAATCAAAAACTTACTCGAGATATGCTACTTAAACCCCTAAACAAGAATCAATGCATAAAATTACATCACGGGGTCGGGAAAGTCATTTTCAAGGGTAATCAAGGTTAGGAGGCTAAAACTTAAGCTAAGTTCCCATTACTTAGCAAATTTTTAAGTGTTGGGCCTTTTATACTGTGAAAACGAGCTGGTTTGAACTTAGAAAAGTATGGGGTATTATATAAATGATACTCTACTTCTTATTATCATTATGGTAAGCTTGATCACAAAAATTATATCTACAAATTTTGATAAAGGAATCCTAGCAAATGGATTTGGAGACCAAATACTGAGTCAACAAATCACCATAAAATAGTGCAACCAGTTAATACATACTCACCTCTACTACACGTTAATTTAACAAATTACACTTAGAACAATTTTAGTAACCTTACCAATAAGTCAAAAAATGTCGACAAATATGCTAGTTAAGTCAGATGATGTCAATTCAAGTAAAGTCAACCACCGAATACAACAACACGTATATATATTCCCTAGTTCACTCATGAAACCATTAAACTCACTTGTCCCTAAAAATATGTGCCAAGGGTCTTATAATTTCCCCCTAGTTATAACCTACAGGGAATAATTTTTTTTCCATGTATTAAATCTCAGACACAAGTGTCTGTCAACCTTATCCATCAATAATTTGTGAAAATGTCCAAACACTGGAAGATTCTACAAGCAACAATGGTATATATATAAGAAATCACACAACACAAAGGCAACAACCAAATTTGCAATATCCACAAGATTTACATATAAGTTCAATGAAATGTGATTACATCTAACAACATTCATTAATAAGAAATACTAATAAATAGTTAACATGCACATATAGAACAAGTTGGATTAAACTATGTAACCATCAGCTACCTTAATCCATAATTCCAAAACTCAACTATTCATGATCCTTGCCTTTTCATTCAATATCTTCTTATTTTTATTCTAGAGATAAAGAAAAAACATATAACTAGTGGAATGACCTACCCCATTGCGGACTATAACTCATTCCTAACCCCTACGACTAAGTTCATGATCATTCCCTCTCTATTCTATGGTTTACCTACCATAATACACCAAAAACTTCCAATTTTATGGGTAATTTAGTAATTAAAAAATAAGGGTAATTTAACAATCATTAACCAAAACCTAATGATTTTAAACTTATTTACTCTTTTGCACAAGAAAACCAGCTAAAATTAGTCCTTCACCCTTTACAATCTACGTAAACTAGCATCTCTAAGGCTAGATTATTAATTTACTACATAACAGAGATGAATTTTGTACCTTAATGGATAGGAATGATGAAAAATAAAGCCACAACTGAAGTCCTAAAATACTTTTTAGAAAACTAAACTTTGTTCGAGACTAGCCTAGCCTGGAAATTATAACTTCAAAACTGATAAAATCATAGCACAAATTTTAAATAAGCTATGATTATTAGAGTTCTAGGTTCGTTGTCACTTGGGAATCGACAAAGTCATGTCTGTAGAGTCTATTTTAATAGTATGTAGTGCGCCACACTCATAAGGGAGAGACTACAAGGCATTTAAGAATATTTCTCTTTCTTGTGTTCTATTTTTGAGGTATAGAGTCTAAGGTCCTGAATTCTCCTCTAATTCTTATTTATTTGTTTTTCAGATCATGCCTTCTCAATGATCTGAATCTCACAGAAACTCCTATGTTCTACCTAAGGAAAATGTTGCTAAAACATGTTCTACTTATAGGGTCCAAACCTGGCCTAGGGGTCCAGTTCCTGATTTCCCTCCTAAAGTTCCACCATTTCCCTCTAGTCCTTGTCAAGATCCTCAGGCTAATGTGATGAATGTTGAGTTTCATTAGTGATGTGTGAGCAGATGTTAATATATTTTAGGCTTTTAAATAAGAATAATTTCAACGTCTTAAGCAACTTTTGTCATTTTTGATTGTTTTCGCTTTGATATTGCAGTAATAGTCAAGATGCAAGACAACCAGTAACAACGGAAGTAAAAGAGTTGATTTTTGAGCAAGTAGAGATGAAAGTATCGCGGAAAACTTTTCTGATAAGTTGTCAGCCTTGTGATAAGTTATCCGAAGAACCGTCAGCCTTAGATAGAGAATAGACTTTAGCTGCAATATGCGATGATATCTATGATAGGCCGTTAGATTTGTGATTAGCTGTCAGGCTCGTTGTAAATCTTGGGCAGTGCTTGAGAAATTGAAGTAAAGATGTGAAGACATCCATGATAAGTCATCAAAAGTCTGATAAGCCATCACACCTCATCTTCAACCTAAGGCACAGATTGCCAAAAGTAAAGAGGAGCTGACGACATTCCTGATAATTCATCAGACTCTTGATAAGCCATCACCCATGACATCTTCTGTTTGAAAAAAAATCTATGATCTGTGATTTTGTTTGAAGTATTTAAGGACAAGTTATAGGGTTTTAATTTATCTTCTTGATCATCTTGAAATGGATGAAACTTATTACAAAGGCCCGTTTACCTCTCTTTGGGGCTCTTAACTTAGAATTCAATTTTCAACTCTTTGATTTGGTTGTGGGAATTTTCTCTTGATCTTAGAAGAGAATCAACTTCAGAATTCATCTTTGGTAAGTGTAATTACTTTGAATTATGATTATAATTATTGATATCTCTTTCTTTCTCATGTGGAACTAAAACTCATAACTAGGGTTGTGGGATCTATGATTATTCCCCTATGGATTTAATAGTTGGTTAGGGTTTGAGTGATTGTGGGGACATCTTGATAATTCCTTTGTTATGATTATTATTTATTGGTTGCAAACAATAAATCTCACCTTATGTTGATTTTCTCAAACCGAGAAATAAATTATAGGTAGCGAATTATGAACAAAGATTTGGGAAGGTTAAGCTCCCATCTAATAATTAATATTGAAACAAATTGATCAACTTGAGATAAAACCAGTATGAATAGAATGATTTACTAAGTTTGAGAGAATTAAGGAGTTCAACATCTAGGGAGGTTGAGAAAAACTTAGATGGACTGTCAAAACTAATAATTTGGTGTTTTCCACAAGTCATGAGAACCCAATACTATAGTTATTATTTAATGTGAATTAATAATCATAGTGATCACAACCCTAGTTCCTCTCTATCACTAATTTAAACTATTTGAATTTTAGTTTTGAGCTCTAAAGCAAGTCGAAACTTTAAAGCAAGTCGAAACTTTAATTATTGTTTGATTGATAACCCCCCCCCCCTCTCATTTTATCTTTTTGCAACATTTGCTTAAATTTAACTTGTAGCTATAGTTTCAAATTAGTTTAATTGCCACTCACATTGTTCCTCGTGGATTCAACCCCAACTCTAATGTTAGGTAAATATATTGATGACTACCGCCTTGCACTAAATTGACGTGTAAGTTGAGCATTATAAATAATGATACCATTGCTGGGGAACAATTTAGCATATTGAGTTATTTTTGAATTTTAGCCTACTTGCTTGAATTCAAACTTGTAAATATTTGTTTTTAGTTATCTTTTATCTTTTGTGTTAGGTAGATTTTTATTTTAGTTTACTTATTACTATGTCATCATGGAATAAACATGAGCTTGGTGGTTGGAAATGTTATCTTGATGATCCATGTCTATATTGTGATGGACCTCACTTTTGGAAAGATTATTGATATGCTCCTCAGAGAGATATGTGTGCACCATCTCTATCCTACTGGGAATATTATTTTTCTTTGTGTGGTGGTCAAGATGGACATTGGAGTGATTCCCCAAATTCCCCCTCCCCCTTTTGTGATAACCCATATTCTAGTTCTTCTTATAAGTTTGATAGGTCTTATGGTCAATAAAAGGAAGAACGAAGCACTGGGAATAGTGGCATTGAAGCTATGTTTCAATGAATGGTTGATCTCCCGAAAGAAACGTATGATATCGTATGTGATATGCATCAAAACATAAAGCCAATCATTCATGAGGAGATAGATATAGAGGTCAATCACTCAAAGCATTCTTCTATATTATGTTTAGATGATATCTTGTCTCTGGAACCATTTAAAATAATGGAAGAGTGTGAAGATGAGGAGAAAGAACCCTATATTAATGTTGAGCTTGATGATGAGCAACCCTTGGTGATTTCCCAACCAACCAAACCAACCATGAGAGATGATGCCAAGATTAAGAAAATGGGGCTAGAGGTAAAACAAGAAACCAAGTCAATCTCTTATAAAGACTATAGCCCAATTTGAGGTAAAGAGGTCGAGAAGGATGCAACTCCAAAATTAGGGAGAAGACCTCACTCGAATAACTTTTCAACATTATGCTTGGTGGATGTGATGAAAGTCGAATCACCCAAGCAGATGATCAATTTTGGAAATGAGTAGGTAAATTTCTACATTTTGGAGTTCGTTTTTCCAAAAGGGTATAATACAACCCCAATCTTGAAGTCCAAGAAGCTTAAACATCGATGTCCATTTAATGGATTTTTAAGATTCTCACTATTGCTAGATGATCCCATACGAAATTTTGATGCAAAATTGGGCAAGCGGTTCATGTCTTCGGAGTGGGATGACAGAACTTTCCTTATCATGCTCTCATATTTTCCCAACGCACCTAAAAGATGTAAAGATCAAAAGATGGGCCAATGATTCGAATCTTCTAAGTGGGGGGATAAAGGATAAAAAAAATTTAA
This sequence comes from Capsicum annuum, assembly GCF_002878395.1. Taxonomy (NCBI): domain Eukaryota; kingdom Viridiplantae; phylum Streptophyta; class Magnoliopsida; order Solanales; family Solanaceae; genus Capsicum; species Capsicum annuum. Next base: position 1,103,907 of record NW_025896065.1, read on the forward strand.
GGTATCTAGATGAATTCTGAGTAGTCAAGATAACCTAGTCGTGCCACGACATTAAATTAGGTGCTACTTGGGACGCAACCCATGGTATTTTGTTGTTTGTATTTGTATTATGTGATTGACATCAGATCTTCGCACCTATGGTGCCATAGTTATTTTTCTAACTCTCTTGTTTTAGTTTGATGCATTGGGGACATTGAATGATTTTAAGTAGAGGGTGGGGCTACTTGTGGGTGTTGATGTCCTCTTGGGTTTTTATGACCGTGCCTCTTTTCCCCGGAGTCTTATTCCTAGTAGAGCCGGCATGTTTAGGTGTATTGTGATTTGTTGTAAAATGTTGTAGTTGACTAAGAGAAATACAGGTACCTTAGGCAGTTAACGTGGTTTTTTTATTATGTGAACACCTCTCAAATGGTCTGATTATTTTGTAACTATGTGATGTGCATCTATATGCGACCACTGTGAATCTTTTTATGGCATTGGTATTTGGGACATGAGAGTCATTGCGAACAATTGCATGAAACAGATAGGTAATAGCTTGTAATGTACCTGTGTGTTGTGTGCGTGTGAGATATTACTTAGTTTCCGTTGTATGTTAAATTCTGAACTTGCCTGGTTAGTCTTGCCTTGGTTGTAGGATAGAAGTTAGGAAAATATCATAGGCCATTTTGAGATTAGTCCACTTCTAGCCTAAATGACCTTCCCTGTATGCATAATATCCCTTGATCCCTAATTTAAGCCTGAATAGCCTATTTCTTTTTACAACACCAATCACCGTCCTATTTATATCATAATGAACTTGTTTAGACCCTGTTCCTCCTTGGACAATGTGCATCTTGACTTAGGCAAATGACCTAAGTTGAGGGTGGCTATCATAGGGGTGCATAATGTAAAATGAGTATGAAGAAAGGTAGAGTAAAAGAAAAGAATAAAAAGCTGGGTGCAGTGTAAAAGAACAAGAAAACAAAAGTTGTGAAAAAAAAAGTGATTGTAGAAACGACCGCACCCATCGTGAATATGTGTGATCAAGAAAAAAGAAGAATAGAAAAAGGTTAATAAGTGAGACCCGAGAAGCTAGTGTAGGGTCAAGGATTCTTAGTCACTTTAAATATCATCGAGAATCATACCAGCCCCTAGCCTACATTACAAGACAAAGAGAAGACCTATAGTGATCCTAGCTTACCTGTCTGAAAATCTTGGTAATGAAAATAAGGGCAAGCCTATGGGATTCGGCATACATTGATGGGAACTTCATTCTAAGAGTGAGCTTCTTTTGATTGTCCCCGCGGTTACATGTATGATGTGTGATAAAAGTGAAGAGGAACTACTTTGTAGTGAGGGCACACTGGTTAAGTTGCTAGTTGCTAACTTATTTGGATAGTGTAATCTTGGTACATGCATGGTTGTTGTTGCTGAATTGATGCCATATCTTGATTCCTGTGTGTCGCATTGTTGTTCTTCAATAATATACACAGGTGTTTCTAAATTAATTGACCTTGGAGATGGTGAAGATGTTTTGAGATAATATGGATAGTTGACTGCCGAATGTGCTTTGTATCCTCTTGGTTGTGTTTTAGTTGCTTAAGGACAAACAATCGTTTTAAGTTGAAGTTGTTGATGTGTGAGCAGATGCTAACGCATTTGAGAATTTTAAATGAGAATAATTGCAAAGTCTTAAGCAACTTTTGTCGTTTTTGACTGTTTTCTCTTTGATATAGCAGTAACAGTCAAGATGCAAGAGAACCAAAAACAACTGAAATAAAAGAGTTGATTTCTGAGCTAGTAGTGATGTGTAACGCCCCAAGATCCTATCCCGAGATGTCATACAGTGCTTAAGGCCACCCGTGCCTCAAGCTAACCCTCTAAACCTGCCATCACTTCTAGAACTCACTTTGACAATAGTCGTACTAATATAAGAGAGTAACATATCCTAAACATACTGGAAAAAGATAAGAAACTAGCCTGTACAATCCAAAATACTGAAATTTTGTACATACCAATCCTATAGTCTGACAAAGCCTCTATACATCAAAATCAAGGAGACATTTGGGCAAATCCCCAACTGACTAAAACAGTACTAAAAGATATAATAACAAAATCGTATCACAAAATATAAACACGGTCCTTGAACTATGAGGAATCACCACTGAGCAGACGAAAAGAGGAACCCGAATATCGCTAACGCAGCTAAGTACCTGAACCTACATTACAAGAAAATGTAGCCCATAGGAAAATATGTAGGTTAACACTTTGGAATGTACTGAGTATGTGGGGGTGCATTTAACAATGTAAATATCATCATCAATTTCATGAAAATCTGCATATGTACAATGATGGCTCATTTGGCTTGAGTTAGATTGAAACATACTTTTCAAGTTCTCATAGTAAATAAATCATATGATAAAAAAAACCTCATAAATCATCATAAACAACTCAACTCTTCAACTCAAGACTCGGAGTGACTCTGTAATTCAGGAAACTCAACTCTTATAGAAATGGGAGGTTCTTATAACCGACATAAACCATATGAGCTACATGGAGTCCAATGTTTTCCCCTCCTAAGGAGAGAACCCCACATTGGCGGAGAGTCGTACTCTTTCCATGGAGTACAACCTAAATTTAATGATCACAATATCATAATCATCCTCCGGCCCATAATTATCAACATCAATCCTACAGTGGCACATGTTTCAGAGAAAATACCACATTTTCCGCTCGGTGCTAAATACTACTCCCAGACATAAGCTCAGAATGCGTTACGAAATCCACCACAAACATCATAAGGTTCTATCATGAAGACCAAATCAAATCTCTTTCTCATTTATCAAATCATAATCAATTTGTGGATTTCTAACTCGACTCAATTCAAATCAATCTTTCTCAATATCAAAATGCATCAATTCATTAAGTCATGGACACATCAATTACTTTGAGGAAATATCAAGACTCATTGTAACAACTTAATTCTCATGAATCAATTTACTCAACAATCCAATTTGTCATAAGGAAGCTTAAAGCTTGACACATATCTTGAAAGCACTTGAAATACCAACTCACGGTAGAAACTTGAAATTTACAATATTAAATATCAAGTAATAACTTGAAAATTGTAAAATAATCATGTATAACAAAGCTTAAACGAATTATATTCTCATAATCTCATGATGAAATAATTTGGGTATAAACCCACTTGCAAAATCATATAAATCCATAATAAAAATCAAATCTTTGAGCACAAGAACGAAAGAATTGCTCTTATTGAAAACCCCACATACCTTGGATTTTGATTTTTAAGATTAACAAGCTTGATTGGAAACTCTTCTCTACACTTTTGAGCTAAGTTTCTTGATGCCTTTGGCTTGGAGATGTTAATTCTTGAACAACTTGGTGAAATCTTTGGAAGATTCTTGGATTTCTTGTAGATGATTTGATTTAGAATTTTCGAAGAAACCCTAGTTTCCAGAGAATCAAGGAGGAAAAATGAGAGAAAAATGATATTCTCTCCTCCACTTGGATATATATATAGATATATATAAAGCCATAATGGGCGGAAAAGACCAAAATACCCTTTTAAAAAGAGATGAAAATTGTTGATCGGGGTCTATGACAGTCGAACTGACAATCCGTCAGAGTAACTAACGGTCACCAGATCGTCTATCACTCGAGTGCCAAAACTAGGACAATCTACCTCGACATGATAGTTGAAGTGATGATTCGTCAGGAAACTGATGATCCACCAGATCGTCCATTACTCAAAGGTTAAAAATGGGACATTCTGCCTTGACTTGATGGTTCTATTGATGGTTCGTCAATTTTTAGGCGGCCCACCATTTTGGACGTCGAACAATGGCCAAAAAAAGGGGTTACTTCCTTGGCTTGATGGGATAATTGACGGTCCACCAAGGACTTGGCAGTCCTTCAGGTTTACCATCAGGCCTGGGCGATTCCAATATCGCTTAGTAAAACAGCCATAACTTCCTTATCTGATTCGGATTTTAATTAAATTGGTATTGATGGAATGCTTATTCAATGATCTACATGAAAAAAAAAGTAGAAATTAGAGAAATACAACAAAATATAAACATCAATCACTTTGGAAGCCACTCCTATCCACTCAAAAGATAGATTTAGGCTTAAGGAATGATCGGGCCATTACAATATCTCCCCCTTGGAAACATTCGTCCTCAAATGTTGCTAGATAGCTCAATAACAAGAGAAAAATGAGGACGCACAGCTGGAACGACCCACTCGAAGGTCTTACTTTACTCTAAACTTTTTGGTACTGTACAGAATGCATGAATCATAGAGAGAGTAACCATATAGCTTAATGCACAATTGAATTGAAGAAGAATAGAACCTTCGGCTTGATTTGAACTCATGGAGAAGAGATGAGGGTAACTGGCTCCAATTTCTGCTTCTGCTTCCCAAGTAGAACCCTCGACTGATTGATTTCGCCACAAAACTTTTACCAAGGGAACTTCCTTGTTCCTTGGTCTTTGTACTTGATAATCTAGGATCTCAACTAGAACTTTATCACAAGAAATACTGTTTCGAACATCGAACCTCTCTAATGGATCAACAACAATAGAATCACCAATGTTTTTTTTTTAGCCTAGAAACATGAAATACAGGATGGAAAGCTGACAACTCTACAGGCAACTCAATCTCATAAGCTACTTTCCCAACACGATTCAAAACTCTATAAGGGCCTACATATCGGAGACTAAGCTTTTCTTTGTTTCCAAATCTTTTCACCCCTTTCATGGGTGAAATTTTCAAATACACCAGATCACCAACTTCAAACTAACGGGCTCATCTTCTTACATCTGCATACAATTTCGGACGACTCTAGGTTGTCTTCAACCTCTCTTGAATCAACTTAACTTTTTCCATAGCCTTAAACACAGCATCAGGTCCAATCGCAGCAGCTTCAACCACTTCAAACCAATCTATGGGCGATCTACATCTTCTCCCATACAAAGTATTAAACGGAGCCATTCCAATTCTAGCATGAAAACTGTTATTTTATGCAAATTCAATCAACGACAACTATTCATCCCAACTTTCTTTGAAATCAAGAATACATGCCCTCAACATATCCTCCAAAGTCTGGATAATCCTCTCAGCCTGACTGTCTGTCTACGAATGAAAAGTAGAGTTAAGATGAACTTGGGTGCCAAGACCCTTCTGGAAGGCTCTCCAAAACTGAGAAGCAAATAGAGTACCTCTATCGGAGATGATAGACAATGGAACTCCATGCAACCTGACTAACTCTCAAAGGTATAGCTTACCATAGTCCTCAATGGTGAAAGATGTATGTACTAGCAGAAAATGTGCTGACTTAGTCAACCTGTCTACAATGACCCAAATAGAATCATGACGTCGTCCAGAAGGAGGTAAACCAGTCACAAAATCCATATTTACTTCCTCCCACTTCCAAGTAGAGATACTGAATTCTTGTAGCATTCCACCGGGTCTTTGGTATTCTATCTTAACCTATTGGCAAGTTGAACACTTCTGTACGAACTTCGCCATATCCTTTTTCATATCATTTCACCAATAAATTTATCGCAAATTGTGATACATCTTGGTAGTACTGGGATAAATAGATTATCACGCCCCATGCTCTTCAGTCAAAATTCTCTACCTCAAATCATCAACATTTGGAACACAAAGTCTACCTTGCAATCTCAACACACCATGTCCCCCTTGGGAGAAAACCACTACCTTCTGGTCTTTAAATGACTCTGTCAGTCGGACCAAACTAGGATCCCTATCCTGCTTCTCTTTTACATCCGAGACCAAAGAGGACTCAGAACTACTCTGAACTAATAAACTCAGAAGTACTCTGAACTAACATACTCCTTCAGTGGAATCAAGCAATCTAACACCCAACCTAGATAAGTGATGTACATCACGAGCCAATTCTTTCTTATCATTCTCTACTTGAGCTATACTACCCATAGACAACCTGCTAAGAGCTTCTGCCATAACATTAGCCTTGCCCGGGTGATACAGTACACTCATATCGTAGTCATTTAGCAACTCTAACCATCCTATTTGTCTAAGGTTCAACTCCCTCTAGGTAAACACATATTGTAGGCTTTTGTGATCAGTAAACACATCAACATAAACACCATACAAATAATGTCTCTAGATTTTCAAAGCAAAAACTACAGCTGCTAATTCAAGTTCATGGGTTGAGTAATTTTTTTCATGAGGCTTCAACTGTCTAGAGGAATAAGCTATAACTTTACCCCTCTGCATCAACACACAACCCAAACCAACTCTAGAAGCATCGCTTATACCACAAGACTATCAGTACCATCGGGTAAAGCTAACATTGGGCTGAAGTGAGTCGACTCTTCAACTCTTGGAAACTCCTCTCACAGGCATCTGTCCACTGTAACTTAACTTTCTTTTGGGTCAATTGGTTCATAGGAGATGCGATAGAAGAGAATCCCACAACAAAATAATGATAGTAACCAGCTAGACCCAAGAAACTCCTAATATCAAACGGGGAGGTAGGTTTAGGCCAATTTTTCACAGCTTCTATCATTTGAGGATCAACTCTAATACCTTCAGAAAAAACAACATGATTCGAAGATGATACGCATGGTCATCCTCACTTTAGGAATATACAAGAATATCATCTATGAACATAATAACAAACAAATCCAGATACCGCTTGAGTACTTGGTTCATAAGATCCACGAAAGCCGCTAGAGCATTGGTTAACCCAAAGAACATGACAAGAAACTCAAAATTACTATAGCAGGTTCAAAAAGCTGGCTTTGGAATATCACACTCTCTCACTTTAATCTGATGATAGCCGGATCTAAGGTCTATATTTGAGAAAACTTGCACCCTATAGCTGATCAAATAAATCATTGATTCTAGGAAGAGGGTACTTGATCTTAATAGTCACCTTGTTGAGTTTATGGTAGTAAATGCATATACGTAATGTACTATCTTTCTTCTGCACAAATAGAATAGGTGCACACCATAGGGAAAGTCTGATAAAGCCTTTTTCTAAGAGATCTTTGAGTTGCTCCTTCAACTCTTTAAGTTCTGCGGGAGCCACACGATACGGAGTAATAGAAATAGGCTATATATCAGGAAGAAGATCAATTCCAAATTATATCTCTCTATTAGGAGGTACCCCTAGGAGATCTTCTAGGAAAACATCAAGAAATTCATTGACAACACTCATAGACTGAATAGTCAGAGTCTTAGACTTCGTGTCTTTAACTCGAACCAAATGATAGATGCAACCCTTGGAAATCAACTTTCTAGCTTTGAGGTAGGATATGAAATGGCTCTTCGGGGTTACTGAACTCCCAGACCACTTAACACGAGCTCGTTAGGAAACTAAAACTTGACCACTCAGGTATGACAATCTATAGATGCATAGCACAAGTGAAGCCAATCTATACCCAGAATGACGTCAACATCAACTATATCTAGCTTAATTAAATCAGCACATATGACCCGATGGAGGATAATAATAGGACCTTTCATATACACTTGCTTAGCAATAACAGACTCTCCTACCGGGGTAGAAACCAGAATAGACTCAGGAATCCGTTCAGCATCTATCTTAAAAATTATAGCAACCAAAGGTATCATATCAGAGAAACTCAAACTGGGGTCCATCAATACGTACACATCATAATGAAAGACACGGAGCATACCAGTGACAACATCTGGAGAATTCTCTTACTCCTTGCGAGGTGGTATAGTATAGAAGCAATTCTAGCATGAACTGCCAACAGTACTAGAAGAGGCGCCCTAAGAAGGAACTGGGTGGACTACGGAAGCGGGGGCACTAGTATCCTAACTCTGGGGATGAGCATCTCTACTCCTCTGTCTAGCATGCGGACAATCTCTATATTGGTGGCCCAAATAGCCACATCCAAAGCAACCTCTCTAATCAACAAAACACTCGCCAAAATAATCTCTACCACAATTGGCACATGAAGGAGGACGAGGTCTGTTACTTACACTTTTCCAAAACCTGGGTGGGATAGGCCTGTTCCCCTGCTTCTAGGTGCGGGAGCACTAACTAAACAAGGTGAGGGCATAAACGAATGTCTCTGGAATTGAGAGTGGTCCTCTCCATAGAATCTGGACTAACCAAATCCCTGTTGCTCTGATCTAGCTCTTTTATTCCCTCTTACTCTCTCCCTCTCTTTCACCTTATCAGCTTTAATCTATTGGGCATACATTATCAAACGAGAAAGGTCCATCTCCTTATTAAGCATAGCAGATCTACACTCTTTTACAACGTAACTCGACACACCGATCATGAACTTACTCATGATGGTCCTGGAGTTAGCCATCATACTAGGTGCATATTTGGATAACTGATTGAAACTAAGGCAATACTCCTTCACAGTCATGGAGCCTTGTCTCAAATTCATGAATTCCTCTAACTTTGCTTCCCTCATCTCAAGAGGAAAGAATATGTCCAAGAACGCATCTTGGAATAAATGCCAAGTCATGGGAGAGACATCCTCCCCTTTACTTTCCCTCTATATTTCTACCCAATCATATGCAACATCTTTTATTCAATATGCAGCCAATTCAATACTCTCCTCCTCAATCACATGCATAATCTGCGTGATCTTTCTCACTTCATCCATGTACATCTGTGGGTCTTCACCTATCTTTGACCCATAGAACTCAGGAAGATTCATCCACATAAAGTAACAAACCCGAGCAGCTGTAGAATTAGTCTCTTGTGGAGGCAGAATAGTATCTTGGGTGTTAGCTTGATTATTAGTGGTAACTTCCTAGGCTAGCACCTGAAAAGCTACTTGAAATTCTGCATGTGACACATGCTCGTTCAGGGGATCAATGGGTTGAGGTTGCTCATTGTTTCTACAAGCTCAATGAAGAGGAATTTTCTGTCATAAGAGAGCACAAATTAATAGCACGATGGAGTTTTGAAAGAAAGAGATGACTTTTCCTAAAACATCCTGTAGCCTCTTGCTCATAAATATGGCATGCTACACGCCAATGATCAAGACTCTACGTAATGCGGGTTGTCAGACTCCTAGGACTCCTTAAAACTTAGGCGCTCTAATACCAAACTTGTAACGCCCCAAGATCCAATCCCAAGATGTCACACGGTGCTTAAGGCCACCCGCAGCCTCAAGCTAACCCTCTAAACCTGCCATTACTTCTAGAACTCACTTTGACAGTAGTCGTTCAAATATAAGAGAGAATGACATATCATAAACATACTAGAATAAGATAAGAAACTAGCCTGCACAATCCAAAATTCTGAAATTCTGTACATACCAACCCTTTAGTCTGACAAAGACTCGATACATCAAAATAAATGAGATATTAGGAAAAAAAATCCCAACTAACTCAAATAGTACTGCAAGCCATAATAACAAAACGGTATCACAAAATATAAACATAGTTATCGAACCATGAGGACTCTCCATTGAGCAGACGAAAAGAGGCACCCGAATATTGCTAACGCGGCTAAGTACCTGAACCTAAATTATGAGAAAATGTAGCCCATAGGAAAATATGTGGGTCAGCACTTTGGAATGTACTGAGTATAAGGGGGTGCATGTAACAATGTAAATATCATCATCAATTTCATAAAAATATGCACATGTACAGTGATGGCTTACTTGACTAGAGTTAGATTGAAACATACCTTTCAAGATCTCATCATAAATAAATCATATGATTAAAAAAAACCACATAAATCATCATAAACAACTCAACTCTTTAACTCAAGACTCGAAGTGACTCTGTAATTCAAGAAACTCGACTCTAATGGACATGGGAGGTTCTTATAACCGACAAAACCATGTGAGCTACATAGAGTCCAATGTTTTTCCCTCCTAAGGAGAGAACCCCACATTGGTGGGAGCGGCGTACTCTTGCCAAGGAGTACAACCTAAATTTAGTGATCACAATCTCATACTCGGCCTTTGGCCCACATTTATCAATATTAATCCTATGATGGTGCATAGTTTCGGAGGAAATATAACATTTCCTACTTGCTGCTAAATACTACTCCCAGACACAAGCTCAGAACACATAAGAAAATCCATCACAAACACCGTAAGGGTCTAACATGAAGACAAAATCATATCTCTTTCTCATTTATCAAATCATAATCAATTTGTGGATTCCTAACTCGACTCAATTCAAATAAATCTTTCTCAATATTAAAATGCATCAATTCATTAAGTCATGGAAACATCAATAACTTTGAGGAAATATCAAGACTCATTGGAACAACTCAATTCACATGAATCAATATATTCAATAATCCAATTTCTCATAAGAATGCTTAAAGCTTGACACATATCTTGAAAGAACTTGAAATACTAGCTCATGGTAGAAACTTGAAATTTATAATATTAAATATCAAGTCATAACTTAAAAATTGTAAAATAATCATGTATAACAAAGCTTGAACGATTTATATTCTTATAATCTCATCATGAAGTAATTTGGTTATAAACCCACTTGTAACATCACATAAATCCATAATAAAAATCAAATCTTTGAGCACAAGAATGAAAGAATTGCTCTTATTCAAAACCCCACATACCTTGGATATGACTTTTAAGATGAAGCTTTCTTGGAAACTCTTCTCTACACTTTTGAGCTAAGTTTTTTGATGCCTTTGGCTTAGAGAACTTAATTCTTGAACAACTTGGTGAAATATTTGGAAGATTCTTGAATTTCTTATAGATGATTCGATTTAGGATTTTGGAAGAAACCTTAGTTTCTAGAGAATCAACGAGGAGAAATGAGAAAAAATGATCTTCTCTGCTCTACTTGGATATATATATATATATATATATATATATATATATATATATATATATATGTAAAGCCAAAATGGGTGGAAAGGACCAAAATTCCCTTTTAAAAATAGTTGAAAATTGCTGATCAGGGTCTGTGATGGTCAAACTGATGGTCCGTCAGAGAAACTGACGGTCCACCAGATCATTCGTCACTCAAGTTCTAAAACTAGGACATTCTGCCTCAACGTGATGGTTGAAGTTAAGATCCATCAGGAAATTGGCATTCCACCAAATCATCCCTCACTAGGGGGTCAGAAATGGGACATTCTACCTCAACTTTACTGTCCTCTTGACGATTCATTAAATTTTTGGTGGCTCACCATTTGGCCATCGCATGATGGCCAGTAAAAGGGGTTACTACCTTGTCTTGATGAGACAATTGATGGTCCACCAAGGACTTGGCGGTCCTTCAGGTCTACCATCAGTCCTAGGCGATGCCGACATCACTTTATAAAATGGCCAAAACTTGCTGATCCGATTTTGGATTTTGATGAAATTGGTATCTATGGAAAGATTATTCAATGATATACATGAAAAAAAGTATAAATTAGATAAATATAACATAATTTAAACATCAATCACTTGGTAAGCGACCCCTATCCACTCAAAAAATAAATTTATGCTTAAGGAATGATCGAGATATTACAAGATATAAGTATGGATGACAACTTATCTGATAAGTCATCAGCCTTGTGATAAGTTATCAAAAGTACCATCAGCCTTAGACAGAGAATGGACTTCAGCTGGAATATGTGACGACATCTGTAATAGGTCGTCAGAGTTGTGATAAGATGTCAGGCTCGTTGTCAGGCTTAGGTAGTGCTTGAGAAATTGAAGTAAAGATGTGACGACATCCATAATAAGTCATCAAAGGTTTTATAAGCCATCACGCCTCATCATCAACCTAAGGCTATGATTGTAAAAAGTGAAGAGGAGATGAAGACATTCCTGATAAGTCGTCAGACTCCTGATAAGCCATCACCCATGATGTCATTTGTCTGATAAAAAAGCTTTGATCTGTGATTTTGTTTCCATAATTAGGAAAAATTATTTAAGGAAAATTCCTAAGGTTTTCATTCATCTTATTGATCATCTTGAAACAGCTAAAACTTAGGCCAGTTTACCTCTTTTTGGGGCCTTTAATTTTAAATTCAATTTTCAACTCTTTAATTTGGTTGTGGGAAGTTTCTCTTGAACTTAAAAGAGAATCAACTTCAAACTTCATCTTTTGTAAGTTTAATTACTTTGAATGATGATTATAATTATTGTTATCTCTTTCTTTATCATGTGAAACTAAAACCCACAACTAGGGTTGTGGGATCTATGATTATTCCCCCATGGATTTAATAGTTGGTTAGGGTTTGAGTGATTGTGGGGACATCTTGATAATTCCTTTATTATGATTGTTATTTATTGGTTGCAAACAATAAATCCCGCCTTATGTTGATTTACTCGAGCCAAGAAATAAACTAATGGTAGTGAATTATCAACAATGATTTATGAAGGTTAATCTCTCATCAAATGATTAATGTTGTAACAAGATTGATAAACTTCAGATAAAATTGGTATGAATAGAATGATTTCCTAAGTTCGAGAGAATTAGGGAGTTCAACATCTATGCAGGTTGAGAAACACTTAGATGGACTGTCAGAACTAATAATTTGGTGTTTTCCATAAGTCATGAGAACCCAATACTGTAGTTATTATTTAATGGAGATTAATAATCACAGCGATCACAACCCTAGTTCCTTTCTATCCAAAATTTGAACCGTTGAAATTTTTAGTTTTAAGCTCTGAAGCAAGTCAAAACTTTAATTATTGTTTGATTGATAAAACCCCCAATTTTGTCTTTTTGCAACATTTGTTTTAATTCAACTTGTAGCTATAGTTTCAAATTAGTTTAGTCTCCACTCACATTGTTCCTCGTGGATTCGACCCCGACTCCAAAGTTAGGTAAATATATTGACGATGACTGCTTTGCACTAAATTGATGTGTAAATTGAGTGTTATAAAAAATGGCACCATTGTCGGGGAATAATTTGGCGTATTTAGTTGATTTGAAATTTTAATCTACTCAATACACCAAATTGTTCCTCGATAACATCATCATTTTTTATATTGCTCAACTTACACATCAATTTAGAGTAAGATGGTCGTCATCAATATATTTTCCCAAGTTTGGAGCTGGGGTCGAATCCACGAGGAACAATGTGAGTGGCGATTAAACTAATTTGAAACTATAGCTACAAGTTAAATTTAAACAAATGTTGCAAAAAGATAAAATGGGGGGTTTTATCAATAGTTAATAATTAAAGTTTCGACTTGCTTCAGAGCTCAAAACTAAAATTTCAATGGTTCAAATCAGTGATAGAGAGGAACTAGGGTTGTGACAACTGTGATTAGTATTCTGCATTAAATAATAACTGTAGTATTGGGTTCTCATGACTTGTGTAAAACACCAAATTATTAGTTTTGACAGTCCATCTAAGTGTTTCTCAACTTGCCTAAACGTTGAACTCCCTAATTCTCTCAAACTTAGAAAATCATTCTATTCATTTTATCTCAAGTTGATCAATCTTGTTACAACATTAATCATTAGATGGGAGCTTAAACTTCCCAGATCCTTGTTGATAATTTGCTACCTTTAGTTTATTTCTCAGTTCGACCAAATCAACATAAGGTGGGATTTATTGTTTGCAACCAATAAATAACAATCATAATAAAGAAATTATCAAGATATCCCCACAATCACTCAAACCTTAACCATCTATTAAATCCATGGGGAAATAATCATAGATCCCACAACCCTTGTTTTGGGTTTTAGGTTCATATGAGAAAGAAAGAGATAACAATAATTAAAATCATTATTCAAAGTAATTAAACTTACAAAAAATGAAGTCTGAAGTTGATTATCTTTTAGGTTCAAGAGAAATTTCTCATAACCAAATCAAAGAGTTGAAAATTGAATGAAAACCGTAGAACTTTCCCTTAAATATTTTAGCCTAACTATGAAAACAAAATCACAGATCACATCTTTTTTTTTGGACAGATGACATCATGGGTGATGGCTTATCAGGATTTTTATGACTTATCAGGAATGTCATAAGCTCCTCTGCACTTTTGGCAATATCTGGAGTCTTATGACTTATAAGGAATGTCATAAGCTCCTCTGCACTTTTGTCATTCTCTGCCTTAGGTTGAAAATATGGCATGATGGCTTATCAGACCTTTGATGACTTTTCACAGATGTCGTCACATCTTTACTTTAATTTCTCAAGCACTGCCCAAGCATGGAAATGAGCCTGATGGCTCATCACAACTTTGACAGCCTATCAAAGATGTCATCATGTATTCCAGCTATTCTCTGTCTAAGGCTAATGGTACTTCTGATAACTTATCACAAGGCTGACAAATTATCAGAAATCAACTCTTTTACCTCTGTTGTTGTTGATTCTATTGCATCTTGACCATTACTGGAATATCAAAGAGAAAACAGTCAAAAATGACAAAGGTTGCTTAAGAATTTGAAATTATTCTCAGTTGAAAGCCTCAAATATGTTAGCATCTACGCACACATCAGTTAGTCTATTCATATGTTGCCATAGATGGTATCTTCTAAGGTCGAGTGTGGTGCTTATAGTACTCCATATTTTGAGGCCATAAAGATTAGCCAGTTTATAAGGTTAAACCATCTGACCTTCACTGTTGTTAAGGTTTTGGCCCTTTAAATCTTCTTGAGTCTTGAACCTTCTGATCATTATATGACTCACACCTTCACTCGTATGATGTGGGTACAGGTCTAGAACCCTAGTCATTTGTTTGTTCAATTACTATTTTCCAAATTTTTGAAAGGATATGAGGGGACTCCTGATGAGTCGTTTATTTAGGATACGAGAAGTATAGTGTCCAATCATGTGTTGTCTAGTGTCTAGCCTAGATATTCTGCTTAGGGTACAAATTAAAGAATACTAGTCATATAGTGATGATATGAGGTGGGCAAGGGATTCGTATGTATGACAGAACATGGTGTCCAATTTTCTAATCAAGTGATAATTTGAGGGTACCACTTGTATCATATAGTTACAAGTTGAGGATTCCAATCATACCCTCCCTCGGAAATTTTTATAGTTTATGTTGGGGGTATTTTGAATATTCCCCCCTCTTAAATCCTTTTAACCCAATGACATAAAACACTTTTGGGGCTTCATTAATCTCTTATTCTCAATCAAACACTCTTAAAATCTCTCTCAAGGTCTTGTTTGAAGAAGAGGCTAGGGTTTCTTCAAGGCAATCAATTAAGGCTCTTAAGGGTGGTTTCTCTCTATCTTCCTTAGTATCCAAGGCATGTTATTCCTCCCTCATTGTTAGTTCATCCAAAAGGCATATTTTAATGAATGGTTTTCATGGTATTATAGTGGTATTTTTTGGGTTTTGGAATATATGTTGGAGGTGTTGGTTGTTCTTGGTTGGATAATGTTTTCCCATATTTTCTTATGGTTTTCATATTATAATGGTGATTTGAATATGTGATTTCATGGGAATGGTTAATTGATACTTGGTTTTGGTTTAGAAAACTATATGCCCTCAACATGTTTATTAAAATGCCTATGAGGGTGATTTTGTCACATAGTTTGATTATTCTTGAAACCTTTGCATTGCACGATATGATAATGGAACCTAAATTGGTTTGGTTGGCTCTAAATGGTTTGGAAAGGCCTTGATGGCCATGGTTTTGGTTCTAAGCTACAGTCGGTATGATGATAGCACTATATAATGCCTTGGTAATTTGACTCCTGGAATTGGTGATTTAGTTATGTGCTAAAGGTTTTACTTAGGTAATAATGGGGGTTTTGATAGCTAGTTTTGAAGGTGTGAGTCCACAGGATGGACACTGGAAACTCATATTTGCCGACATGATGATTGGTCTTGGTGACCTTAGTCTTGTGGGGGACACAGGAATCCCCCAAGTTTATGCCTGTATATATGTATCATAGAGAGCGAAGAGTACATAGAAATCCCAATCCCTTATGATATCTCTGATTTATGCTGCTATCTGTATTAAGGCCCATTCAGGGGGAAACACTCGACCCATATAACCCATGGGTGGATTATGACAATAAAGATACACAATCCAGGTTAAAGTTTTTAATGCATGCTAAACCTAGTTTTCTTTCTCGACATAGTATATATATGTATGTATGTGGTTACATATGGTTATTTACTTTAGATTTAAATAATGGCATTATTTTACCCTTATCCTGAGTACATGCTAGCATTCACCTGTTAACCATCTTGGGATATTGTAACCCCATGCGATGCAGGAACCGTCCATACTACTCCTGCTCAGTCACTTAGATTCAAAGATAGCATTCTAGTCAGACTAAAGTGGTGAGCTTTCATACTCCGGAAGACTCCATTTCATGTTATGGACTTATTTTTATACACTTTGTTATTTCTTAGACTTTAGTTTTGGCTATTGTCGGGGGCATGTCCCGACTGAATGTTCTTGGATATTAGTTAGAGGCTTTTTGTGCCTACTGTGGGCATGGGTGGTGTCGGTATCGGGTTCAACCTTGGCATTGGTATTGGTATTGGGGTTAACGCCGGTTGGATGTTAGGTTTGATATTTGGTTGGTTATGGTTATGAACTTCCTTAAAAGTTTTTCAATTAAATTGGTTATATCTTGTTATATGTTCGAAACTCATCGAAATAGGGTACAGGGTGGTTATGGTGGGGTATTAGGGGTGGTCACCAGTCCCAGTCGGACTTAAGATGCCCGACACGACTAGGCCCCAATTCGGGTCATGGCACTATCCCCACTCTTCACTCTTAAACTTATGATCTTATAGCACTAACCTTGGGATGACCTTACTATTCATAGGTCATAATACCCTAGTTTATACTACCTCTCAATGGAAATAATATACCAATATTTGGAGACGTATCTTTCACCTTAAGTGAGACGTCTTTAATAAAGTTTTTGAAAGGGAAAGAATACATCTCTTACCTCAAGTAGAAACATACGATTCATGTAGATAGAGGTATACACTTGACTCAATACACTTTGACGAACAAATGGATTCCTTTCAGATCTTTGTGTTAATTCAAAACCTTATGATAACTCAATCTGAAAGGACCACATCCTTAGAAATTTAATTTTTTTACACTTTTATCACCTCGATAATGGGACATTGCCAAGAAACTAGAGCAAGGAAGGAATTTTGGATAACTTTCTTATAGCCAACACTAATGCACAATCTGCAGTATGAAATAATTAGAAACATTTCCTAAATGTCTCATAGCCTCCTCCTTATAAGTGTGGCACACTACTAACCCATAAATGGGAATGTTCTCGACATGGCTTTTAGACACCCTAGGACCCTAGACCTTGCTCTGATATTCAACATTTAATAAAATAATATACATATTTTAAAAACAAAATCCAAACCAATTACCCCACACCATCTACGAAGCCTCTAACCTTAACAAAACTTATAAGTCTAGGCATAGCTTCAACAATTCCACAAAAACTATGAAATGATTGAATTAAAACATAAGATAAATAAACAATCTCCTTCCAGGTAATAGAGGTCTCACCACTTCAACAGATGTTCAACTGGAATATCAACCCATGTAATGCTACATAGGGTTCACAAGAAAAGCCCTCAAAACTTATATTATGAAATGATTTAGCATCTGAGGACAATCAATATAGCGATTACTGGAATGCAACACAATGAAAGGTATAATATGTATATATGTATGTATGTATGTATGTATGTATGTCGGGATAGGGGAAAGGGGCATGAAACATGATCATTTGAAAACTTTTTTCTAAACTACGTAGCTTTCATTGTCATCTCATTACCCATAGGCTATATAGGCCTGGAACTCCCCAACTGGCAGGGACCCAATACATGTTAGTCGCACATACTGAGGCTTAGACAAGAGTTAACAATAAAATGATTCACCATAATATTATTGTTTTGTTGAGGACTATCCCCATTTTGACGATGCTATCTGGTCACCATTTAAGGTATGTCATCCCTATGATGGAAAACATAGGTTTGGGCATTCTTCACAAGAACTTATGCCTTCACGGTGAAGCTATATAATTCCATTTAGATCCCAATTAAAATATTTTTCACATAAAAATAAACTTGGAGTCGTTCATCATGAATTCATTTATTGGTACCATTATACCATGACTTGCAATCCATTCATATTATGCCATATCATTCTCATAGAACATTTTTGTCTCCAAATTCCATCTTAAATCCCTAATCATAACCCCCAAGGGCTTTAAAAAGTGATAAACATGGCCGCCAAGGGCTTTCAAAAACCATTTGAACTTTTTTCCATATTTACCATGCACGATTCAAAAGGCTGAATAAAGTTCATAAATTCAATGAAACATCAACTTTTAAAAGGGGGTTGAGGGCCAATTTTTCATCATAAAAATTTTGTAAATAAGGTTGTGGATCCATATTACTAAATCCACCATTTTCATATAACAAACTCTCATTTCAAAACACATTATTCATGCATAGAAAATTTATTGATTCAAGAGTAAAAACAATATAAACTTTCACAACCTAAACCCTTAACCCTAGTTTCAAACAACCATTAACGAATATATAATTACAATATAAATTGAAATGATATAGCAATATTTAAAGTGGGGAGTGTACAACTTGCCTTTTTAATTGAAGGAATTTGAGAAGAACTTGAATTTGAAACCTTGAAAGTTAAATATGAGAAAAAATCTATGTTTTATTTCTTTTGAGAGTGGAAAGGAGAAAGAGCAATGAGAAACTAATAACTAATGAGTAAATAGATTTAAAGAGTGATTTAAATAATGGGGATAGGGTTTGAGGTGTTGCAAAGACCAAAATACCCCTAAAGAGTTTAGAAAAAATTACAGGAATATCTCTAATTGACAACGGAGTTGACAACCTATCAACTTGTTGACGACTCTTCAACTTAGTCATCAATATCTAGCCAATTTCGACAATTATCATTTAGGGTTGACTATGGAATTGACATTTCATCAACTAGTTGATATCTTGTGAACTCGATCATCAACCTCTTGCAGACACACACTCTCAGATAAAATGATCATAACTTTCTACTCTGATATCAGATTAACGTGAAAAAGTTATATTAGAAAGAAGACTTGAATATATTTATTTGGTATATGTTAGTCCACTCAACTCGATATAATCTAGGTTTAATGTTCATTGGAAATTGACTCAAGTAGGAATGTCCACCAAAACTCAATTAGTGGAAATGTTTTCAACTCAACATTCAGTTCGGAGATCTTTATGACCTTAATTCATCTCCAAAGATGTTCCCCAAAATAGGATTTATCATAACACTTATAATTACATAGAGATCATCGAGTTTGGGTCTATTTACATAGGAATTACTATTCAAATTCTAGCCCAAAATTCTGAGTGATTACAAATTTTGACAAAAATGAGACATATTTACAAAACCCTTTGAGGTATCCCACGAGTCGCAGGGGAGATATGCATATCAAGATTAGGACTCATCCTATCTATTTGTTCCTTATTTTGTATTTAGAGGCAGATTTCTGGTGGCTTTTTGGATTTTTAGTTGTATTTTTTTTATTTTGAGTTATACTTATATAGTTTTTACACTATGACACCAATTTTTTTTATTGTCTATGGTATTATTGTAGTTTATACTTTTGCTTTCATCAGAAACATATGGTTTGACTGTTTTCTAGAAGTCTCATCTTAGGATTTGTGTTGTGATTTTTATTTACATATCAGTTTGGGTGATTGTCTTACTTGTCAAGGCTTAGCCACAATAAGTGATATCATGACCTGAGTTTGGTTTCATAATAGTTAGGTACTTAAGTTGGCCTTTGCATAGCTTTCCACCACCAGACCGATGGTCGGTTAAAGTGTACATATGTTATGAACTTTGGAAGTTAATGTGAGAAAATTTGACATTGAAGGATTTTGCTTATAATAATAGCTACCATTGAGGATTGAGATTTAAATATTTAAAGTATTGTATCATAGATTTTATCGATCTTCTATTAGTTTATTTGAGACTCCTGAGATTAGACCCCATGGTATAGAATTGTTTTATGAGTCTTTGGACACAGTTTTAATGATTCGGGATAGGCTTCGGGCAGTGCAGAGTAGACAAAAAAGCTACACTGACCATGGGCTTCGTGCCTTGATATTTGGGGTTGGTGATAGAGTCTTCCTTTATTTTATCACCCATGAAGGGTTTTACGAGGTGTGGAAGGAAAGACAAGCTTAGCTCCATGTAAATTGAAACTTTTGAGATTCTTCAAAAAGTTGTGAACGTTGCTTATGAGTTGGTCGTTCCTCCAGAATTTTTTGTAGTTCATCTATCTTTTCATGATTCTATTCTCTGATGCTATATTTCGGATGAGTCTCAATAGCTTCATTGGGATTAGGTTAAGTTGGATGATAGTTTGACCTTTGTGGAAGATCAAGTGTCCATTTTAGCAGGGGATATGAGACGATTGAACTTTAGAGATATTCCTGTGGTATGTTTTGCTATAGACATAGTGCGATTGAGGAGGCTACTTGGGTGGTCGAATTTGACATGCGTAGTAGTTATTCTTAGCTTTTAATTAATTCAGGCACTTCTTTTTATTTTAGTTCGAGGGCGAACTAGAGTTTTAGTGGTAGATTCAATCATGGCATAGATTTGTGAATTTCCATTACTATGCATTTTGACCATTTCCCTTCCTCATAGTTGATCTGTCACTACCCGAACTGGGGTCTGGCCGTTATGAACATCCCGAACCATGAAGGCCTGGAACGTCCTTCTCTATCTTTTAATCATACACAAAATTCATATAATAAAAGAAAATGTGGAAATATAATTGAATACGGAAACATGGTCATACTCTGAATTTAATTTAACAATGAAGGGTAAAACCCCAATATCAACAAAACAACAAATGAACCAGTCTGCGAAATCTCTACTACATCTGAAAATGACAACTTTGTAAAACTGTGACAAGGCACCCAGTGGACCTAAACCAAAATAAATAATATAATCTGAAAGACATAGGCCTTCTAGAATAAAGAAGGCTCACCAACTGCACACATCACTGTTGTTTGAAACTCTACGGCCTAGTAGGACCTCTGAACTGAATTTTAAACCCTAGGAGCAAGGGGGGTCAATACAAATGTACTGGTACGCAGAGCAATCCAAAACCAAGCTTTTCATATTAATAAAACAGTTGAGATCTAATCATAAAACATCATATAGGATATAAATTCTGAAACACATGGGCATTTTTTATGATCAAAAAACCTTTTCGTCAATGCAATTTCTGATCTTTGTATTACTTCTGAGTTAGGTGGCACTCCCCTATAAGTCTAATATTCCACGGGCTATATGGAATCCTCCATTGACTCGGTAGGGAATCCCCCAACCCAAGAGTGTCGCAAGGGTTGGAGTGTCTGAGTCTGATATACCACAAGGTACTAGGCCAGCGTATAATAATATATTTCGATCGGTAAATCACGAATTTGGGTAATGAGTTGTCTGAACTAGTGCCTTATTTAGTGAACCACCTAAGATCTCTTTATGGCCAATTTTAGTCTATTCTAAAACATGTATCATTCTAGTTTCAAAATCTGGAAATCTGATTTCAACCATGCATTCTACTCTTTTCTGAGTTAACATGGTATTATCTGAGTTGGTGTGACTTGCAAGTCCTATTTTTGAGCCATAATACATCATGCAATATTCTTTCATCAAAAAACTCAATTCATACCACCCAAACATACAGATAGTATAAGGTATTTCATGTTCCAAAACATAAGACAAAACTATGTAAAAATTCTACAATCATATGGTAGTCACGTGCTTTTGGAAAAACCATGCACTCTTTTATTATATGCATATTCAACATATATTAACATGTACAACCCTCTCTTTTGAAATCAAAATCATAACCCAAATATAACATTACTCAAGACATCTCAGATCATGCTTTTCAAGATGCATTCAAAACAATTCCTAGCATATCATAAGTAAAGGAAAATCATAACAAGAGAGGATTTTTCATGAGTCATGCTCTCAATTCAATCATCAAACTTAAAACACATGCTTACATATATATATAATTTCAAATCAATTTGGGGAAAGGCTTAAAGTCCTAAACAATATCATCAAAACTTCTAAAATATGAATACATTCATAAATCTTAAAATCATGATTTCTATGCCCATGAGATTTTAGGAAAACCCCGTGTACCTCAAATCAATTAGTTTAAAGAGAAGAACTCGAATCTCGATTCATTCCTTCGAAATCTTGTACTTAAGGCTTGATTTTTTTGACTTTTTTATTCTTAGAGAAAACCCTAGATTGATCGTATTTTGAGAGTGAAGAGAAAGTTTTTGGTGTTCTAAAACTAATAGTGATTGATTAATAACGCTTAAGGGGTGATTTAATTTGTGTAAAAGATTTTTTTAGTGAGGGAAAGACCTAAATACCCCAAAGGCACCCAAATAAATTGCATAATTGCATCAGTTGACGACCAGGGTTGATGGGCCGTCACTCAGGTGATAAGTCATCGCACAGGTCGTCACTTTTGGGATGATTTTCACCATTCATTACCTTAGGCTGAGGACCAGTTCTGATGGGCCGTCACACAGCTGATAAGTCGTCATCCTCGTCATCACATTTTGGCAGACAGACACTATGAAGTAAAATGAGCATAACTTTCTAGTCCAATATCAGATTAAAGCGAAACCAATGGTGTTGGAAAGAAGTCCCAAAGACCTTTCATTTGATATATAGTATACCACCCAGTTATTCATATACAAGGTGTTATGGTTGATTGAAGTTGATCCAAGTTTTGATGCTCACTAAAACTTAAACAATAGGAAAGCTTTCAACTAGTCCTTGAGTTAAAGGACCTCTATGATCTCAATTAATGCTCAAATAGGTTCCCACACTATGTAATTGATTAAGATGAAAAATTTTCATGGATTTAGGGCTTTTGGATCATCTACGTATAGAAATGATGATTTTTGTTCTAGCCCAAAATGCGGGGTGTTACATTATCTCCCCCTTGGGATCATTTGTCACCGAATAATGGGTAGGAATGTTGAAGCTTAAAAGTATGAAATAATGCATACATGATGTGTATTCTAAGAAAGGATATGACTGATCTGAAACATTTAAACTTCTATCATGAAACTGAATTATGTGCTGATTTGACTTTACTTATTTCAAGGAGCTGATCCATGCTGAGAATTTAGGATTCCCTTGAAGTGTTCATGATCCAATCATATATATTGAATTGAGAAGTGATAACTTTGGAAAGTACAAATCAGGAGGTAACAAGACTTAGACTATACCAGGGTATTACACTACCTGAGCTAAAATACTTGGAAAATTTTGAGATTATGCGCTAAACTCTTATGAACTGAGTCATGACTAAATAGCTGAAAATGAAACATGATGCTTAGACTGAACTGGATTCGTAATTTACATGGATAGAATAGATTATCTCTTAGGGATGGTCATACGCATGAGACTTTGAATAGTAGGACTGGGTGAAAAGGTGGAAAACCACAGTAACTTGTCTGCCTGACTAGTAAACTGAATTGCTAGATATACAGACTGAATTATACTTGGAAACTTATGCTTAACTTGAGTATCTCTTCAACACTCTTTCTAAGGAAGTTCTAGTAACATTAGGGAGCAAAAGAATCTTAGGCATAATCTACAGCGGACATCTAACTAAGGAATCACAACATTGACACTACTCTATAGCATGGAATATAGACATATAACTCATAAACTAGGGTAGAATTACCAGGCCTTGGGCAATACCACTTCTTATTCCAGCTTAGCACACTTCACGAATACTCCCTTAACAATACTATTCCGCTTAAATACCATGCTCAATTGATTCAACTTAAAATTCTTATAAGGAATTGATAAATCTTTCTACTAATGTCTAAAGTGACTTAAATCCTCTCACCGCGATCAAGCCTAACTCCAAACCACAAAATACAACATGTCGCACAACGATACTAGTCTAAACCATATGATTCAGTCTTCTATATCTTTTTAGAGATCACAACCTAAACATAACATACCTTAACACTTCAATGATGACTAACTCTAAACTCTTACTATGGATTTACTAGCACATATTATGTTCCTCCACTTAAATTTCAACATGTCATTCAAGTCTATCTTTATAACCATATATGAACTTCAAGGCAAACACTCGTAAATATATACTTCACGTAGTCTCTAAACCATTGTCAATATAACTCCCACACACTATCCCAAGAACATACACACACAAATTTCCACTAACCATTACATTTATCAAATACTTAGCCCCAAATCTTACTTCACACTTATGGTCTTTTCTAAGACAAGCATGCAATTATCTTTCATCAATAAGAAACATCTACTTATCACCACTATTATTCCATAAGGAGGATTCACTAAAAGGTTAAAACATAAGACCATGAAACATGGAAAGATATCATACGAGAATTGACGCTTAACTGAGGCTTGAAGAATAGTGAATCAACATCAGGGATTCATCAAATTTATCTAATTTGAGAGTATACCTGTCTACAAGCTGAATATTGCCAATCATTTGGCATGTAGCATGAGTTATGGGAACTGAGCACGCTATAAGCGTGAGTACATGATTCATGAGCTGTGTGACCTTAACTTGGAGTTCATAACTTATGGAATGTGATTCCAACTACTAAAATGAACTGGAATTCCTCATTTAGGAACTGGAAGAGCACATGATTTTCTATCATATGCATGAACATGGACCATGATCATGGAATTGAAATGTAAGGCATGAGTAGGTATTGGGATATCTAAAAAATACTTAGATAAGAATGGGTTGAGTCTTACTCTCACTTTCTGATGTTCTATATCATACTGACATCACTATTAGAATTTGAGAGCCTATCTTGGTTAGTCGTTCTATCATCTACCCCTAGCTTCAAGCCATTATCTTAAGTTTGAGAGATCTATTACTAGACTCTAATTAAACTACACTTACTGCACTCTAGGGTCTGGAAAAATGGCCACACACGCATATCATAGAACTTAACCCAAATGACTACACCTGAAAGTGGAAAACCCACTGTTAATACTACCTTCTGAGATACACTCTATCTTCTATAGCCACCAATCGTCATCATATATTACTTGAACACTTACTAACTTCTAATCTTCATGAGCATTCCCATAGTTGAAGTGCACACCCTCTAGTGCTTCTACTCTTATTTCAATTAGTTCAATGTTCAAAATTTAAACTTAGATTCTAACACTTAACATGGATATCACCAAGCTTTTAATGAACCATACTTCTTACTAATATCGCGACCCCAAACTTATGTCTCTCTACCATGAAGATCAAAATTATATCAAAAGGCTCAACACTAGTAGTCAAAACTCTTTAACTTAGCCATTTAGCATACCATATACCATCTAACTAGTCTTTCTCCACCTAGCAACTCAATGGTACCACTAGCCACACATAAAATGTAATAGCCTTAGAAAGAAAAAAATACTGCAACCTCATATCACCATGAATAATAACTCCTTCTTTACCGTCTACTAAACTAACACATAAGGACGTATCACTTCATTACAAACTCAATCTTATGCAAAAAGATTTGGCTATACATATATTCAACCAACACAAGAACAATAAGTTCCTAATGAATCGAAATAGGCCTCATACAGCTTCACTAGACTTTTATTTTGTGTTTTGAACAAGAAAACGAGATGAATAACAAGGCAACTATGCTAGTGAATCGAAAGAGCCCCACATGGCTTCACTAGACTTTTAATTTCAACAACACAATGATAACAAGATTACAAGAGATAGAAACTTGACACACAATAATAAATGATCTAAGAATACATATCTTACTCTATATAAATAAAAATATGAGTCAAACACTTCCCCTATAGACTACTATACAATCAACGCATGTTACTAGCAACCACATTAGTCTATCACTATAAAAGGGGTAAATCATCCTCAAATATCGGTTATTCAACTAAAATATTTATCTACTCAAAATTCACCCTCACTCTGACTTTTAACTTTGTGACTTCATATCTCCAACTTCTTGGTCCAATATCACAACCAATAGGTCATGACAATAACACTTCAACTCATGCTACTATTCAGGTGGAAATATTGTTCCAACATTCTTCTACACATTATTCCCTTTTTTACGCATGACATCTGCAACATAAATTTTGAAAAGGACTGAATACACTTAATACTATAGACTAAAAATCACGATATCATTAGAATCAAAGTTCATACTAGAATTAGTACACTCTGAAGCACTAATGGACTCTTCTCAAGCTGATACAAAATTTTAAAATCTTATATGGCTCAATTTGAAAGGACCATACCATTTAGACTCTAAACTTCTGTACTTGAATCAACCTAATAATGAGACATATCTGAGCACATCAAAGTAAGGAAAGAATTGGGATAACTTTACTTTTATATGAGCGACACCATAGCATGAATTAGAGTACGAAAGAGAAATATTCTGACTCCATAGCACGAACTAGTACAAGAAGAAAGGGAGACATTCCTAAATGCCTAGTAGCCTCCTGCTTATAAGTGTGACATGCTATACATCTATAATAAGACTCTACCCGATGTAATTTTGCAGACACCCTGGGACCACAAACTGTGCTCTGATATCAAGTTTGTCATGACCCAAACTGGGTCCTGGACATGACGGACATCCCAAACCATAAAGGCCCAGAACACCCTTCTCTATCTGGTAATCATGCACAATATTCATATATTAAAAGAAAATACAGAAATATAATCGAATACGAAAACATGGTCATACTCTGAATTTAATTTAACAATGAAGCGTAAAACCCCAATATCAATAAAACATCTGAACCAATCTGCGAAATCTCTACTACATCTGAAAATGACAACTGTCTAAGACTGGGATAAGGCCCCCAGTGGACCTAAACCAAAATAAATAACATAATCTGAAAGACATAGGCCTTCTATAATAAAGAATCCCAACGAACTACACACATCACTGCTGTCTAAAACCTCTACGGCCTAACAAGACCTCTGAATAGAGTTTTAGACCCTGGGAGGAAGGGGGTCACTACAAATGTACTGGTACGTAGAGCAATCCAAAATAAAGCTTTTTATATAAATAAAATAGTTGAGAGCTAATCATAAAAAATCATATAGGATATAAATTCCAAAAAACATGGGCATTTTTTATAATCATAAAACCTATCTATCAATGCAATTTCTGATCTCTGTATTACTTATAAGTTTGGTGGCACTCTCCTACAAGTCTGATATTCCACGGGCTATATGGAATCCGTCATTGACTCAGTGGAGAAGCCCTTAACCTAAGTGTGCCACAAGGTTTGTGTGTCTAAGTCTGATATGCCATAGGGCACTAGGCCAGTGTATAATAATATACCTGGATCGGCCAATCACAATTTTGGGCAATGAGTTATCTAAACTCGAACCTTCTTCGGGGAACCACCTAAGCTCTCTTTATTCCAAATTTTAGTCTACTTTGAAATATGCATTATTCTAGTTTCAAAATCTGAAAATACAATTTCAAATATGTATTCTATTCTTTTCTAAATTAACATGGCATTATCTAAGTTGGTGTCGTCACACCAAGACTTGCAAGTCCTATTTCTAAGTCATAATGCATCATACAAGATTCTTTCATCATAATATCAATTCATATAACCCAAACATATAAATAGTATAAGAGATTCCATGTTTAAAACTATGCAAAAAATCTTCAAACATATGGTGGTCACGTACTTTTAGGAAAACCATGCACTCTTTCATTATATGCATATTCAACATTTATCAACATGTACAACCCTCTATTTTGTAATCAAAATCATAACCCAAATATAAAATTGCTCAAGACATTTAAGATCATGTTTTTCAAGATGCATTCAAAATAATTCATAGCATATCATAAGTAAAGGAAAATCATAACAAGAGAGGATTTTTCATGAGTCATGCTCTCAATTCAATTTTCAACTTTAAAACACATGCTTACATATATATAATTTCAAATCAATTTGGGGGAAGGCCTAAAGGCCTAAACAATATCACCAATACTTTTAAAACATTAATGTATTCATTAATCCGAAATCCCTTTCCTAAAATCATGATTTCTATGCTCATGAGATTTTAGAAAAACCCTACGTACCTCAAATCAATTAGTTTAAAGAGAGGAACTCAAATCTTGATTCGTTCCTTGAAATCTTGAACTTAAGGCTTGATTTTCTTGAATATCTTGTTCTTGGAGAAAACCCTAGTTTTATCGTATTTTGAGAGTGAAGAGGAAGTTTTCGATATTGTAAAACTAATATTGATTGATTAATAATTCTTAAGGGGTAATTTGATTTATGTGAAAGGTTTTTGGAGTGAGGGTAAGACCAAAATACCCCAAAGGAACCCAAAAAAATTACATAATTGCATCAGTTGATGACCAGGGTTAACTGGCCGTCACTTAGGTGATAAGTCATCACCCAGGGCATCACTTTTAGGCTATTTTTCACCATTCACTGCCTTAGGATAACGACCAGGTCTGACAATCCATCACACAGTTGATAAGTCGCCAGCCTCATCACGTTTTGGCAGACAGACACTTCGAAGTAAAATGAGCATAACTTTCTACTCTGCTACCAGATTAAAGCAAAACCAGTGGCATTGTAAAAAGGAATCAAAGACCTTTTATTTGATATATAGGACACCCAGTTCGGAATATACAAGGATTTATACTAGATTGAAGTTGATCCAAGTTTTTATGCTTACTAAAACTTGAACGGTAGGAAAGCTTTCAACTAGTCCTTGAGTTAAGGGACCTCTATTATCTCAATTCATGCTTAAATAGGTTCCCACACTACATAATTGATTAACATGCCAAATTTACATAGGATTTAAGGCTTTTGGATCATCTACGCATAGAAATGATGGTTTTTGTTCTAGCCTAAAATGCAATTTGTTACATGATCCCTGTTGATTTGGAAGTTTGGATATGGTTTTTCTTTTGGATATGGTTTTTCTTGATTTTTGATGCAATTGAAAATGATTTGTGTTAGTTTATGATATTTTAGAGGCATAAGAAGTCATAAAGTTGACTTTGAGAATCATTTGTTGTTTTGAGCGTCGGATGGCCATTTACTCTGCACCAACACATTCAAAATGTCGAATTTTTTTTTGTAGCATGGTTGTTTGAGTTTTGGATAGTTATATCTCATTTTGACCAATACTTTGGAAAATAATAAAAATGGGTTTCAGTGATCAATTCAGTTAGTATAACTTTTTTTCAAAAATTTGGCTTGTCCATTGAGTGTAGAATGTCAAAATTAACCTGGCAGCATAATTCATTTACTTTCATAGGATTTCAAATAAATTCCAATGGGTCGATCAATAACTTTACTATTTTAGCGGTGGTCGCATAAGTGGAAAATCACCACTTTACTGGTGTTAACTGACAGTCGCCTACCACTAAAGCATGCACTTGACAACTTTATAGGGTGCCTCTTTAGAAGATAAGGACTGATTTAGTGATCACCCATTGTTTATGTTGTTATTTTACTACGTAAGCAGCCAGAGCGGGGTTGACATAAAAATTCATTCTTTTGTTTTTCCTCCATTTTTTGACCTTTGACTTCGGATTTTGGCAATTCTTGAGAATTTCTTCACCATTTGATCTTGGATAGGCTCCAAGAACTTATTCAAATTATTTTTCATTGATTATATAATCATAAAACACCGTTAAAATCATGGTTAATGAAAAATTGGAGTTTTATTAGTAAATTTTAACAAAGGGTTTTTCTTTGTTTTGAAGCTCATTTTTGACAAATTTTCTCTTGGGTTTTTAGTTGTAAACTCCAATAACAATTGGAAAGGTATTTCAAAATTAAAATTATGATTTTACCCCTTTCGTTTTCAAACTTGTTTTTCAAACACATTTTGGACCCAATCCAAATATGGGCAATATGGGTATTGTTAGATTTCTCTTAATGCATAGATGCTATATTTGAATATTGTAATTGATTCTAAGACTATTCATAAGGGGAAGACTCTGTGTTGAAGAACTTTAGGAGTGGATTTCATAGTTTTGAGGTAGGTTATTGGTTAACTTCTTTTAGATAGAGTTGGGTAGTTAATAAATAAGCAAAGAATGATACTGGTTTGGGAGAATAACGATGGGGTTTATCATTCAAGATTATCTTTCTGTGTTTTGACTGTATCTCATAAACCAATATCAGATTGATGTATATATGTGTGTGTGATTGATTAGATATCATCATATTGGATCGATTGTGAGCATCACATCCTCATTCCACACATATTCATGCATGAGATGCTTATATCACTAAGAAACACTATTTTTGAAAGATAATGAGACACTTTTATCAAAAACCCTCTCCGTGAATACGATCCGGAGAGGTGAGTTGAGATTTAGATATGAGATATAGTATATTAATGGCAAACCCCCATGGGTCCTTACTGCGAGCTGCGAGCTTGATGGGTGAATGCAGAAATTCATGTGATGACTTTTACCATTTATCTCATCTGTGTTACAGTGTATTATCATATGCATTTTTCATGATTTCCTTAGTTTTCTTGAATTTTGTTTTATTGTAGTTCATTTTTCATGTATATTTTTGTTTTATTCATAATCTGTATAATTATTTATATATATTTGAACTGTTATTGGAGATGGTATGATCTAAGGTTGTTATTGGAGATGGTATGATCTAAGGTTTACTTTTCTACTTGCATGTGATATGATCATTGCATATTTTACTTTTCTTATTTATTACTTTGCACATTCGTCTCATGATACCTACCGAGTATAATTGGGCCCCAATCACTCTTACCACGCTCTTTAGGTGCAGATCCAAGTATGAGTACTGAATGTGGTAACTGATTATCTTGGATAAAAGCAGTGCTCAAGGTACTGGTTACTTTAGAAATTTTCAAAGCTGACTTTGAACCTACTCTCATCTTGCTTTTTTTTCATTTTCATAGACAGTCGTGTATATGAAATTCTATTATGTATCAGATTTTCTTACGCTATGACTCTAGATTTTTAAAACATATGAGGTTTCTTTCACATAACCGTTTTAACTATATTTCTTATTGGCTTGACTTCTTGCTAAAAGTCTCTCATTGATGATTTTTATTGTCAATTTTGTGTTTCCTTGATCAGTTTGGGTGATTGTCTTAATTATCTAGATTTGGCTGTGGTAAGATCATCATGTCTAATTTTTGGGTCGTGATATCTAAGACCGATAATTAGTCAAAAAGAACAATCACGAATAAAGGCAGCACGTAAAAAATGTTGTTTTCATTTTGTGTCTTCTCAAATCTATTTCTTACTTGTGATGAAATGAAAATGATAGTTTCGATATGCACCCTTTAAAAACATCGGGCATAGATGGTATGACACCTCTTCTTTCAAAAATACTAAATACACTTTCTAGCAATATTTGTGAAGCAGTGAAAAGTTTCTTTCTCTTGGGATATTTACTATCTTCCTGGAACCTGACCCTTATAACGTCGATTCCTATATTAAATCATGTAGGTGTTCTAATACCAAAACTTTGTGTCAAATAAGTCACCTATTTTAGGGGATGCAGATAGTGCGGATAACTTGGATAATTTATAGGTAATTTGCATGGTTAGTAAATGCTTTGTGGTAATATTATAGTGCGGATAACTTGGGTAATTTGTAGGTAATTGCATGGTTAGTTAAATGTTTTGTGGTAATATTCATTTACTATTGGGAGATATTTATATATTTCATATCTTTTGCTTCTACATATTTTATTGAATTCTTTTCCATGACTATTTCTAATAATTTTATTCCTTCCATATCTATTCTCCAATCTCTTAAGTATTCATAGTGTATCATTTTATCCTATAGTAGTTGTAATTTTATAAATTTCTGTGTAATAATTTATTCTAATTGTGCTATATTTGATATGTAATCCTATGTTATCTATGTGATCAATTAACATTTGTTTTTCATGTATAGATAATTTTCCATATGGATTATATAAACTATCATTTGTACCTCCTTTTTCTAAGGTTAACTTTATTCCAAGTAATCTTTCTTCTAATTTTCTTCTTTTTCTTCTAAGATGATTTCTGTAATTAATTTCTTCATGTAGCCAACTTTGTCTTTCTCTAATTCTTCTAATATATTCTAACATTTTTTAATCTGTATAATATCCGTCTGAATAGTAATTATCTAGGTATGAATAGTAGCTATCATCATTTAAGTGTATTTGTTATAATTCATCTTCTATCCAATTTTCTAATTCTTCATCTTCAATATTAAATACCTTTTCCCATATAATTTTCTTTATATCTACTATCTCTATATCCTTAAGTACATATAAACAAGTATCTTAAATTCATCTATCATTACATCTGGTAAGTAAGTATTCATTTTTCATATGATGCTATTTTTCAAAATATTCCCTCCAATCATATATATAACAAAATATGATCATCTTAGATCACTACATTCTTGATTATTCTTAAATAACATGTTCTTCGGTCACTATTAGCATGGTAATCTGGATATTTTTCCCCTAAACAGCGCCTCTACTCTGGTTACTCCCTTATCATGAAGTCTTTTCCTTACCGGTTTCACCTTTAGGATGGCATAGTTCTAGGAATTTTTCACCTTTTCGTCTTTGCTTATAAACTTCGAAACATAATATTCCTGGAATAATTCTACTATAAAGTAGCTAACATGAGCTTATTTTATTATACTTATGATTGTCAGGAATTTATGAATTTAGCTATTCATAATTATAAGTGAAAATACCTATTCTAGTAGATTTGATAAATCTGTGCTTTGTTCATCCATAGCTTAGTGTAAAACTGAATATTTTTATTGATTATATGAAAGAAAATTTTACTGTGTACAAGATGTTTTACTTTCCGTGTAGAAAGTCTTTCCTTAGATTTGCCGATTGGCTTACATTTATACTCTACAAAATGAAAATCCTAGTACTATTCCTATTCTACACTTGTCAAAAAAAGTAAAAAACTAATAATGGCACTTGCCAAAAAGGTCAAAAACTAGTAAAGACTAATAAATTCTATACAATAATTTACGTCTTTACAAGTCAAAAAAGTTATATAATAATTTACATGTCACTTTCATAGATTTAATATCTTGTCTCCTTGTCTCCTGCTTTTATTTCTTCATTGGTCCGTCATTCTTTATGTTGCTTTCTATCTCCAGTTGTCTATCTTCCAGCTGGCTTCTTTACATCCTTATCTTCTTGGTTGATTTTTGTCTTTATCATTCATTCTAGTTGGAGTTTTGGGATAATATTATCTTCTCCGTTACATCTCGAACTTTGATGATCCGGATATTTGTGTCCTATTAATTTACAATATCTTGTCAATAATTCTTCTAAAATAAATTCCTTCTTAATTGCTCTTGTAGTTGGTTGTTTTTCTGGATTGAGTAATGTCATAATCCATTTTTGAACTTCTCCCATATCTGACTATCGTAGCTCCCTAGAATTTGAATAGATCATTAGATGGTCTCGCGAATAGTAACTCCATATGGGGTTTCAATTGAGATAATTATTTGCCAGCTCTTGAATAATCGTAGATATTCCAATAATTTGTTTATTTGCAAAGAAATCTGGTATTTCTACCTTAGGTATTTCTGGATGTTATCCAACATCTTCTGGTATAATCATATCTCTAGTTAATCCTATTTTTACAACTTGTATAACTGGTTTAATTTCGTCATATAGTATCTCTACTGGGGCAGTATAAAACTTTATAAAAAATAGGTTTCCTTTGGTTATTTTTTTCTAGGTAAAAAATGCTCTATATATTTCAGGTATAGCTGATAATTCATTTCCGTCTTGGGTATACACGGTATTAAGTAGTCCATAACTAAAACAAGTTCTAACTAGGTTTGGATTGGATTTTGGTAGTGCGATTAATTTGTTGTATCCTTGTAGGTTTTGGGTTATATAATCTGTGTTTGGTTCTTGGATATTAGTAGCTCTGGGTTTAAGATTTATGTAACTTTGTATTTTGTGTATATTTTCTATGTATGTTTGGGTTATATGAGTATAGGCTTTTTTGTCTTGGTTCAAACTTTCTAGATATGTGGTAGTTTGTGGAGGTATGAATAAAGGGTATTTTGGTATTTTTGGTATAAATGGTTTTTCAAATATCTTATTCAGATTTAATCCTTGTCTACTAACTTCTTTGCTTATACCTGCAGACATAGATTGATAAAGATTATGGGTTTTATGGAGTGTCCCAACGTCTCCTTTTAGCTTTGGATTTTTTATGTCTTTCGATAGACATAGCTCTGTATTTTTAATGTCGTGCGGCTGACTTGTAGCTTTAGACTTCAGTTTACCTTCATTAGTCATTAGATTTTCTACATCATTTCCCATACTGACCACTTTCATTGAAAGCGTAGTTAGGGTTTTGAGTATTTCTTCTAGTGTATCATTTTTTGTTATATCAGTCTGTGTAGCTTTGTCTTGATATGTAATCTGCAATAACATTCTTGTTAGTATTAATTATTTCAACTGTAAATGTAAAATTCAATATATTTAATACCAATCTTCGTATTTCTTTTGTTGTTACTGAATTTTATAATTTTCTTAGTTAGCCACCATCGTACCTGTATATTATCTGTCCGTACAAAAAAAATTTATATACAATAGATGGTTCAAATGCTAATAAACACTTACATAATGAACATAATTCTTTTCTATTTATTTCCCATTTTATTTATGTTTTGTTAAATGTTCCTGAGTAATATCTACAATGATGTTCTAATTTTTCATTTTCATACTTGTATTTGAGTACTCCTCCACACCTATGCTCACTTGCATCTGCTTCTACTATATATATATAATTTTTATTTTTATCTGGGAATTGCAATTTTGGTAGTTTATTACAAAGTGTCTTTATTTTCTGCACTTGTTTTTTATCTTCTTCACTATAATTATATTCTACATCCTTTTTTAATTTCTTTTGTAATGGTTTTAAATTCTCTGCTAGTTTTGGTATATATTCTCTTACCTGGTTTACTAATCCTAAAAATAATTGTAACTTCTTTTTTGTATCTAATTCTTATTTTGAATTTATTATTTTTTGTACTATATGTTGTTGCATTTTTACTCAATTTTTATCTATTTGTATTCCTAAAAATTCTATCTAGTTTTTTATTATTTCTGTCTTCTTTTCACTTAAGCTTATTCCTGAGTTTTCTATTATATTTATAAATTGTTTTAATAATTTTAGGTGTTCTTCTTTAGTTTTTGAATATAGCAATATACCATCTATGTATACTATACAATTAGATAGTTGTTTAAAATAATTATCCATAAAATGTTGATACCTACCTAGTGCATTTTTATATCCAAATGGTAACACATTCCATTCTTAAGATCCTTGTGGTACAGTAAATGCAGTTAGCTTTAGTTTTAAATGGTAAAATTCATATTTTCAATCAAATTTGCTAAAATAATTATATCCTTATATTTGTCTTATTTTTAGTATTTTGTTTGTTATTGAGTAATTATATGTTATAGGTTTTGCATTTAGATTCCTATAGTCAATAACCATTTTACTTTTTCCTCTTTTTTATTCACTATGTTTATTTACTATAAATGTTGGGCTAGTGTGTTTGCTATTACTTTTTTGTATATATTATTTTTCTAATAGTTCATTTATATGCATTTCAAATTCTTTTAGATCGTTGAAATGATACGTTAGTGGTTTTTGAGTTATTATACTATCTTTACTTATTAGCTCAATTTTTACTGTAGTTTTATGTTTTTTCCCATCCTTTTAGTGGATCTTCACTATATAGTTCTTTTAATTTATTTTTGATTATTTCTACTTAATCTATTGAAAATATGGTTATTTCTTCCTTATTTATAGAGAATATAATTAATTCTATCGTGTCTTCAATAGTTTTTATGTTTTCTAATTTTTGTGTAATTTTTTCACTTCCTTTTATCATATCTTTTTTCTTTCTTATTTTATTAGTAACTCCTTTTTCTCTTACCTTTTGTTTGCATGGTGTTTTAAACCACCAGTGTATTTTAGCTATTATGTGCGGATATAGTTTATTTAAAAATGGCATTCCTAAAAGCATATCTTTTGATGTTAGTTCGTAATTATAAATTTCTTCTGCTATTAATATTTTATCCCATATTTGTATTTTTACATTCCTAGCTTTATATGTAATTAGACTTCCTTCATTATTAAATCCTTTAACTACTCTTGGTGTTCTTAACTTATCCCATTTATTTTCTGGTAAACAGTTATATCTACATAATTTGGCTTCTGCTCCTGTATCTATCATTGGCGTATAATATCTATTATAATATCCTTCTACTATTATCTTCATGAGTACATGTATTTTCATATTAAAGCTCTTTTTATTAGCAATTTTTCTTTACTATACGTTATGGTTAATTGGGTATGTTTTATATTGTATGGTTTTACTTGTTCCAACCATTTTATTCCTAATATTATGTCTGCTTTTTGCATATCTTCTTTTATTTAAAATTTTATTTTTATTTTTCTAACTCCTATTATTATTATTTGTTTTTCCGTTGTATCTTTAATAGTTATTAAACTTCTTGGTAGATCTTGGCATATATTACTATTAGATTTTATTTCTTCATTTTTCACTAGATATTTTGCTATATGATTTTCTTCTTGTCCTGTATTTGGGAGTAGTAAATATTCTTTTTCATTTATTTTTCCCGTTATATAATATTGAGTTAAATTAACTCTTGAAGTTATTTCATAATTTGTTCTTTTCGATGATCCTGATGATTCTGGTTTTTCACAAGCTATTCTTTTTGTTGTGCTTATTCTATCATTTATTATTTCTAAATCTTCTTCTATATCTATGTCTTTGTAACTATAATCATTGTTATCAATTGTTTTTACAAATTGTACAAATAGACTTTCTATTTGTATTTTATTAATTTTATTTTTTCCCTTTATTTTATGTTTTGTTGTTAATACATACAGATTTTTACATCTTGCTGTAAATATTTTACTTCCTAGGGTTAGTTCTATTCCTGATATTTTCCAATATAGCATTAATGACTTATCTATGCTTTTATCTGTTGTTGCTACTAAATAATTTGTACTTATTGTAAATTTAAATTTTTGGTATATTAGATTTCCGCTTATAGCAGTTATTATACTTTTTTCAATAAGTTTTATAATTCTATTATCTGCTAAATATAATGCTATTGGTGTATCTATTCCTTTTCTAAAATATGTTTTTATTAATATTTCCGTTCCTCCAAGGTATACGTATTTTATTGGGTCTTTACTTTTTATATCGTTTATTTCTTTATTAATTATTCTTTTTGTTACTAGTGGTATACTAGCTTTACCTTTTGCATATCTACAGTCTATTATATGTTCTTTTTGGCTTACTACGTAGTATTCTTCTTTTATTCTATTAAATATAGTTTTTATTGTTGGTACTTTAAATATTTTTCTACACTTAAATCTAATTCTTTTCTTTTTATCTCGTCAAATATATTAATATCAAATATTATTTTTTGATCTGTTCCTTCTTAATTTAAATATTCTTCCTTTGTTATTATTTTTATATCTTCTTCAGTCATTTGATTCATCTGATTCACTATCTATTTCATTAGCTGTTTCATTTTCTGAAATTTCGTATATACTATCTTCACTTTTTAATTCATAATCTATACAATCTATTTGCATATATTCTGCATTTTCTATCTTTATTTCTGATATTTGTTTCTTTTTTGGGTCTTTAGTCATTTTACAATCCCTAGCTAAATGTACTAGTTTTCCATAGTTATAACAAGTACATACTTTTATAGATTTTTTTTTCCTATATGATCTTTTATATTTATAATTTTTTATATAATATCTTTTTCTTGGTTTCTTATACTTATATTGTGCCTTTCTTTACTTCTTATATTTCTTATGTCTTTTTCTTTTCTTATAATATTTTTCTTCACATCCAAATTGAGTGCTATTTTATCCTTGCAACATGCTAAATTTCTTATTAATGTTTTTTCCATTTTGTTTCTTCTCTGTATTTTTCACATATATTCCTATATCATTAATGTAGAAATTTTATTCTTGCTCCTAGGGTATCTACTATTTTTGCTTCATCCCAACTCTTTATTATTTTTAAACTAAATGGTTCAGGTAATCTACTAAAATATAATCTTCTTACTTCTTTACTTTCTTCTGTATTGTATGTTCCCTTATAGTAGTATTCTTTGAATGCACACGTATATTTATCTATATAGCATATATTACATATTGCTAGTTTTAATATTAAATTCTCATTTGTATCTTTTTCTTTGTTTGTTCTTCTTCTTCTGTTGTCATACTACTAAATTCATCTCTTATAACTATTTCATATTTTTTTTTCAATATGTTCATAGGTGTTAGTATAATTACTGTTGTTCCTTCTGTTTTTTTATCGACCCTTAATACCTTTTTACTATCTTCAGTTAAATTTAAAACCCTTAATTTTGTTGTTCCTATTAGTGTTCTTTCTATATATTATAGTGTATTTGTCGCATTTATACCATTGTCTAATAATTGTTTTGTTATATATCCTATCCATAATTGTATCATTTTATCTATATCTATTAGATAGTCTAAGTCTAAGAAATTATAATTTTTATTAATTATTTATTTTGGTGTCCATTTGTTATATTCATCCTTTAGATTATACCGTTTAAACCTATCTTTATAATAATATGTAGATTTTCTTATTTCTAATGTACTGGGTATTTTATTTTTATCATCTTTTGTATCAAGAGTATTAACTTCTGTGTTTGTTTCTTCTATATTTTTATTAATTGCTTCTTGTTTTTCGTTAATTTCTAGGTCTTCTATTTTTTCTAAAATTTCTGTATATGTTTCGCTATTTTTTGAATCATAATCGTTCGTTTCTTTAGTATCTATTGTGTTTACTTCTAATTCTTTGGTTTCTAAGTCTTCTTTTTTTATTCCTATTTTTTCTTTAAATTGATTTATTTCATCTAATAATATTTGTTCTTTATCTTTCTCCTTTTCTTTTTGTCTTTTTTCATATAAGTCTTTTAACATTTGTAATTCTTTTTCTAACTCAGCAATCCTATTATTTTTATTTCTTCTATTTTTCGTATTTCATCAGTAGTTTGTTGTTTTATTTTTTCCATTTTTTTTTTGTCTATTTCTTCATTTTCTTTTGTTATTCTTACCATAGCTGTTACTTTATCTTCTAATTTAAATTCTTCTTTTTCTAACGTTAAATATAAATGTTCACCTATTTTCTTAAATCTTCTTCCTAAATTAGAAAATACTATCCTTAATTTTAATTCTTCGTGATTTTCATATGTTTTTCATCTATTATGACTTTTTTTTGTATTCCTTTTATCTGTTTAATGGTATATAAATCATGTTGATATATGTATTCTAGGTTATCTATTAGAGATTCTAAATATGATATTTCTTCTTTTTGTGCTTTTATTGATTTTTGACATACTCCGACAATTATGTTATATTGTAGTCTTTTTTTTCTTATTTTTAATTCTCTTCGTTTCTCAGATAATATTTTTTTTAGTTCTTTATATTTTTGGAATTGTTCAATATTATTCATTAGTATTTATAATATTTGGGTGAATTTCTAAATTCAGTTCTATCATAATATATATTCCTTAAATAAATACATACAACTTCTCATTTTTAAATAACATAGGGGGTGCGGATAATGTGGATAACTTGGGTAATTTGTAGGTAATTCGT
Source organism: Capsicum annuum (assembly GCF_002878395.1). Classification (NCBI taxonomy): domain Eukaryota; kingdom Viridiplantae; phylum Streptophyta; class Magnoliopsida; order Solanales; family Solanaceae; genus Capsicum; species Capsicum annuum. The sequence goes on from NW_025896065.1 coordinate 1,143,655, forward strand.
GTGGTTAGTTAAATGCTTTATGGTAATATTCATTAACTGTTTTTCTCCGTTTTGGTAGTTCTCATATACAGAATTGTAGGGGGGGGGTGGATAGTGCGGATAACTTGGGTAATTTGTAGGTAATTTGCATGGTTAGTTAAATGTTTTGTGGTATTATTCATTTACTGGTTTTCTCCGATTTTGTATTTCTCGTATACAATTTTGGAGATATTCTATATATTTCATATCTTTTGTTTCTATATATTTTATTAAATTCTTTTCCATGGCTATTTCTAATAATTTTATTTCTTCCATATCTAGTCTCCAAGCTCTTAAGTATTCATAGTCTATCATTTTATCCTATAGTAGTTGTAATTTTACAAATTTCTGTGTAATAATTTATTCTAATTGTGCTATATTTGATATGTAATCCTATGTTATCTATGTGACCAATTAACATTTGTTGTTCATGTATAGATAATTCTCCATATGGATTATATAAATTATCATTTGTAATTCTTTTTTCTAAGGTAAACTTTATTCCAAGTAATCTTTCTTCTAATTGTCTTCTTTTCTTTTTAAGCTGATTTCTGTAATTAATTTCTTCATATAGACAACTTTGTCTTTCTCTAATTCTTCTAATATATTCTAATATTTTTTAATCTGTATAATATCTGTCTGAATAGTAATTATCTAGGTATGAATAGTAGCTATCGTCATTTAAGTGTATTTGTTCTAATTCATATTCTATCCAATTTTCTAGTTCTTCATCTTCAATATCTCATACCTTTTCCTCTATAATTTTCTTTATATCTACAATCTCTATATCCTTAAGTACATATAAAACAAGTATCTTAAATTCATCTATCATTTCATCAGGTAAGTAAGTATTCATTTTTCATATGATGCTATTTTTCAAAATATTCCCTCGAATCATATACATGAAAAATATGAGAATCTTAGATCACTATATACTAGATTATTCTTAAATAACCTGTTCTTCAGTCACTATTAGCATGGTAATCTAGATACTTTTCCCCTAAACGGCGCCTCTACTCTGGTTACTCTCCTATCACGGCTTCTTTGCCTTATCGGTTTCACCTTTAGGATGGCATAGTTCTAGGAATTTTTCTCCTTTTCCACTTTACTAATAAACTTCTTAACATGCTACTCTTCGAATAATTCTACAATAAAGTAACTAGCATGAGCTTATTTTATTATACTTATGATTGTCAGGAATTTATGTATTTAGCTATTCATAATTATAAATAAAAATACCTGTTCTGATAGATTTGATAAATCTGTGTTCTGTTCATCCATAGCTTAGTGTAAAACTTAATATCTTTATTGATTATATGAGAGAAAATTTTATTGTGTACAAGAAGGCTTGCTTTCCATGTACAAAGTTTTGTCTTAACTTAGCAAATGCTTCTGCTATTTATAACCTAAAAAGAGAAAATGTGTATGCTATTCTAGACTATTCCTACTTTACACTTGTTATCTTTACAAAAAACAAGACTTAAAAGTATCTTTTAAAACTATTCTACAAAAAACAAAACTAATAATGGTACTTTTGCCAAAAAAGGCTAGTAAATGCTACATAATGTTACATAATAATTTATGTACTCTAATAAGTCACATGTCACAAAATTAGCTTACTAATTCATATGTCATTTTTATAAATTTAATGCTTTGTCTCCTTGTCTTTATTTCTCCATCGGTCCGTGTTGCTTTATATCTTTTGTCGTATATCTTCCAGCTGGCATCCTTATCTTCTTTTATTCTAGTTGAACTTCTGGAATAATGTTATCTTCTCCGTTACATCTCGAACATAGATGGTCTGGATATTTATGCCTTATTAATTTACAGTATCTGGTCAATAATTCGTCTAAAATAAATTTTTCCTTAATTGCTCTAGTAATTGGTCGTTTCTATGGATTATGTAGTGTCATAATCCATCTCTGAACTTCCTCTATATCTGTTTGTCTTAACTCTCTTGAATTTGAATAGATCATTAGTTGGTCTCTTGAATAGTAACTCCATATTGGATTTCCGTTTAGGTAGTTATTTGCTAATTCTTGGATAATTGTAGTTATTCCAATAATTCTTTTATTTGCATAAAAACCTGGTACATCTATTTTGGGTATTTCAACTTGTTGTTCAATATCTTCGAGTATGATCATATCTCGGGTCATTTCTATCTTCATAACTTGTATAACTTGTTTAATTTCATCTACAATATCTCTACTGGAGCCATATAGAACATTACAAAATATAGGTTGCCCTTGGTTATCTTTTTGTAAGTGGTAATTGCTTTATATATTTCTGGTATAGCAGATAATTCACTTCCGCCTTGAGTATATATAAAATATTTAGTAGTCCATAACTAAATCAGGTTTTAACTAGATTTGGGTTAGTTTTTGGTAATGCAATTAACTTATTGTATCCTTGTAGTTTTTGAGTTATATAATCTGAATTTGGTTTTGGAATGCTTGTAGCTATGGGTTTAAGGTTTAAGTAAGTTTGTATCTTGTGGATGTTTTAAATGTATGATCTAGTTATGTGGTTATAAGCTTTCTTGTCTTGGTTTAGGTTATCTAAATATGTAATAGTTTGTGGGGGTATAAACAAAGGGTCTTTTGGTGTTTTTGGTATAATGGCTTATCAAATATTTTGTCAAGTTCATATTTGGGTTCCTTCTAACTCCTTTGCTTGTACTTGTAGAAGTAGATTGATAAACATTATGGGTTTTTTGGAGTGTCCCAATGTCTCCTTCTATCTCTGGAATTTTGTTGTCTTCCGATCGACATTTTTCTGTACACTGCTGAGTTATCTGAGTCATAGCTTCAGACTTCAGTTTAACTTCATTAGTCTTTAGCTTTTCTATCTCATTTCCCATACTATCCACTTTCAGTGAAATTTCCTGATCTTGCCGTGACTGGAGAGCATAAATTCAGTTTGGGCGTTGCCCACTAGTAGCACTGGAAGTGGCATCCCACTGATTTGGGTGACCAAACTATATAGCTAGCTCAACACTCTCACAATGAGTAAACCACATGATTTTTTGTAACTTTCTAAACTTTATCAAGAAATTCCTGAGGGTCCTCGTCTGACTTAGACCCAAAAAAGAATAGAGAATTCATTCGGGTGAAGTCCCGAATCTTGGCTGCAGTTGAATTGGCCACTGGGTTGGATGGAATGAAAACTAGTCATTTATTTTGAGCAGCAACTAACTGAGCAAGTGTAGTGAATCTAGCTCTGAACTCTGCATGAAAGACATTCTCACCCAAAGGATCTTCAAACTGAGGGACTGATTAGGTTTTAGTTCTCTTGTTGGGAGACATGTTCTATAAATGGAAGAGAAATGGATTAAACTGAGAATTTAACTTGAGATTATGCTCACTGGCATTACATGAATACTGAAAAATGGGAAATTATTCCTAAACATCTTATAGCCTCCTGCACATAAGTGTGGCCCGCAACACACCTATGTACAAGACTCTACTAGATATGGCTTCAGACTTCCTAGGATACTGTTGAACCTTAGGCTATGATACCAAGTTTGTAACGCCCCGAATCTGGTACACGGAATGCTACACAAAGCTCATTACCCCGAAGGACCACAAGCTAACCTATGACTGATATCTATACCTGTATACTGTGTAACATCATGTAAAGTGCATAAATAATAGACTGAAACGTGCCATAAGGTTTAAAACAGATAAAACATACTACTGAGAGTATGGTATATCAATACCAAAACATAAACTGAAATAAATTATCTAAATATAATGTAATCTGAAAAGCCTTTAACTGACTGAACTGTCTGAATAAGGAGTTAATGGGACATGTCCCCAACTAACTCCAACTACTAAAATAAACTGAGTAATAAAATAATAAAGTAACGATCATGTCCTCGAAGGATGAGGACTCACTGCTAACTCTGAATGCTGAGACTAGAATACTACTGATGCTCTGGAGCTCAAGCTTCTGAACCTATGGTATAAAACACCATAGTGCAAATATGTCAGTACAATTGAATAAATTGGTATGCAAGTGAGATAGAATGAATGCAAAGGTTTATATACATGAACTATGCTAATCGATTGTATAACATGAACATGAGAATACATGTATGAATAAACGACTGTAACTAAATTCTTGATGATACTGACTACTGAGTCTGAATACTGATAACATGAGTACTAATAATTGATACTGAGCAACTATATCTAATAGTCTAGGTTCTGATGGAACTAACTGAGTTCTGTACTATTTTGAGTTTACTATATCTGATAGTCCTAAATTATGTAGAACTATCTGAGTTTTATTACTGAGACTGAGACTAAAACTGTCACTGTAGGAAGTAGTCATCTAACCGACATGCTCCAAATAAAGAAATATAACTGAGTTGGGGTCCAATTTGTAACCCCAATTGGAAGGGTGTCAATACCGCGCCACTTGTAAAGACAAGTTGTAAGTGATCCCTCATCTAATAAGTACTCTAAGGAGAATGGTGGGACCCTCATCTAACAGGTTATGCAACCTCATCAAACCTCATCTAGAATGTTAGATGTCTCAACCTACACTGGCTACGTAGTTCTGGAGCACAAGGATTGCTTCTAAGAATCACACCCTCTACTCACAGGTGAGTTCCCATCCTTGGGCTTACTCGATGCTGAATCCTACTCCCATCTGATTAGACACTAAATTAATTATACTAAACTGAATGGACTGAGTTTACTAAGTTTTGTTAACTGATGGAGCATCACTAAGATCTGATAACTGACTGAGATTACTTAGATTACTAAGATTACTGGGTTTTCCTGAGTCATGAGACTGATTGAATTCTACTGCACATGGCTTGATTGAAAGTATCTTGAAAATATGACACTGGCTCTAGGCACATAGCTAAATTGTTGGATACAAGTACCCCCAAGACTCAATGGCATGAAACTGATAATACTTGACACTTCTTGACACATGACCATAGTCAATAACTCATAGTACAATCATTGGGGATATTCATGAAGTATTTGCATAACATAAGCCTATACATTAATAGAAGTGCATGTAAACATGTCATAATTTCATAAGCCTAATCTCATGATAATTATATCAATCCATCACAAAGCATAACAATAACATATGAGTCATTTGAACATAAGGGTGAAACATAGGTTCACCATTTTGGTCACAATTGAGTCATAAGGCATGTTTCCTATTTTCTTAGGCATTTTATCAAACACCTTGCATAAATAACTATAAGCTTAGGCTTGGACATTTAATTAATTCATCATGGTAGCATAAATAAACTCAATTTAGTGGATTTCAATCCACATGCAAGCATACATTGATGAAAATATATTTAACGATTCCAACTTTGGTATCATACACAACATTAACATGATCATAATCAATCAACAACATAAACATCATGATTTATAATTTTAAATTGTATTCTTGGGCTTTGTGGATGAAAGGAATCCATGAATGAACACTTGACATACATGGGTGGATGATTTCTTAAAGATTTTTGGACGAAAGCTTGAATTCTTGACTTGGAATTAAGCACCCAGGGTTTCTTGTTCTTGGGAATTGATCTTTGAGAGAAACCTTAATTGGATGTTCTAAATGAATAATGAAATTATGAGCTATTGTCTTGTATAATTAGGGGTTAAAATGGGTGGAAAAAGACCCAAATACCCTTTTAAAATAGCTTTAAATTGCTGAATTAGATCTACAATGGCTCGTGCAATGGTCCGTCGCTGGCTCAATGGTTCGTCATTCTGACTGTCGCACTTGGACCAGAACAGGGACTCACTGCCTTAGTAGCGACAACTTGGTTGATGGTCCGTCATAAGATCGATGGTCCATTAACCTGTTTGTCGCACCTTAGCCAGAAGATTGACTTACTGCCTCGCCTACGACGGTTTGGACGATAGTCCGTCGCTAGCTTGATGGTCTATCGGCCTGACCGTCGCTAAGTAGTTCCAACTTGTCTTCTGTAAAACTTTCATAACATTTTACTCTGATATTGAATTTGGATGAAATTGGTATCGTTGGAAAGCTAATTTAATTTGCCACATGGTAAAACGTCAAAATTGGGGAAATTCTAACTTATTTAAATATTACTCATTTAGGAAGTCATCACTAACTCTTCTAGAGACTAGATTTGACTTAAATAAAGTTTGGGTTATTACATTTATATACTCATGCTTTATTATTTTGCAGTACATGTTTTATTCAAGCCAAAGTGAGGCATTTACACTTAGCATGCAACCTTTGAAATTTTTGTATGGAGATTAAGTTATTTTTTTACTTATGAATTATCCCCATATGCTCAGTAAATTACAAAAGTATTGATCCACATATACATCTATGTGCTACATTGTCTCATAATATAGGGGTACTAGTTGTAGTCCAGAAATCATAATCGGACAATGTCCAGCTTCCAGTCAGTAAGTGATGAGTCCTTTTTATTCAAGGGCTCAAGTCAATCATAGTATCGAGTAGAATTTTATTTTCTTTAGTCAGTCGTATTAATTAGGGATAGTTGGAGGTCATGAAACGACTACCTAAAGTCAATACTAGTAGAGGCTTCATAGACAGATAGTAGAGTTGGTGTATTTGATACCAATTTTATTTTGTATAAGCAGAGTTGTATTTATTTTTATAGTTTTGTTTTGAAGATATTCAGCAAATACATATTTTCCGCTTACATCTTTTAGACTTATGTATTTTTGAATCAGTTGTTCATGAGTTATTCTAGTATAAGAGTTAGCTTGGGATCACTTGTGTTCCTAAGCACCGTGTGACGTATAGGAGTAGCCTCGAGGCATGACAGACACTGACTTAACCTAATATGTGAATCAATGTCTCATTACAAATTTAGCTAGGATAGGGAGACAGGCATCCTTGATAAAGTGGGTGCATATTGGTCTAACTCAGTACCATACCCTTGTAGGTATACACCCATAGGAACAGCTTTGAAGGTAGACAAATATGACTTGCACTAACTTGAATATTCACTCAAAAAGGAGATGGACCTGGCCTCTTCTCTCAGGTTAGTATCACTACAGTATTCTTTAACAATTATAAAATTATGTCTAAGAAAGACATATGTTTTCCTTCTCTAAAACTTGTCAATTTTTTTGCAATTGAAAAGTCACTCTTATTAGGATCAAACACGTCATTTCAAAAGGAACATCTTTTGATGACAATAGTCATCTCTTCAAACTGCCAAATTAGGGCATTAAAAGTTCTTAGTCTCAACTCATCACTCTTTGCCTCATCTAAACCAAACTGGTCCTTCTCACTCTCTTTCACTCATAAAATTAAATGACTGGCATTAATACTTCCTTAAAGCCACCCAAAAACCCTGAAGTGGATAAAACTCTAGAAAATCAAATTGAATATTGTCATAACCCAACGATGCCCTATCCACAATGGGCATCCCCAATCACGAAGGCCCAAAAGACCTCCATTAGCCCAGCCCACTAGTAATATTGTCTGCTCTGGGCCTAGACTCTCACATCTTTAAAATGTGTCACTAGGGAGTAAGATTTTCTTACTTATATACCCACCATCCCTCCTGTGGTTTGCCGATGTAGTACTCTTTATGCCATACGCAAAAAGGAAGAGACTCATAAAATGGCAGAGAAAAATAGAGCTAAAGTTGGGATGTTAAAAATATGCCCTCATTGAATACCCTGATCCTTTAGCAACCAGAGCTATAGAAAACCTCACCTTAGTCCTCTTAATTAAAGTTTGGTAACCTTACTTTAATAAGGAAGAAACACATAGTTGTCAAAGAAAAGGAAAAACTCTGAGGGATCTAGTACCAAGAAGAGAAAGGTAGCTATTAAAAAAGGAATAGGCAAAGTAATGAGACCAAATAAAGAGATAAAGGATATGGCTAGTAAAGGAAGGAATAAAATGATGATGACTCAGAAGATTCTGTCAGTAAGAACTCTTGATACCAAGATATGTGAGAATTATAGAATGATAGAGTTGGGAGAGTATGTTAGGCACCAAGGATAGATAAAGGTAAAGGAATTACACCATTGAATTCTCAAAAAGTGGGGAAAGTCTGAATTCCCATGTGCAGGAGAAGCTTTGCAATCTGGATAAGGAATCAATACTTGGGAAAATAAATGCATAAAGGGAAAAGCTAGATTAGTGTTTGAAGTATTTGAGTTGGAAGTGGTTCAAGAGAAGCTAAAAATTGAAATAGATAAGTTAAGGATCAATTTTACTACCAAAGATACTAAAATAGTGCACCTAAAATTGTAGAATCAGAAGTTGTCTTTGGAGGGACCAGATACAACTGATGAACTTACAAATGAAAATACAAACTCTAGGCAAGATTGGTTGAACTGAATACTGAAGTAAAACACCTTACCAAACAGTTGTTGGGAACTCACATTGCTGAAAATGCAAGAATGGAGATATTACTTAAGTCCTTTTCACCCAATTTTCCATCTACTTGAGTCCTATTATCCTCATTCCCTCATCAACATCGTGTTAGTTCCATATCCTGATTATCAAAATGGCTTTCAAAGATATTTATTTTTATGGTGATTATTTTAGCTTACTATACTGGTACTGACTATTATTCATAGATGAATCTTTGTATTATGTGTTACATGTGTTCTCTTTAAATTGCAAGGCTATTCTTCATGTTAATATTGCCCTAGTAGCTATAAGTTAACTAATTTATGGTTAATTTATTCTTGGTTAACTATTCTCACTTTTCAATAATGACATAATAGGGAATGATGAGTTCATGTAAAGGAGGATACCAAGTACTTTTAGACCAACCACTAAGTTGATGTACTGAGTAGATGAATGCAGGGAGTCATGTTGACAGGGGGAAATGTGAAAGTATAGCCAGAGTGCGGAAATACACTAAGTGAAAGTGCATGATTATCAGGTGAAGAAATAAGTTTTTTCCTACAAATGACAACAAGGGACCAGGTCCCTAAGTTTCATGCTAATGGAGGAAGTATGATGATAGTGAGAACATTCATCTTCAGAAGGTAATCACTCTAATTAAATATGATGAATTTGCATTGATGCTTAAATTGTATGGTTTGGTTTCTCATCATCAAAAAGGAAGAAAATTTCTATATGTAGTTTTGATGATGAGAAACTCAACTGTAAACAACCAGGTCCCTAGAATCTCATGGTATAGTACAACTGGCACGCGTCATCTGCATAGTTTTTTCCTCTTGTGTAACAACTTGCAGGTGCTATTTTATATTGATTTGGACAGCTGGTCCAATAATATTTCAATACCAAATCATCAATCATCTATAAAAGGAAAGAGATTCCTCTTCATTAAATAGTTTTTACACAAATCTAAAGAGTGAAGAAAGACAGCAAAAACTCAATTTCAAGACTGCTCAAGCATTGCTCATATTTTTATCTTTCAAATATGATTTAAAGAATGAGTGAGTATTCTTTATTTCTAATTTGTAACTAGACTACTCATGCTATAAGTGTTCTATTTTCTAGTTGAGAGAGTTTATTAGGTAGAGTTGCCTAAGATTGTGACAAGTTAATCAGTTGCGAGGGTCCTTGGTAGAGTTAACAAGATGAGCTTGTAGTAGAGTTACTACTAGATTAAGGAGCCTAGAGTTAGGTTAAAATCTAGACTGTAATTAGGATGTTGATTATAGTGGATTTATTTGGTGATTGTAAGGGCAACCAGTAATTTTTACCTTTCTAGGTTTCCACATAAAAAATTTTGTGTTTTTACTCTTCCTGCACTATCTCTTACTTCCTAGTTATTTATACGTATTTAGCCTAAAATTGACCTTGAGGGTCCTGGTCCTGGTCCTTCACTGTGTGGTGCAACCTCCAAGGGATCTAACATCCTCTCATCAAATATATAAGCACAACTCTCACCACAAAGGGGGTATCAGTATACACATGAATTCTAAACTCGCCCTGATAAGATATATAGGAAAAGTACTAAATTCTTGCTAAGACATTCCTCCCATGGGCACAACTCTTAACTTTCTCTAGCCTCCAAGCTTTAACTCTAACCTCACTGTCTTTCAACCTTGGTTTAGGAATGAATAGTTTTGCTTTTGATGGAATACAAAAGTTTTTAGGCTTAAAAAATGGGTTATGAAAAGATTGGATGATCTATAGGAGATAAAAGGACAGAAATAACCTTAAAACACTTTTAATACTAAGTCTCATCGATAAAAGAAGGAAGGTCCATGGCGCAAAGCCTAAAGTGAAGCTATAGCTTTGCCGTACAATGCCCAATGCAATGTAGTAGCTTCATGGTATGAAGCCCAGCGCAAAGCTGAGGCAGTGAGCCCTCGCGGGCTCCATTGAAGCACAAAGACAATGCAAACCCACTCTTTTACAATGCTCGACCTATTTACAATGTCCAAGCTTCCTCAAATGCATTGGAACCTATCCCTGGGTTCTCTCCAACAATAATCCTTATATACCTATATACATCACAATTTTTTGTTCAAACTTTTCATAAGTTATCAACCTTCGCCTCTTTCAACACTATATCAAGCGTACTAATTCATTTACTCAAATCTTGCATCATAATTTTTGAGTTAACGCTCTTATCACCATAATCCATATCCAAAGTTTAATCCTAGAGCCTAGCAACCATCATGTACCACCTATGAAATATCCCGCATAATATACTGGTCTGTTGAATAGAGAAATCAACCTAAGTCTCTTATTTCACTTAACTACAACCCATAAATTCATCCTCTCCACAACATTACTACCACACCTAAGAATCTACCACATACCTTCTCACATGCAGTACTAGCTTAGCACTACTAAAGAAAAGAGAAAAGAGAGGGTAAAGTCACATAATAAGGATAGTTGATCTTATCCTTATTATAGTCCTTGAACCATGAAGGACTGAGAGACCCCTTAGCATACTATCATAAGCATAATTCATACATAAATCAAAGTGCAAAGGATATGATGAAATTAAGCGAAACTTATAATTAAATTATGTCAAAAATTTTATGACAATATGATAACCAAATCTCATCTATGAAGCCTCTACTTAATACTAATTATCTATCATGGGAAAAGGCCCCCGGATGGACCATAAACTTAAAGAAGTCAACATATGAATAAATGCCTTCCAAAAGATAGATGGCTCACCAACTTTGTCATTATCCCAAATGTTCTACTGATGTGATGGACTATGGGACTGTGCTTTAAAACTTGTATTATGGGGGGTCAATACTTGAAAAGTATTTGTATGCAGAGCAATCCAAAAATAATGTGTATTTCATGTAAAATAATTAAGAGCATTGTGAAAATAATTTATCATATTGTATATAAAAAAAATAAATTCGCATAATATAAAAGCTTTAATTCATGCTTGTAAAACATTGACTCAAGTCTTTGTTTTAGTTTTGAGCTAGATGGTAGACCCTACATATCTGTCATCCCACAAGCTTTATGGGATCCACCATTAACTCATCGGTCAAGCCCACAATCCAAGTTTGTAGTAAAGATCATAGTTTCTGTAAGAAGGTACACAAGATCACAAAGTAGGGTACCATAATTCCTAAATAAGTCAACACGTCATGGTAGTGCACAAGATCACAAAATAGGTATCTTAAGCACAATACCAATTTGGGATGACATGAATCAAAAGTACACAAGATTACAAAGTAGGGTACCATAATCCCGCATCGGCAATACACGATTTCTAGCGATGATTCATTCAACTCATGCTTTTTTGGGTAAACATCTAACTCTCTTTAAGCCCAATTTTGGCCTATTAAAACCATGTTTTATGCTTGTAAGCATTCTTTTCATTCATGTTAAGGGATCTCCATAATAGGTATTGTCATACCTAAACTTGTAAGTCATATCATGTCATATCATATCCATAGCCCTTCTAATTTAAAAATATGCAAATTACCACCCAAAAGATTTATCATATCACATGGGAGTTTTTATTTTAAAAACACATGAAAACTTATGACAAAACACACTCTTTTCAATACTTCAACATGCAGTAGTCATCTCTTTCATCAACCATATGCAATTCTTTATTAGGACACGTGAACATTGATAAACCAAGTAAACACTCTCATTTGTTCATAAAACAATATCAATCCATAAGAAATAGCAACACATTTAACTCTAGCTTTTAATCTTCCAATTGAATAACCCATAATATGTCAAGAAAATAATTTTCATATTGAGAGGGGAATTTCATAAATCATGTTCTCAATCACTTCTCGAAACTCATAAAATATATGCATAGGATTCTAACTCAAGTTTATGGAAAAAAAAACCCATAGTAAATATGCAATTTCATCAAAAATGGGTTCATGATCTCTTCAAATAATTTTAAAAACCCATCACATAAACATACATATACATTTTTAAAACTTGTTAAAAAATATTAAACTTATGCCAATAAGAGTTAGGATAGTTCCACATACTTTTTGAAGGAGAAAAATTGAATAACCCTGAGTTTAAAATCTACAAGCTTTAAAATTGAGAATTCCCTTCTTGATATTCTTGAGAGGAAGAGAATGAGGGTTTGGGTCTTTTAATTTGTTTTGGGATGAATTTAGGGTTATATGATGGATTAGGGAGTTATGGATGGTGAAAAGACCATATTTCCCTTGATTTAAAGAGGAAAATATGTTTTAATGACTGGGAAAAATTTTCACACCGCGGAGACCTAAACACGGAACAAAAGCTCTGCCTTGCAACCCATAACGCAATGCACTAACACTGCGTTATGACCCGATCACACACCCTGAATAGTAACTCACAAAAGGGCTCATAACTTTTGATTTAGAATTGGAATTGACAAACGGTCAGTTGCTTTGGAAAGAGGACTCGAAGAGATTTAATTTGATATATAATGGGATACATAAATCGTTATAATCTAGGAGTAATAGTCATTGGAAGTTAACCCAAGTAATCATATACTAAAATTCAATAGATGGAAAGTGCTCAACTTTACTTTGAGCTAGGAGATATTTATGACTTCAATCATCTTCGAAGATGTTCCCACCCTAAAAAATAATTAATAACACTAATTTCTATGTAGAAATCATTGGGTTCGGGTCTACTTACATAGGAAATATGATTCAAACTTTAGCTTGGATATGTAGTGTGCTACAACAATAGACTAACACTGCTAATACATCTCAAAGAAGATCATCTAGGACCAAAGTTGCACCTATTTGGTTAAAATATTTTGTAACCACCAAGAATTCAAGTTCTACTACTCCCTGTAGCATCTTTAATTACATTTAGTATGATCACCTACCTTCTTCCTGTCAAGATATTGTTGATGCTAGTCCTACTGAAATTACACCATGATCCTATAGTGAAGCAATTTCAGATCCAAGATGGTAGATACAATGAAGGCTGAAATAGAAGCTCCGGAAAGGAACAACACTTGGGCTATTTTTTTTTACATGTGTTTCATGATCTGTTAGGAATGGGTCAAAATTATTCAATAGATTTTTTAGGATAGAAGTTTTTTTAGTGATTATCCTAGGATAGTTGTTTATATATTCTAGGCATATATATAGTTTTTTAGCAGTCCATTTTCTATTTTGGTTGTACTACTCCTCTATTTATTCTCATAGCTTGAAGTTTAATAAAATAGTTCTTCAATAAAATTCATCTAACTTCTTTAGTTTATAACTCTGGTATTAGGGCCCTACTTCTTAAGGGACTTATGAAAGACTTGCAAGCTATTTTTCTAAGTGTTTATCCAAAACCAATTGTTGCAAAACACCATTAAAACTATGGAGAATGCAGTTTCTTTTTCTCCTACGGCTCCACCAATTTTTGATGGAGAAAACTGCTAAGCCTGGGCAGTTAAAATGGAAGATTATTTAGAGTCTTACGATTTGTGGGAGGCTGCCGAGGAAGACTACAAAATGTTTTCTATATCGAGGAATCCATCTATTTTCTCAGATTAAAACTCACAAGGAAAGAAAGACAACAAAATTTAAAGATAAAACATATCTTTTTGTTTCAGTCACTACCACCATTTTTAGTAAAATAATAACATATAAGTCGGCCAAAGAAATTTGGGGTTTTCTCAAGAAAGAGAATGAGGGAGATGAAAGAATAAAAGAAATAATTGTATTAAACTTTGTCAGAGAATTCAAGATGCAGCGAATGAAGGAATTCGAAACCGATTATTCTAACAGGTTACTTGGAATTGCAAATAAGGTAAGGATACTTGGAGCTGAACTTAATGACAATAGAATAGTTCAAAAGATACTTGTAACTTTACCTTAAAGATATGAGGTAACTATTGCTTCATTAGAGAATACTAAAGATCTGCCAAAGCTTACCTTGGTAGAGTTATTGAGTGCTCTGAGGCATAAGAACAACGAAGGATGATGAGGAAAGAGAGATCCATTGAGGGAACTCTACAAGCTAAGCTGTAGATTGGTTTAACTGCTGCCAGGGGAAATAAGGGAATAGGAAAGAAAGAAAATGATGGAAATTGTAAAGCTATATCATAGAGAAATAATGCAACTTCCATCGATAACAAGAGAGAAGGCAAATATCATTCTTGTCAACATTACGGTAGGAGAAATCATCCGCACTTCAAGTATTAGAGAAAGCCTGATATGAAGTGTCAAAAGTGTCAAAAAATTGGTCATGCCAAGATTATCTACAAATAGAAGTGTTTACAACATCAAAATGAAGCATAAATTGCAAATCAAGAATAAGAAGAGCAGTTGTTTATGGCCACCTGTTATGCAAGCAAAAGTTCAAGTAAAAGATGGATTATTGATATTAGTAGTACGAACCACATGAGAAGTGATGGAAAAAATTTTAATGAGCTTGACAGATCAGTTAAATCAAAAGTCAGGATCGAAAATAGAGAATACCTACAAGCGATAGAAAAGAGGACTGTAGTAATTGAGAGCCATAAAGGTACAAAGCTTATTTATAAATTTTTATTTGTTCCTGAAATAGATTAGAATTTATTAATTGTTGGAAAACTAAAAGAAAATGGATTCAAATTCATATTTGAAGAAAGGCATGTTTGATCAGTGATCCTAATGGTCAAGAAATGTTTAAAATTAGAATGCCAGGAAAAAGTTTTTCCTTAAATCCATTGTTGGATGAACAAATAGCTTATACAAATTAGTCCTCTATTTCAAAAATGTGGCATAAAAGGTTAGGGCACTTTCATCACATCTTTGTTGTTTATGCAAAGGCAAAAATGTTAAATAGTTTACCAAACTTGGAGGAGCATCTCTCAACCTATAAAGCTTATTTGCTTGGCAAGGAAATTAGACTTCTATTTAAAAGCTCCACATAGAGGGCTACAGAGAAGTTTCAGCTCATTCATACCAATTTCTGTCGTCCACAAATAACTCCATCACTCAATAGCAGCAGGTGTTATATTATCTTCATTAATGATCTAACAAGAATGTGTTGGAATTATTTTATGAAGTTTAAGTCCAAAGTTGCTGAAATTTTTATGAAGATCAAAGCTTGGATAGAAAATCAAAGCAGTAGTGAGATTCAGGTCGTTAGATTAGATAATGGAACTGAATATATATTAGATAGGCTCAATTCTTTTTGTGATGAACCTAGAATAGAGCACCAGCTCACTGTCCCTTATTCTCCACAACAAAACGAAGTGAGTTAGAGAAAGAATAGAACTAATTTGGAGATGATCAGGTGCATATTGCATGAGAAGAATCTACTGAAGAAATTCTAGGCAGAAGCAGTAAACACAATTATTTTCTCGCTGAATAGACTACCGACAAGGGAAATGGAAAAGAAGACTCCTTCTGAGGCTTGGTATGGTGTTAAACCTACTATAAAAAATATCAAAATATTTGGATGCATGTGTTTTTCTTATGTTTCAAAGGTCAAAAGAGAGAATCTTGATGAGAAGACTTAGCTGGGGGTTGTCATTAGCTACAGTTTGATTTTTAAAGCTTATAGGTGTCATCACCCAAGCCAAAGCTCTGGCAATAATGAGTATCCCAAACCATGAAGGCCAAAGCACACTTTTCTATTTGTCAATCATACACACCATTCATATACAATAAAGAAATATGGGAAAGATACTAAAACGAAAACATGTTCAATCTCTTAAATCAACTAATCAATACAAACTTAAGTTCATAACATTCAAAATACATGGCACAAGTCTGCAAAGTCACTAACAATGTGAAAACCAACATCTATCAAAAAAGCTGAGACAGGGCCCCTAGTCAGACCATGAGCCAAAAAACAAGCCTTCCAAAATACGTGAGACTCACCAACTACAAAATTCTGACAAAGCAACTTTAATGTTTAGCGGGACCCCAAGACTGTGCCTCAAATCCTGAATATAAGAGGTCAATACAAAATGTACTGGTATATAAAACTATTCAAGAACAAAATATACTTTTATATAACATAGGTGAGAGTATTTCATAAAAATATGCCAGCGTAAAACATTTGAAAACACATGGGCATAATTTGATAGGTTTCAAAACATTATCTTGGAATTAAAACTCCACTCTTTATTTCTCTTTTGAGCTAGATGGTATACCCTACAATTTGTAATTCCATGGACTTTATAGAATTCTCCCTTGACTCAGCGGTCAAGCCCCCAATCCAATTTTTTCACAAAGATTGGAGTATCAGTAAGGGAGACACGAAAGATCACAAAGCAGTGTGCCATAATCCCAATCAAATCAACATGTCATAGTAGTGCATAATTTCATAAAACAGGGCTCCTAACCATATACCCAAATTGAAATAACATTAATCAAGGTACACAAAATCACAAAGTAGGGTACCAAAACCCCGTGTCGGAAAATCACGGATTCCAACATTGAGTATTATTACTCGTGCTTTCTTCGGATAACCATCTAACTCTCTTTAAGCCTAGTTTTAGCCTCTTAAAAGATAATAACTATCAAGCTTAGAAACAATTCTTTTATCATTATGGTCACTTCATACCTGGACTTGCAAGTCATTCATATCATATCAATTCCACAATCCTTCTCATTCTGTAAGACCCCGTAAGATCCTAGCTCATTTTAGTTTGTTCTTACATGATAAAAGAGTCAAAGACTTAGAATATTTCACTAAGTATTGATACTTAGTTACTTTAAAAGACGTTAACTTTGATGAATTTATTTTTGATCTTCCCGACATCAAAAATTTAATTTTTAAGTTGATTCATGATCAGGGAAGTCAATAGTACATCTCTAGTGAGTTTTGAAATTTTTGGGCAATAAGGACGAGTTTGGATGTCTAAAATAGAGAAAGTGGGTGATTAGACCGCAGCGCCTACTCTAGCCCGGTGTTGGAGGAGGCTATGATAGAGCCCACAACGCCCGCTCCAGTTCGACACTCTAGAGCCCGTGGCGCCCGCTCCATCGCGGCCTTTGTATTTCGAGTTTTCAGTTATGATTTTTCAAGGGAATTTAGGTCCTTTTCACTTCACCCAATTCATCCAAAACATGGGATTCAAGTCCTAAAAGAGCATTATTTGCCTATTATTTCAAAATTCTTTCCAATTAAAATAACCCTCTTTCAAGAGAAAACCCTAACTCATCCTACATTCAAGATCAAGCTCCAAGAATTCATCAAGAAGTTTCTCAATTTCACCAACTAAGGTATGTTAAATGTTCATCCATGGGTCCTTTTCACCCATGGAGTTCAAAAACCCAATTTCAAGTATTAAAGTTATGATTTTTACATGTTCCCATGAATTTTACCTTTGAAATTTCATGAATGTCAAGTTTATATCATGTTTCCATGCAATTATTGTTGTTATTAAACCCGACATCTTTTGAATGGTTCTTATTCACTGATTTAAGCCTTAATTGGTGATTTTAGTGTTACAATCATGTTATCTTTACAAGTTAAAGTTATTCTCATGTTTAAAACCATGAATTAAAACTGTTTGACGAAATTCCTGAGAGATAAATTTTGAACAAGGACCATCTATTATGCTTCCAAAGTTTTGGTATGCTCTTACTATAAATGTTATCAAGTCCTAGGGGTTATAAATACCTAAAATTTAGCTGTTTACTTAGACTTAGTATTGTTAGTATGATTTTAGATAAGGTATGAGCATTATCAGTTCAGTTAGTTAACATATTAGTTAGTCTTAAATTAGTTCAGTAATCTGAGTCAATTCAGTTGGGAGTAGGATTTAGCACCGAGCGAACCCAGGGATAGGGGGTCACCTGCCAGTTGAGGGTGTAACTCTTAGTAACAATCCCTATATTCCATAACTTCATAGATAGCATAGGTTGAGATGATAACCTACTAGTTGAGGGTTGACACATATCTCACTAGGGCATCTGCCAGTAGAAAGTAACTCTTAGTCCTTTGAGACAAAACTTCAGTGGATCCACATAGCTATTTTTAGTACCTGTGACACGGTATTAACACCCTTCAAATAGAGGTCACAAGTTATAACACCCCAAAATTGGGTCCCAAGATGTCACATGATGCTCTGGCATGATGCAGCGTAATTGCGTTGCATCAGTAAAAAAAATGAGTGCTATTTTACACTCCACTATGATATGGTATCTGTTCCATTGGGAATTCTAGCATGATACATGCAAATCGTGTTGAGTTACTAGAAAAGGACGAGTGGGATTTTGTACTTTACCACAATATGGTGTAATTGAGGTGCTTCACTAGAAAATGGACAATTGTGAATCTGGACTTCACCTCTACGTGGTGCTATCACGTTAGCCTACTGTTCCTCACTAAATGTACCATAACTTCTCAACCGAGCATTGAATTAAGGTGAAATTGGTATCGTTGGAAAGTTGATTTAATCATCTACCATTTGGTGGGTGTAAAGCTAGAAAATTCTACACATATCAAGAGTTATGCATTTTTAAAGTTTTCCCTTGATACACTAAGAGATAAATGGGACTAGGACAAGTATGGTGTATTAGACAAGTTAGACCCCAATTAGCTAATTTAGGGCATGTCGGTTAGATGATAGCTCCCACAGTCTCTGTTCAATATTTAATTCAGTATTCAATTTTATTTTGCTGGACCATAGCATACATATATTAGTTATCCGGTTACTAGTATTTTAGTATTTTGGTTTATAGATCATTTTAGAATTATGTTTTATGTGTGGTCATGCATTTTCAGCCTTTACAGATTTTATGCATTCTTACTTTGTATCATATTGTACATTCAGTCAGTTATTACTCATATACATGAACCCATGCATATCAGCCTAACCTCATTTTGCATACCAGTACATTCTAAGTACTGACCTCATCTAGTTTCTTGAGCTATGATGTCACATATCATAGGTTCGGACGCTTAGGTTCCCGACCGCACATAGACACTCTAGGGCATCAACATCAGTTGCAGTGTTAAGTCCTCATATTTTGAGGACCATTGGGTTGATATAAGTATCTCAGTTTTAGCAATTAGGCAAAGTTAGTTGGGGTCTTGTCCCATCAAATCTATAGTCATTTAGTTAGAGGCTGTTAGACATTTTCAGTTATTTATTCAGTTATTAGTTGTTATTAACAGTCTTACAGTATTATTTTCAGATTGATGTTTTCAGTATGTCAATTTAGTTTTGATTTTCATATTTAAAACCTTATGGCATTTTTAGTTAAATTCCATACATATTCTCTGTTATTTGATTAAGTGCTCACAATAGGTAGAAGCATGGATTAGCTTGTGATCACTTGTGACAAAAAGCATGGTGTAGTACCTAGGGTGTAATCTCGAGACATCACAAGCTTAGTATCAGAGCCTAAGGTTTTAAAGTTCCCTAGGGAGTTTGAATCCACGTCAAGTAGAGTCTTGTGTATGGGTGTGATGCACTCCATACTTATGTATAAGAGAAATACAAGAAGCTTTAGGAAAAGTTTTTCTTCTTTCAGTTTTCATTTTATGTCATTAAGAATGATCTTAATTTAAACTCTCTTTCTAATCCAATTTCCTTTCTATTTATAGAATATGCCTCCCAGAAAGACTAATAAAAGGAGAAACGAGAATCAGCCCACACCTTCAGCTATTTAGGAAGATCCCTTGAATGAGCCAGTCTCTCATGCCAAAATTTAGAGCAGAATTTACTACCTTATCTCATTCAGTAGCAGCCCAGAATAATCAGTTGGCTGCCACCCCAGCTATTTCAGTGGCTAATACCACTGTAGCTAGGATTTAGGATTTAACCCGAATGAACCCTTTTTTTTTCGGATCTAAGTCTGATGAGGATCCGTTGGAGTTCCTCATCATGGTTCATAAGGTAACTGATACTATGGGTATGAATTCTAGTGAGCGTGCAGAGTTGGGTGCTTACCATTTGAAGGATATTGCTCACACCTCATAGAAGCAATAGAAGGAAGATAGAGGGGCAGATATAGGGCTTGTTGAATGGGAGGAGTTTGCTACATCTTTTCTATATAGGTTCTTTCCTTTGGATTTAAGGAAAGCTAAGGTGTAGGAGTTTATTAATTTGAGGTAGGGAAACATAAGGGTGAAGGAGTATTCTCTTAAGTTTACTCAGTTAGACAGGTATGCTCCTAATATTCTGTTTGATGACAAGTCTAGGATAAGTAAGTTCATCTCGGGTGTGGCTGATAGCATGGTCAAGAAGTGTAGGACCGTGATGTTAATTAAAGATATAGACTAATCTAGGTTGATGGTCCATGCTCAACATATTTAGAAGCAAAAGTGTAAGGAAAAAGAGTGGGAGAATAGAAAAGCCAAACCAGGTAGCTTCAGTTTTGCTCAATCGAGGTCAGAGGGTGGTAACAGTGCTTAATTCCTCTAGAAATCTTCATCCCATCTCCATCTTCAACTAGTGCACCAGCACCTAACCTCATAAATAATTATTGGGATAGGGCACTTGGATCTAAACCCAAGGGAAGTGTGAATAGTGGTCGCATAAATCCCCTTTGCCAGAAATATAGTAGAAACCACCAAGGTATGTGTGAAGCTGGAGGTGATATATGCTTTAAGAATGGCAAAACAGGACACAAGTCTCAGGGATTACCTACAGAGTGGTTAGTAGGGTCATTCCAGTCGTCCCCCAGTTCTATTCGGTCATAATGTGCCACTTCTAGTGCCACCAGTGTTCAGTGCCCAAGCAGATTGTATGCACTTCATTCCAAAAAGGATCAAGAAAATTCTCCTGATGTGGTTACTAGTATGTTATAGGTCTTTCATTTACATATTTATGCTTCATTAGAACCTGAAGCTTCTATTTTTTTGTAACCCCTTACATAGATGTTAATTTCAGCGTCAGTCCTGAGACTTTAGTATAACCCTTCTCAGTGTCTACCCCAGTAGGTGTCTCTATTATTGTCAGGTAGGCATACAAGAACTATCTAGTCATAATATCCCAGAAAGTTACTTCAGTTGATCTTATAGAGTTAGAGATGACTGATTATGTTATCATTCTTAGGATGGATTAGCTCAACTCATGTTTTGCTTTAGTTGATTGTAGAAATAGAGTTGTTCATTTTTAATTTTTGAATGAACCAGTTTTAGAATAAAAGGGTAGTGCTTCAACATTTAGGGGTCAGCTTATTTCGTACCTTAAAGCGAGAAAAATTATATCCAAGGGGTGTGTCCCCCGTCTTATGCAAATTAAAAACTCTATTTTAGAGACTCCAAGACTCGAGTCAATTTTTGTAGTAAGGGAATTTACAGATGTGTTCCTTGAAGATCTTCCTGGAGTTTCTCCCTTAAGGGAATTAACTTCGGAATAGACCTACTCATAGATACCCAGCCTAACTCTATTTTACCATACAAAATGGATCCAGTAGAACTCAAAGAGTTGAAAGAACAATTAAGAGACCTTTAAGATAAGGTGTTCATTAGGCCTAGTGCTTCCCCATAGGGCGCTCCAGTCCTTTTCATATGGAAGAAAGTCGGTTCTCTTCGTATGTGCATCAATTAGCGTTAGTTGAACAAAGTCACTGCCAAGAATAAGTACCCACTCCCTAGAATCAATGACTTATTTGACCAACTTCAAGGTGCCAGTAAATTCTCTAAGATAGACCTTAGATCCGTCTATCACTGTCTTAGAGACAGAGAATGTGACATTTCATGGACTTGATGATCAGAGTATTCAAGCTGTACTTAGACATGTTTTTCATAGTCTTCATAGATAATATCCTTGTCTATTTCTGTAATGAAATGACCATACAAACCATCTTAGAATTGTATTTTAGACTCTTAGAGCCCATCAGCTATTTTCTAAATTAAGTAAGTGCGAGTTTTGGCTAAGGTTAGTAGATTTTCTCGGTATATTATTTTTGGTGAGGGAATTAGGGTTGACCCTCATAAGATTAGTAAAAAATTAGCCCAGACCTATTTTTTCGTTAGATATCAGGAGTTTCTTGGGTTTGGCTGGATATTACAAATGGTTTGTATAAGATTTTTCATATATTGCATCCCTCATGTCTAGATTGACTCAAAAAAAAGTCAAGTTTTAGTGGTCTGATTCTTGGGAGAAGAGTTTTAAGGAGTTGAAGACTCAACTCACCTCAATTCCAGTTTTGACCTTGCCAGATGGTTTAGATGGGTTTGTTGTTTACTATGATACTTTCAGAGTTGGTTTGGGTTGTGTTTTGATACAGAGAGGTAAGGTTATAGCTTATTCCTCTAGACACCTTAAGCCCCTTGAAAGGAATTATGTTCCCATGATCTTAAGTTAGTAGCTATTGTGTTTGCCTTGAAATTTTGGAAGCAATATCTGTATGAGGTACATGTGGATGTGTTCACAGATTACAAGAGTTTCCACTATGTGTTTTTGTAGATAAAATTGAATCTTTATTAGAGAAAGTGGTTAGAACAACTGAAAGATTATACTATGAGCATTTTGTATCACTCGAGCAAGGCCAATGTAGTAGAAGATGCGCTCAGTAGAATATCTATAGGTAGTGTGGCTCATGTTGAGGGTGATAAGAAGAAGCTAGTTTAAGAGGTTCAGTAGTTAGCTAGATTAGTTGTTCGGTTGGTTAACTCAACTAAGGGCAGTGTATAGGTTCAGAACAATTCGGAATCTTTTTTGGTTGCTGAAGTGAAAGAAAAGCAAGATAGAAATCCAAGTTTAGTTAGGTTGAAGGAGTCAATCAAAGGTCAGAAAGTAGAGGTTTTCTCCTAAAGGGGAGATGGCGTGTTACGTTTCTAGGGTATACTATGTGTGCCATGTGTATATGACCTTAGGCAATGGATTCATGCAGAAGCGCATAAGCAAGATACAAATCCAAGTCTGCTTAGGTTGAAGGAGTCAATTAGAGATCAGAAAGTAGAGGTTTTCTCCTAAAGGGGAGATGACGTGTTGCGTTTCTAGGGTATACTATGTGTGCCATGTGTAGATGACCTTAGGCAATGGATTCTTGCAGAAGCGCATGGTGCATATTACTCTATTCATCCAGGGGCCACTAAGATGTACCGTGATTTGTAAGAAATCTAATTGTGGAGTAGGATAAAAAAGGATATTATAGAGTTTGTAGCTAAATGCTCTAATTGCCAGTAGGTCAAAATTCAGCACCAAAAGCCTAGTGGTTACATACAAGAGTTTAGTATTCCCACTTGGAAGTGGGAAGAGGTGAAAATGGATTTCGTGATAGGGTTTCCTCATTCACGCCACTAGTATGATTCGATTTGGATTATTATAGACAGAATGACCAAATCAGCTCATTTCTTACCTGTCCATACCTCTTATTCAGCTGAGTACTATATCAAGCATTATATTAGAGAGTTGGTTAGGCTTCATGGAATCCCATTGTCCATTATTTTAGATAGGGGTACTCAGTTTACTTTTCACTTTTGGAGAGCTTTTCAAAAAGGTCTTGGTACCTAAGTTCATCTCAGTACTGCCTTTCACCCTCAGACTGATGGTCAGGCAGAGAGGACCAATCAGACCTTACAGGACATGTTGAGAGCTTGTATTATCAACTTTAAGGGTAGTTAGGATGATCACTTTCCATTGATTGAGTTTGCCTACAATAACAGTTATCATTATAGTATTCATATGGCTCTATTTGAGGCTCTTTATAAAAGGAGGTGTAGGCCTCATATCGGGTTGTTTGAGGTAGGTGAGATCATGTTGATAGAGGCAGATTCAGCAATTGATACATTGGAGAAGATTTAGCTAATCGAGAAAGGCTTAAGACAACCCAAAGCTAACAGAAATTCTATGCGGATATGAGAAGGAGAGATCTTGAGTTTAAGGGTGGTGATGTAGTTTATTTTAAAATCTCTCCCATGAAAGAAGTGAAAAGATTTGTCAAAAAAGGGAATCTCATTCCTGAATAAGCAGGACCTTTCAGTATTTTTAGTCGTTTTGGAAAGGTAGCTTACGAGCTTGAGTTGCCTGCAGAGTTTGCATCAGTCCATCTAGTATTCCATGTCTCTTTCTTATAGAAGTGTATTGGTAATCCAGTTGTCGTTACTCCATTAGAAAGCTTAGATATTCAGAAAGGCCTTTCTTACGAAGAACTCCCAGTTGAAATCTTAGATCTCCAAATTCACAGACTAAGGAACAAAGAAGTTCCCTTGGTCAAAGCTCTTTAGAGGAATCATTCCATTTAGGGAGCTACTTGGGAATCAGAGGAAGACATGCATACCAAGAACCCTCACCTCTTCTCCACAAAGCCAGACTTAGTTCAAGGCAACGGTTTTCCTTAGGTTATCTCATTTCTATTCTCAGTCCCAGCAATGTGCTCATCTTCGTGTCATGTCATTGCATGTATTCGTGAATCATTTTAGTTAGTCTATATGTTTCATACTCAGTCACGTGACCATGTCTTCAGTTATGCATACTCAACATGTAACCTCATGACCTAAGTATTTCCTAGCTTAATTAGTCCCATTCGAGGACGAATGTTCCCAAGGGGGCGATATTGTAAGACCCCGTAAGATCCTAGCACATTTTAGCTTATTGTTTCATGTTAAAGGGGTCAAAGACTTAGACTATTTCACTAATTATTAAAACTTAGTCACTTTAAAATACCTTAACTTTGATGAATTTATTTTTGATCTTACCGACATCGAAAATTTGATTTTTAAGTTGATTCATGACCGGGGAAGTCAATAGTAAATCTCGAGTGAGTTTCAGAATTTTTGTGCAAGCGTAAGGATGAGTTTGGATGTGTAAAATAATGGCGGAGCCCGATTAGCCTACGGTTCCCACTCCAATCTGGTGCTAGGGGAGCCCACGATATAGCCCGCGGCACCCGCTCCAGTCCGTCATTCCGAAGCCCGTGGCACTCGCTCCATTGCGGCTCGTGTATTTCCAACTTTTAGTTAATACTTTTCAAGGGAATTTAGGTTTGTTTCCCTTCACCCAATTCATCCAAAACCCGAGATTTAAGTCCCAAGAGAGCATTATTTGCCTATTATTTCAAAATTCTCTTAAATTAAAATAACCCTCTTTCAAGAGAAAACCCTAACTCATTCAACATTCAAGATCAAGCTCTAAGAATTCATCAAGAACTTTCAAAATTTCACCAACTATGGTAGGTTAAATGTTCATCCATGGGTCCTTTTCACCCATGGAGTCCAAGAACCCAATTTCAAGTATCAAAGTTATAATTTTTACATGTTCCCATGAATTTTACCTATGAAATTTCATGAATGTTGAGTTTATAGCATGTTTCCATGCAATTGTTGTTATTGTTAAACCCAACATGTTTTGAATGGTTCTTGTTCACTGATTTAAGCCTTAATTGGTGATTTTAGTGTTGCAATCATGCTATTTTTACATTTTAAAGTTATTCCCATGTTTAAAACCATGAATTACAAGTGTTTGATGAAATTCCTGAGAGATGAATTTTGAGCAAGGACCATCTATTATGCTTCCAAAGCTTTGGTATGCTCTTACTATAAATGTTATCGAGTCCTGGGGTTATGAATACCCGAAATTTAGCTATTTACTTAATATAAGTATTGTCAGTATGGTTTCAGATAAAGTATGAGCATTATAAGTTTAGTTAGTTAACATACCAGGCAGTCTTAGATCAGCTTAGTAATCCGAGTCAATTCACTTGGAGTATGATTTAGCATCGAGCGAACCCAGGGATAGGGGCTTACCTTCCAGTTTAGGGTGTGACTCTTAGTAGCAATCCTTGCATTCTAGAACTACATAGGTAGTGTTGGTTGAGATGTTAACCTGCCAGTTAAGGATTAACACATATCTCATTAGGGCACCTGCCAGTAGAGGCTGACTTTTACTCCTTCGGGACAATACTTCAGTGGGTTCACATAGCCATTGTGAGTAAGCGGGGCACGGTATTGATACCTCTCAAATTGGGGTCACAAATTGGACTCCAATTAGCTCATTTGGGGTATGTAAATTAGATGATAGCGCAGACAGTCTCAGTCTTGTATCAAGTTCAGTATTCAGTTTCAGCTTTGCTTTACCATAGCATACATATATCCGTTATCCAGTTACTAGTATTTAAGTATTTCAGTTTATAAATCATTTCAGAATTATGTTTTTTCTGTGGTCATGCATTCTTAGCCTTTATAGATTTTATGTATTCCTACTCAGTATCTTATATTATACATTCAGTCAATTATTACTTACGTACATGAACCCATGCATATCAGCCTAACCTCATTTAGCATACCAGTACATTCAAAGTACTGACCACATACTCGTTTATTGTGCTATGATGTCTCATATCATATGTTCAAATGCTAAGGTTCTCTGCAGCACTTAGACCCCCTAGGTCATCAGCAACAGTAGTAGTGGTGAGTCTACATATTTTATAGACTGATTATGTTAATTTAAGTATCTCAGTTTTAGCAGTCAGTCGGAGTTAGTTGGGGGCTTGTCCTAGAACTCCATAGTCATTCAGTTAGAGGCTTTCAGTTAGTTATTCAATTATCAGTTGTTATTGACAGTCTTACAGTATTATTTTTAGATAGACATTTTCAGTATTTCAATTCAGTATTAATTTTCATATTTAAAACCTTATGGCATTTTCAGTTAAATTTTGCACATGTTCTTTGTTATTTTATTCAGTGCTCACAGCAGGTACCAGCATGGGGATAGCTTGTGGTCACTTGTGAACATAAGCACTGTGTAGAACCCAGAGTGTTCTCTAAGGGAATTATGCTTTCAAAACATGTTATTTGGACCACCCAAATCATTTAAACAGTGCAAGAGACTTTGTATTTCAAAATATAGGACAACTTATGCAAAGATTTTTATATTTCAATTCTTAAACATGTGGTGCTCAATTACTTTGTACCAAACCATGCAATTCTTTCAATAACTATCTCTGACATTTAAAAGCAAGAAAACAACCTCTCTTTAATTTACAACTAATATCAAGTCCATAACAATAGTAAAAAAATTTATCTCATGCTTCAAAATATGCAATTGAACAACCCATAACATGTGAAATCAAGAGGTATCATAACAATAGAGGGGTTTCATCATTCATGCTCTCAATTCGAATTTTAAAACTAAAACTGCATAGATATACAAACACAAGAAAAATTGAAGTCCAACGGGAGGCCTCTGTACCAAAACGTTATATCATTGAAAAGGATTTTATGATTCGACTATTCAAACAATTGTTCAAAAACCCTTCTTGAAATATCATAATATGCTTTCAAAACTTTGTGAAACAATTACTCATGCCCATGGAGTTTTTAGGACAACCCCATGTACCTTATGTTCTTTAGTTGAAGAATAGAACCCTAATCTTAACACTTTTCTTGGGAAATCTTGGATTATAAGTCTTGAATTCTTTCCTTGAAGGAAACCCTAATTTCTCCTTGTTCTTGAGAGTGGAAAGGATTTGAGATGTTAAAAACTGATAAAAGATAGATTATAACGCTTAGGATATGATTTAAATTCATGGGGGAGGCTTTTGGAGTAATAAAAAGACCAAAATACCCCTACGCAAAGTACGTAAAAATTGCAAAAATTTTCAGTTGTTGACTTGGGTTGATAACTTATCAACTATTTGATGGCTTATCAACTCAAGTCGTAAATTCTGTAGCTAGGATGGTTATGGGTGACGACTTGGTCTATAAGTCATCACTTAGTTGATGACTTATCACTTCAAGTCGTCACTTTGTAGCTGAAGTTGATAACATTCTTGTTAAGGATGACGACTTGGCTGATAAGTCGTCACTTAGTTGATGGCTTATCACCTCAAGTCGTCACCTTGATGACAGACGAACATGCTGAGGTAAAATGAGTATAACTTTCCACTCTATTATTGGATTAAGTTGAAATTAGTTGAGCTGGAAATAAAAGTCAAAGATCTTTCATTTAGAATATAATAGAACATATAGTTCATTCAGTACTAGAAGTAATGGTCTTAGAAAGTTGACCCAATCTTAAACGTTCAGTAAAACTTAATCGATAGAAGCGTTCTCAACTTGTCTTTGAGTTAGGAGACATTTGGGACCTCGATCCATATTAAAAGGTATTCCTACACTATAAAATTGATCATCACACGTACATTAATAAAAAACCATTGGGTTCGGGTCTATACGCGTAGGAACGATGGTTTGAAATCTAGCTCAAAAATTATGGGGTTTTACATTATCTCCCCCTTGGAATCATTCATCCTCGAATGATCGGTTGGATTTTTGTGAAGCTACAGAAGTATGGAATAATGGACGTAATCTTACATTAGAAAATTTTATTTTCCTCAATGAAACATACGTAGACATTCAAGAAGAGCTTCATGACATCACCAAGTAAATTGTGTAAGCACAAATCATGAGACAAAGAAACTTGACATCGACATGATCTTGGCATGTGTTCTATGGCACATGATCATAACATATTAAGGCATAAATTTTCCTAAGAATCCTCGGCCTGATTAAGATTGGTACAAGACATGAACTGAGATTCTCACAGGACATTAGAATAGAATAGAAACATTGTCCACCTCAATTGCTATGTCTAAAAGACTTTAAATTTTGTAACGCACCTCAACTATGCTTTCAGCTACGAATACCACATTTCAACATCTCAATATTATAATTTCCCCACTAAATACATAACTACAAGAGCTTGATTTAAATGTATAGTACTTCCATGTTGAAGCCTACCCCGTAGTAAAAAAAGATGCTAGCTTAAGCTATGGGACCCTATACTCTACATCCCTTTTAGAATATTACTTCACCTTATCACTATAATCAAACAACATTCAGGTCCTAAATCGAGGAATACTAACCACATAGTGCATGGGTTTGAATTTTCATCGATCACAACATTCAAGTCTATCATTACTACACCTACTTCATGGATCTCCCTTCTAAGTCCAGCAAATTCAATTACTCTCACAAGGATTTTCGCCACATATCTCCTTCCTAACTATTTCACATAACGAAAGTTCATCTCTTTCTTCCCCCTTCTCCTATAAACTTAGCTAAAGAAATTGCATCAAAATTTTGACTTTCAAGAACATCTACTCCCCTACCTAAAACATTACTACTCTTCCACAACTACTATCATACAATCATATGGTGTCACATTGAGGGACCTGAGCATAAACATCATAAAAGGGAGTAACACTATTAGACTATAACTTATACTTACTACACTACTCAAGGTGGGACATGAGGTAAAGATGTGATGAAATAGACACGAAGTACTTCATACACAAGATGTCTAGATCATAAATAGAGAATCATTTGGGCATAAACATAACACAACATGAGTTCTTAGGACAAACCACAGTAAGAAAAATAAGCTCATATATCATGAGTTGTATCACATAAAGGCTGAATTCATGAAGTGAATGATTAAGACAGGGATTTCTACTTGGAGCTATTGCTTCTCATTTTTAGAGCTGAGATAGTCATGAGTTTGCATGCACCTTATCACTTTGGGCTAGAACCGACATAAAATTATTGGGTAACATATATGAAGCATAGTTTCTTAGAACCAAGCATGTTATAAGACATGGATTTTTTTATAGATCATGAGAATTATATCATAGAGTTTGAATACATGAAGGATTGGATTTATCGAGACATCAGTACTTCTAGTTTGGTGATCAGAACATGACATGACTTACATAGAGAACTCAAACCTTAGACATAGGCAATACTTGAATACATAAGACATTGGTAGAATGAACTCTTAAATTGAAGTAGGAGGAATAAGCTTGAATAGGAATAGGTTTATCCTATCTCTTCCCCAAAACTTTCTACGAAGAGAAAATTTGGGAACTACCTTAACTCACCATATCCCCCTTAGATCAAAGTCACAATCCTAGACTTAGGGACATAACCTCTCATCAATCTATAACAACAATTCTCAATACAATGGGTGGGTATCAGTATATACATGAACATAAACTTCCCTCAATAATTTAGTATAAAGACACTAAATTTTTTCTAAGACATCTCCCTTCAGGGATACTAATCACAACTTTCTCTAATCCCCAAAGTCATCAACTTATGACTAAATTATCATG
Organism: Capsicum annuum; assembly: GCF_002878395.1. Lineage (NCBI taxonomy): Eukaryota > Viridiplantae > Streptophyta > Magnoliopsida > Solanales > Solanaceae > Capsicum > Capsicum annuum. Next base: position 1,174,059 of record NW_025896065.1, read on the forward strand.
GACATCCACGCTTCTAGACAATTAACATTCCATCTTCAACTCCTTAGGGTACCAGCATTATACCTCTAATCACATAACTTGCAATATAAAAAAAATTATAAAACCATACCAAAGATGCACATTGCCTACCTATATTTCCTTAATTTAACTCTAAAAAAATACTATACAACAACTTCCCAGACTTCTCCATACTACAAAATTCAAGAACGCAAACTAAGTACACAAAACACCAATACACATAAAACTTTATCTAACAATAGGCTACCTGGGCGTTCAACTTATTCTTATACACCCATGCTCTTATCCACTTAATGACTCAACCACGATTTATCATTCTAACACTAGTCTCATGTACATAAATATCATAATTATCATCTCTTTTTTACACTAAACAACAACCTAGGCTATTGTACTGTAACACCCTAATTTTTTGAACCGGAATACTACACGGTGCTCATGACCCTGAAGGACCACAAGCTAACCCATGACTGATATCTATACCTGTACACACAATAATATACCATGAAAATGCGGAAACATGTACTGAATAGCCATAAGGTTCAAATCTAAATAAAAACATCTGATAAGAATAATGTCTGAAAATGGTATAATAATACCTAAACAAATCTAAAATAACTGTTTGACATGCTATAGTCTAGAAAGCCTCTAAACTGTCTGAATAAGGAGTTGATGGAACATGTCTCCAACTAACTCCGTCTAGCAAAATAAACTGAAATAATAATTGAAATAAAATGATATCATCCTCGAATGGATGAGGACTCACTGCATCTCTGTGATTAGAATTCTACTACTGATTTGGAACACGTGCCTCTGAACCTATGGTGTAACATAAGAGAAAGCACTATAGCGCAAATGAGTCAGTACGACTAAATGTACTGACTATATGAGTGAGGTAGGCTAAATTCAAAGGGTTATATGCATGTACAATGTTGGAAAATATGAACATGGGAATACATACATGCATAAGAAACTATAACTAAACTTGTGGTGATACTGACTTTTGAGTCTGAATACTGACGACATGACTTTACTAATACTGGGGTACTGAATAGATGGATGACTATTTCTGACAGTTTAGAATTATGAAGAATTGGTTTGATTGACTGTGTCTAACAGTCTTGAAACTGACTACTAATATGTAGCTATGATAACTAATATAACTGTGATGATCAGCGTAACTGATGAAACTGATACTGAGCGACTGTATCTGACAGTCTAATTTCTGATGGAACTATCTGAGTTCCATTATCTATGTAGTAACTGAATTTGATTTCAGTTCTATTTGGTGGGTGATCTTTGAGCATACTAATAATAAGGATGATTTTACTTAGTCAGAGATCAGTCCTATCTAGCGAGTGATCTTTAAATTCAATAATTCTGAAACTTATTAATCATAGTTGATATCATTCCTAGATAATGGGTGATCTTGAAGTATATTTATAATGATAAGCATTGATTGTATCTAACAGTACTAAATCTGTACTACTAAGCTGAGTGACTGTGTCTAATAGCCCTGATTCTATAACTGAAACTGTGGGATGTGTTCATCTAACCGACATACCCTAAGCTAAGCAGACTAGGGTTAAATCTCTGCCCTGAATGGAAGGGTGTCAGTACCGTCCCACTAGTAAAGACATTTGTTGTGGACTCAATCCTAATCTAGTGGGTGACTCCTGGGACCAGTCCTATACATATAAATGTGCTAACGGGTGACCCCTGAGTATGTCAGTCCTATCTAATGGGTGACATCTCGTACCTATGCTGGCTACGTAGTTTTGGAACTTAGGGATTGCTTCTAAGGATCTCATTCCTAATCTAGCTGGTGAGTCCCCATCCCTAGGCTCACTCGGTGCTGAATCCTAATCCCATCTGAAAGACACTAAACTAAATAACTGGGCTGAACTGAATAACTGAACTGAACTAATAAGCTGAACTGATACAAGTGGTATTGTTTAGCAGAGCTAAATTGAGTTTAATAAATTCCAATGACTAACAAAATGTACTGAGTTCTAAGGACTAATTGAGAGTACTGAAGTTATTGAGATTGACTTTGAATACTGAGGTTATAGATATTATGAGTACTGAGATCACTGAGATTACTGAACTACTGAGACTACTGAGATTTTTGAGTTTTCCTGAGTCACATGACTAACTGAATTCTATAGATCATGGCTTAACTGAGAGTATCGTGATAACATGACATGGCTCTAGGCACACAGCTATATTTTTGGGTATGAATATCCCCAAGACTTGATTGGAAGGAAATTGACATAACATGACTGACTTGATCATAAGATTGGAGTCCACAATTCACATTATCATAAGTAGGGGATATTATACTTCATGTAGTTCTTCAATATCTTAAGAATGGTAGGGAGTGCATGGATATATTTCATGTACATATAGTATATCTCTATTAGCATACATGGTTCATACCACAACAATAGCAACACATCAATAGCATGGAATTTATATTGAAGTATATAGCTAACCTAGACTTGTCATTTAGATATCATGGAACCATGTAAACATGAATTTCTGGAATCCTAAGCATTTTATCAAACACCTTGCATGCACTCTTTAAGGCATAGGTGTGCTTATCAATTTGGTAATCTTAATCCATCCAAAATTCATGGGTTTCAACTAACCTACTCACATGCTTCATTAAAAACACATCAAGATACAACCTTGAATCTAAACAACAATCATCAAAATGACTACAGTGATAACACAATAAGAAAATCACAATTTATAATTTAAAACATGATTCTTGAACTCTACAGACGAAAGGAATCCATGGATGAACACTACGCATACTTGACTTAAGGTTCTTGATGTTTTTAAACTTGAAGAATTTGAAATCCTTTGTTTTTTTGAATAAGATTGGGGTATTGTTCTTGGGGATTAAATTCAGAGAGAAACCCTAGTTTTTTTTGTGTAATAACAATGAGTAAAATGGCTGAATTCGGACTCATCTAGGTATATATAGGCGAGTGGTAAGTGAACAAAATACCCCTGTTAAAACGACCTAGAAATAAACTGAACATGGTGTGTGATGGTCCGTCAGATACTTTATGGTCCGTCACTTAGCCCATTAGACGTGGACTAGAAATGGGTTTCACTGGATAAGAGTTGATGGCCTAGATAACGGTCCGTTACAACTTTCACAGTCCGTTAACTCATCCTTCAGTCCTTATCCAGTACTTGGCTCAACTGCCTTGGCTGTGATGGTCAAAGTGGGGGTCTGTGACTTATGTGGTGGTCCATCAACTTGGCCATCATACCTAGGTATTTTCAACAGTTCCAAGTAAAACGTCCATAAATTCCTTGTCTGATGTCGGATTTGGGCAAAATTGGTACCATTGGAAAGCTAACTCAATTTCCCACGTGATAGAAAGTGAAAATCTCAAAAATACCATGTGTACAAAGATAGGTTTGCATTTCAAAGTAAGTCCTAGCATCCTTGAGATGATTTCTAGCTAGGTAAAAGGCACGAGTATTGCAAAACATGGCGCTAATATTGGTTTGCATTTTTTGAGGTATTACAATATCTCCCCCTTGGGAACATTCATCCTCGAATGACAATGACTGAGATAGAAGAAAATATCAACTGAAGTATGTACAATACTTACACTACTGAAGCATAGTTTCAGGACTGAAATGACTTATAAGCTGAATACATCATACTGAATATGCATATCTGATACATGAGTAACTGATTCATCAATGTACGACTGAGTGTTTTGATGAACTAAGTTTTTCATAATAAGAATACATATCTGATGCCTAATTGATGAGCTGAATTCATGTATATCTAATGCATGATTATACGACTGACATGATACATGAATGAATGACAGAAAGTACTAATAAGCTGATCACGCATATCTGACGTGTGAATATATGACTGAACGAGATCAGGAACATGCAGATGAACATGCAATGCTAAAATTACCAAGTTTGAACTAAAAACTAAGCATGGAACTGAATACAAAGTTTGGTACTAAAATCTGGACATGGGAATGAGTAAGATAAAAGAAAATTGTCACCTTGAACTAAAAATATCAATGAGTCTGAGATTAATCACTCAATATGCATGAGCGGAAACATAAGAACATAACTGAGTCTGGAACCTGATATATGAACTGAACTGAGTCTGCAATGCATGACATGGATAGATTATTGTATCGTGGCTACACTGAGCCATTGAGTACATGGCTTACTACTGAGTTTTGAAGCAAGAGGGTCGGATCATAAGTAACACTTCCTCTAAGATAGATTCATCAAAGAAAATGACATGTCTAAATCAAGGAATTTTGGGGGCTATAGTGTTTCTCCCCCTTGGGACACTATGTCCCTTGAAGTATACTGGACTGACCTGGCTGAGATATTGAGTAAGTTGAGGTAATGCACAAGGCACCTAGGAACTAAATTATGACTGATTATCTGAGATTTGAAACTTGAGGATTGATACATGAATGCATAGACATACTGACTTATCTGATTAACTGCGTATACTGTGGAGCATGATACGCGTACATGAGTCATGAGCTGCATGACCTGATTCTGAAATTTTTGAGTTTATGGAACATGATTTGTAACACTGAGTGATCTAGAACTGAACTTCCTATACTGGGAACTAACAATTCCATGGAATACATGTGAACATATGCTATATCAATGGAATCTGAGACATGAAGCATGCATAGGCACAATGCTGACTGAAGTACAAAGCTTTACGCTGAGATAACGATGGGTCGGGAATCTCCTTCCTTAACTACTTTTTAGTACATACTGGCACTACTATTGGAATCTGAGAGCCTGACTTGGTTACTTGATCTATTATCTCTCCCTTAGTTTTAAGCCATCATCATATGTCTGTGAACACTAAACTAATCCCTGAACTACACTAAAATTATCATCACATACTTACACTCTAATCAACACATGATCACCTTACTAAACACATCATCTGCCTCTATTTTCTCACATACTACTAATATTACATTCATACCTTCATGCTTAATTTCAAGTCAATAAACTTAAATTTCTAACTCACACTGTTCAAGCCTACTGATTCATTATAGCACAACTATCCTCGTGAATACATAATTTATTTTATCTGGATATCGAATCCCAACTTATCTACTGCTAAACTCCTAGTTTTATGCTTCTAACTCTAGTCACATGCTATCATAGGATTTTGAGAAGAGATCTGATGGCACATCTAAATCAGGGTTCGAGAAAGAGTTTTCATCATCATGAATGAGATCCGTACAACTTTGGGACATAACTTGTAACGCCCCAAGAACCTATCCCAAGGCGTCAGATGGTGCTCAAGGCTACACGTGGCCTCAAGCTAACCCTCTAAGCTTGCCATCACTTTTAGAACTCATTATAGCACAAATCATGCTAAGATAAAGAGGAATAACCATGTCATGAACATACTGAAACACGAAGTAATACTTTCTTGTACAAACAAAATACTAAATCTCTGTACATGCTAGTACACTAGTTTGACAAGTCTCTACTACATAGGACTGAGGAGCCATTGGGACAGATCCCCAACTGACTTGTACTGGACTAAAAGTAAACAACCATTTATTAACAAGACAAAATTAGAGACACGGGTCCTCGAACCATGAGGACTCACCAACCACAGAAATGAAGATGAAGGTACTCAAAGATCACTTTCACTGCTGAGACTGAGCACCTGAACCTATATCACAAGGAAATATAGAGTACAAAAGAGTATGGGAGTCAGTACTTAGGAAGGTACTGAGTATGTGGGGGTGGATGAAACATTTTAAATAATATCATAAATGTATAAGAAAATCATGCATGCTGACAATAACAACTCTCTTCACTTGAATGATCTAAAACATCATTTTCGAAAGTCATCAGTAATAGCATATGCTTCATAAATAACGTAAATCATTTAACTCAACTCAAAGTCTTTGACTCGTGACTTAGAGTGACTCGGTAACTCATGGTACTTAGATCATTATGGACATGGTAGTTTCTTATAATCGACATAACTACACCATGTGAGTCACATGGAGTCCAACGTGTTGCCCTCCTAAGGAGAGAAACCCACATTGATAGGGGTGTTGTACTCTTGCCAGGGAGTACAACCTCAATATCATTTTCAAAATCCCATACTCATCGTCTAGCCCACAATTATCAACATCAATCCTACGGTGGCACATAGTTTTGGGGAAATACCATATTTCTCGCTCGATGCTAAATACTCCTCCTAGACTCAGCTCAGAACGCGTTAGGAAATCCACCTTAATCAATATCACATCATGGGTCTATTTAAAAGACCAAAACATAAATATAAATTTATCTCATTTGTAAATCATAAACATCTTGTGGATTCCTAACCCGACTCAATTCAACACAATCTTTCTCAGCATCGAGTATATTTACTTTTCGAATCATTTTCAAATATCAAAAGCTTCAAGGAAACATCATAGGACTCATTCTTGACTTTCAAACATCGATATATATTCAATAGTCAAATTTCTCATGAAAAGGCATAACTTATGATATCTATCTTAAATCTCTTAGAAATCATCAATACATAATGACAATATACAACTCATGGAATAAATTCTCAATTTAAAAAACATGATGGTAAAATAATCATAAATATCAAACTTATTCAACTCAAATATCATAAATCATAAATAAAGAAATTTGGGTATAAACCCACTTGCAAAATCATGTAAATCAATAATAGAAAGTAAATCTTTAGGCACAAGAATGAAAGAAGTGTTCTTGTTCAAGCCCCACATACCTTGGATTATAATTTTGGAGATGTAGAAACTTGTTTGGGACTTCTTCTCACACTCTTAGGCCAAGATTCTTGATTTCCTTGACTTGGGGAACTTAATTCTCGAACAACTTGGAGAAATCCATGGAAGATCCTTCAATTTCTTGGAAGAAGATTGAATTTTTGGGTTTTGGAAGAAACCCTAATTTCTAGATGTTTCTTGGAAGAGGAAAGGAGGAAAATGAATGGCTATTCTCTACTAGGATATATATATATAAGACCATATGGGGTGAAAATGACCAACATGCCCTTTTAAAAAAGCTGAAATTTATTGATTGAGGCCTGTGATGATCGATCTGACGGTCTGTCAAGTCTCCTAAGTATCCACCAGATCGTCCGTCACTCGAGTACCAAAATTGGAATGTTCTGTTTCGACGTGCCAATCAAAGTGACGGTCCATCAGGAAACTGACGGTCCACCAAGTCATCCGTCACTCCAGGGCCTGAAATTAGAGATTCTGTCTCGACCTAATGGACCCCTTGACGGTCCATCAACTTTTTGATGGTCCACCAACTTGTCCATCACACGATGGCCTTAAAAAGGAGTCAATTCATTGGCTTGACGGGGCACTTGATTGTCCACCAGGGATCTGACGGTCCGCCTAGTCGACCATCAAACCTGGGTGATCCAATATTGTTTAGTAAAACGGCCATAACTCCCTCGTCCGATGTCGAATTTCAATGAAATTGGTATCGATGGAAATCTTATTAAATGTTCTACATGAAAAAAAGTAGAAATTAGAGAAATACAACATGTTTTAAACATAAATCACTTTGGAATTTATACATATCTACTCAAAAGATGGATTTAGGCTTAAGAAACGATTGGGGTATTACATAACTTAACTGATGGGATACTGTCTGAGAAATACCTATATTTAGGACTTGAGCTTCACTGTTTATATTACCTTGAAAGTAAGGTGTAATTAACATGAGTGAAGCATGATGAGAATCTACATGAGTTTCTTAGAGAACCTTACTATAAAACGATCTGAGACATGATAAAAGGGAAACTATTCCTAAAACATCTTATAGCCTCCTGCACATAAGTGTGGTGCACAATACATGCATGTACAACACTCTACTAGATGCAGGTATCAGACTTCCTAGGACTAATAAACCTTAGGCTCTGATACCAAGTTTGTAACACCCCAATTTTATGAATCAGAACGCTACACGGTGCTCATGACCCCGAAAGACCACAACCTAACCCATGACTGATATCTATACCTATACACTATATAATATAACATAAAAATGCGGAAACATGTATTGAATGGCCATAAGGTTCAAATCTAAATAAAAACATCTGATAAGAATAATGTCTGAAAATGGTATAACAATACCAAAATAAATCTAAAATAACCTTCTGACATGTTATAGTCTAGAAAGCCTCTAAACTATCTAAATAAGGAGTTGATGGAATATGTCTCCAATTGGAGTAGATGGAACATCTCTCTAACTAACTTCGTCTAGCAAAACTGAACTGAAATAATAAATGAAATAAAATAATATCGTCCTCAAATAGATGAGGACTCATTGCAACTTTGCGACTGAAATTCAACTGTTGATCTGGAACACGTGCCTCTGAACCTATGGTGTAACATAATAGAAAGCACCATAGTACAAATGCATTAGTATGACTAAATGTACTAAGTATAAGAGTGAGGTAGGCTAAATGCAAAAGGTTATATGCAGGTACAATGCTGACTAATATGAACTTAGGAATACATACATGCATAAGAAACTATAACTTAACTCGTGGTGATACTGACTGCTGAGTCTGAATATTGACAACATGACTTTACTGATACTGAGGTACTGAATAGATGGATAACTATTTCTAACAGTTTAAAATTATGAAGAACTAGTCTGATTGACTCTGTCTAATAGTTTTGAAACTAAATACTGATAAGTAGCTATGATGACTAATATAAACGTGATGATCGGTGTAACCGATGTAACAGATAATGAGAGACTGTATTTGATAGTCTAAGTTCTAATGGAACTATTTGAGTTCCATTCTATATAGAGTAACTAAATCTGAGATCAGTTCTATCTGACTGGTGATCTTTGAGTATACTGATAAGAAGGATGATTTGACTTAGTCCAAGATCAGTCTTATCCAGCGGGTGATCTTTACATCCGATGATTCTGATACTAATTAATCATAGTTAAGATCATTCCTATCTAATGGGTGATCTTGAAGTCTATTTATAATGATAAGTATTGACTATATCTAATAGTACTGAATCTGTACTACTAAGCTGAGTGACTAGGTTTGACAGCCCTGATTCTGTAACTGAAACTGTGGGATGTGTTCATCTAACTGACATGCCCCAAGCTAAGCTGACTGGGGTCAAATATCTGCCCAAACTGGAAAGGTGTCAGTACCACACCACCAGTAAAGACATCTACGATGGAGTCAGTCCTATCTAATGGGTGACATCTCATACCTACGTTGGCTACGTAGTTCAGGAACTTAGGGATTATTTCTAGGAATCTCAATCCTAATCTAGCAAGTGAGTCCCCATCCCTAGGCTCACTCACTGCTAAATCCTACTCCCATCTAAAAGACACTGAACTGATTAACTAGGCTGAATTGAATAACTGAAATAAACTCATTAGCTGAACTGATACTAGAAATATTTTTTAGCGGAGCTAAACTGAGTTTACTAAATTCCAATGACTAACAAAATGTACTGAGTTCTGAGGACTGATTAAGAGTACTGAAGTTACTGAGATTGACTTTGAATACTGAGGTTATAGATATTACTGAGTACTGAGATTACTGACCTACTAAGACAACTGAGATTTTTGAGTTTTCCTGATTCACATGACTAATTGAATTCTATAGATCATGGATTAACTGAGAGTATCATGATAACACGACATTGCTCTAGAGACACAGCTATATTTTTGGGTATGAATACCCCCAGGACTCAATGGAAGGAAACTGACACAACATGACTGACTTGATCATAATATTGGAGTCCACAATTCACATTGTCATAAGTAGGGGATATTATACTTCATGTAGTTCTTGAACATCTTAAGCATGGTAGTGAGTGCATGGATATATTTCATGTACATAAAATATATATCCATTATCATACATGCTTAATACCACAACAATAGCAACACATCAATAGAATGGAATTTATATTAAAGTATATAGCTAACATAGACTGGTCATTTAGATATCATGAAACCATGTAAACATGAATTTCTAGCATCCTAAGCATTTTATCAAACACCTTGCATTCACTCTTTAAGGCATAGGTGTGCTTATCAATTTGGCAATCTTAATCTATCCAAAATTCATAGGTTTCACCTAACCTACTCACGTGCTTCAAGAAAAACACATCAAGATACAACCTTCAATTCAAACAACAATTATCAACATGAATATAGTCATAACACAATAAGAAAATCATATTTTATAATTTAAAACATGATTCTTGAACTCCACGGACAAAAGGAATCCGTGGATGAACATATGCATACCTGACTCAAGGTTCTTGATGTTTTTGAACTTGAAGGATTTGAAATCCTTTGATTTTTTGAAGAAGATTGGGTCTTGTTCTTGGAGATTAAATTTAGAGAGAAACCCTAGTTTTTGTTTGTCAAATAACAATGAGCAAAATGGTTGAATTCGGACTCATCTAGGTATATATAGGCAAGTAGTAAGTGACCAAAATACCCCTATTAAAATGACCTAGAAATAAACTAAACGTGGTGCGTGACGGTCCGACTGACTGTCCGTCAAACTTGACAGTCCGTCACTTGGCCCATCAGACGTGGACTAAAAATGGGGTTCAGTGGATAAGAGTTGACGGCCTAGATGACGGTCCATCACAACTTTGACGGTTCGTCAACTCATCCGTCAATCCTTATCCAATACGTGGCTCAACTACCTTGGCTGTGAAGGTCAAACTGGTGGTCCTTCACTTATGTGGCGGTCCGTCAACTTGGCCGTCATACCTAGGAATTTTCGACAGTTCCAAGTAAATCATCCATAACTTCCTCGTCTTATGTCGGATTTGGACAAAATTGGTACCGTTGGAAAGCTAACTCAATTTCCCACATGATAGAAAGTGAAAATCTCAAAAATACTACGTGTACAAAGATAGTTTTGCATTTAAAAGTAGGTCCTATCATCCTTGAGATGATTTATATCTAGGAAAAAGGCACGGGTATTACAAAACGTAGCGCTAATATTGGTTTGGATTTTTTGGGGTATTACATCCACACATCAAATCTAGCCTACTACTTACTCCCACAAAATACATATCATTAAAACCTTAAGCTACTATTCTCACCACTACATTCCATATCTAAGGTTCAATCCTATAGTCTAGCATCAATCATGTACCATAGATAAAGCATGCCACACACTATACTAGTCCATCAAATTGGGAAATCAACCAAATACTTTATTTCACTTAACTACTACCTACAATCACATCCCCTCCATGACATTACTACTATGCCTAAAAATCCACAACATACCTTCTCACATAAAGTAGTAGTTTAAAACTAGTCACATAATAAAGATAGTCGATCTTAATCTTATAATATAACCCATTATGACCTTAGCAACAGGTTTTACTTTCTCAGATTAAATATACTTACCCATGCACACATTTAGACTAATTTCAAAATTACTTAAACATTACTAAGCTTTCCCCAAGTTATTCTATACTTTTAACTTGTTGGCGAATCTACTTTTTTTCCGTTTACCACCTATAAATGATTTCTACAACCACCATAAGTATCAATTCTAAGCTCCTTCCCTATTTTATTTAAATAATAATCATAGCCAGCCACTTTCTTTACAAACTACCATACAATCTAAAAATATTGCTACCACATTAGTCTATCTCTATAAAATGGCAACCCACCCCCTCAATCAACGGTTATGCAACTAAACTAGCTTCTTTGTGAAAAAATCACCCTCACTCTGACTTCTAAGCTTGTGACTACATATCACTAACTTCTGGACCATCTTACAGCTCATAGGTTATGACACTTTATCACATACCACTACTCGGGTGAAAATAATGTTCCAACATTCTACCACACATTATTACCCTTAAGCACGACAGCTGCAACAAGGGTTTTGAAATAGACTGAATTCACTTCATACCTCAGGTTAAAAAGTAAGATTTCATCTGGATAAAGGTATACGCTCAAATCAATAAACCTTAAACAACTAATAGACTCCTCTCGAATCCTTAAGAAATTTCATAATCTTTAATGACTCAATTAGAAAGGATCACATCATTTAGAATCTAAGCTTCTGCACTTGAATCTACTTGACAATGAGACACAGTTAATAAAATCAGAGTAAAGAAGGAATTTGCATAGCTTCCAAATGGACAACACAATGGCACGATATAGACCATGAAGAAAAGTGAAACATTCCTAAACACCAAGTAGCCTCATCTTTTTAAGTGTGGTGCGCTACACACCCATAAAAAGGACCCTACTCAATGTGACTTCGCAGACACCCTAAGACCATGAACCTACTCTGATACCAAGTTTTTTATGACAGAAGATGAGGCCTTGGCAGCGACGGGTATCCTAAACCATGAAGGCCGAGCGCACTTTTCTACTTGGCAATCATGCACAGTATTCATATACAATAAAGAAATACCAAAAAGATAATAAAATGAAAACATAGTCAATCTCTTAATTCAACTGATCAATAAAAACTTAATTTCATAATATTCAAAACACATAACACCGGTCTGCAAAATCTCTAATAATGTAAAAACCAACATCTATCAAAACAATTGGGACAAGGCCCCCAGTCAGACCATGAGCCAAAATAATACAAAAATATCCCATAAACCAGTCCTTCCGAAACAAAGGAGGCTCACCAACTGTAAACTTCTTACAAAGCAACTCTACTACTTAGCGGGACTCCAAGACAATGCCTCGGATCCTAAAATATAGGAGGTCAATACAAAATATACTAGTATGTAGAACAATCCGAAAATAAAATATATTTTTGTACAACATGGGTGAGAGCATTTCATAAAAATATGCTAGGGTAAAACATTCGAAAACACATGGGCATAATCTGATAGTTTTCAAAACATTTTCTTGGAATCAAGACTCCACTGATTATTTCTCTTCTGAGCTAGATGGCACACCCTATAATTTCTAATTCCACGAGCAATATAGAATTTGCCCTTGTCTCAGTGGAAAAGCCACCAATCTAAGTTTACCACAAGGATTGGAGTATCAGTAAGGGAGACACGCAATATCTAAGCAGGATGCCATAGTCCCAATCAAATAAACATGTCATGGTAGTGCACAAGATCAGAAAGCAGGGCTCCTAACCATAGTCCCAAATTGGGATGACATGAATCAAGGTACACAAGATCACAAAGCAGGGTATCAAAACCCCATGTCGGCAAATCATGGTTTCCGGCATTGTGTCTTCTAACTCATGGTTTCTTTGAGTAACCAACTAACTCTCTTTAAGCCCAATTTTATCCTCTTAAAAGAAAATATATGTCATTCTTACAAATAATTCTTTTATCATTCTGGTAATGTCATACTCAAACTTGCAAATCAATCATATCTTATTAATTCCACAACCCTTCTCATTCAAAACATGTTATTTGGACTACCCAAATCGTTTAAATAGTACAAGAGACTTTGTATTTCAAAATATATGACAACTTATTCAAAGATTCTCATCTTTCAATTCTTAAACATGTGGTGGTCAATTACTTTGTAGAAAACTATGCAATTCTTTCACTAATCATCTCTGGCATTTAAAAGAAAGAAAACACCCTCTCTTCAATTTATAGATAATATCAACCCCATAACAATAGTAAAAAATTTATCTCATGCTTCAAAATATGCAATTAAACAACCCATATAATATGAAATCAAGAAGTATCAAAACAAGAAAGGGGTTTCATCATTCATGCTTTTAATTCAAAATTCAAAACTAAAACCACATACATATACATACACAAACAAAATTCTAGTTCAAGGGAAGGCCTCAAGACCTAAATATTATATCATTGAAAAGGATTCCATGATTTAGCTATTCAAACAATTGTTCAAAAACCCTTTTTGTAACATCATAATTTGCTTTTAAAAGTTCGTAAAACAATAACTCATTCCCATGGAGTTTTTAGGATATCCCCAAGTACCTTATGTTCTTTAGTTGAAGAATAGAACTTTTATCTCGACACTTTTCTAGGGAAATCTTGAATTGAAAGGCTTGAATTATTGCCTTAAAGAAAACCATATTTTCTCTTTGTTCTTGAGAGTGGAGAGGATTTGAGATGTTTAAAACTGATAGAAGATGGATTATAATGCTTAGGGTATGATTTAAATTCGTGGGGAAGGTTTTTGGAGTGAGGAAAAGGCAAAACTATCCCTAGAAAAAGTACGTAAAAATTTTAGAAATTTACTGTAGATGACTTGAGTTGTTAACTTATCAACTAGTTGATGGCTTATCAACTCAAGTAGTCACTTCTGTAGCTGGGATAGTTTTGGGTGACGACTTGGTTGATAAGTCGTCACTTAGTTGATAACTTGTCACCTTAAGTCATCACTCTGTAGATGAATTTGATAACATTCTAGTTATGTCTGATGACTTCACTGATAAGTCGTCACTTAGTTGATGGCTTATCACCTCAAGTCATCACTTTGATGACAGAATGATATGCTGAGGTAAAATGAGCATAATTTTCCACTAAGATATTGGATTAAGGTGAAACGAATTGCGTTGGAAACAAATCTCAAATATATTTCATTTGGTATATATCAAAATACTTAGTGCATTATATACTAGAAGTAATGATCATCAAAATTTAACCCAAGCTGAAACGTTCACTAAAACTTAATCGATAGAAGTATTCTCAACTCGTCTTTGATTTAGGAGATATTTGTGACCTAAATTCATATTCAAAGGTATTACCATAGTATAAAATTGATAATCACATGTATATTAACAAATAATCATTGGGTTCGGGTCTATACACGTAGGAATGATGGTTCGGACTCTAACCTAAAAAATGTGGGGTGTTACAATAGGATTTTTCAACCTCAATCTGGTGTTACAATTATTTGTGATGAAAAATAATATAGAATTTATTGCATAATTGAAGGAGGAGATGATGAAAGTCTTTGACGTCTTTATTTTTCAAAATAAATACATGAAGGAGATTCTAAAAAGATTTAGAATGGAAGAATTCAAGAGTGTGAGTACTTGATGAATTAAAAAGAAAAGATGAAAAAAGATGATGGAGCTGAGCTAGTTGAAGAAGGAGCATATCGAAGCTTATTTGGGTTCTTGGTATATCTCACGAAAACAAGGACAGGCATTTTGTTTCCTGTGAGTGTTTTCCAGGCTTTTTGATTATGCAAGTGAATTGCACAAGATATGTCAAAGGAGTGGTTAGGTATCTTAAAGGAACTCTAGCCTATGGTATCAAATTTAGAAAGAGTCAGAACTTCAAACTCTATGGATATTCTGATAGTGATTGGGGCGGTTCAACTGGTGAAATGAAAACTACTTCTAGTTATTGCTTTATTTTTAGATAAGGGTGTTTCTCATGGTGCTCAAAGAAACAGGAAACAATAGCACAATCAGCAGCTGAAGAAGAATTCATTGCAGTAGCAACTACTATTAATCAAGCAGTATGGCTTAGAAAATTTTTGATTGATCTGCAGATGGAGCAAGAAGAAAGTACTGCGATCTTTGTGGATAATCGAGATACCATTGCCATATCCAAAGATCACATGTTTCAAGGAAGGACCAAGCACTTTAATATCAAGTTTTATTTCATGAGGGAAGTGCAGAAAAATGGTAATGTGGTTTTGATCTATTTCAAATCAGATAATCAAGTGGACATTTTTACTAGGTCATTTTTTATTAGCAAATTTGAATTTCTTAGAGACAAGCTGAGAATTCGTAGCTCCTTATCCAGGAAGATATGTTACGTATGTTTCAGGATCTGTTAGGAATGGGTCAAAAGTCCTCAGCAGATTTTTTAGGATAGAAGTTTTTTTAGTCATTATCCTAGTATAGTTGTTCCTATTTTCTAGGCATGTATGTAGTCTTTTAGAATTCCATTTTCAATTTCAGTTGTAATACTCTATTTATTATCATAGCTTAAAGTTCAATAAAATAGTTCTAATATAAAATTCATCTGACTACTTCAGTTTATAACAATTTTTCACTACCTGAAAGGAAAATAGCTATAGTCTATGAGTGGGTTTTTGTGATCAAATTCAAGGATATTGGTGAAATTGAAATATTCAAAGTTAGACTAGTAGCAAAAGGTTTCAGTGAGCAAGAAGGAACTATCAGGAGATATTTTCTCCTGTAGTTAAGATGGTAACAATTAGGTCTATCTTAGCAATTGCTTCTAGAAGACATTAGCACATCCATAACATCGATGTGTATAATACTTTTATTCAGGGTAAAATATATGATAAGATATACATAAAGTTGCCACAATGCTTTAAGAGCCAGGGGAGACAAGATCAGAATGTAGGATTCTTAAATCCTTGTGTTGAATAAAACAGGATCTAAGGCAATGTAATTAAAGTTACTGGAAGTTATTCTTCATTTTGGTTTTAAACTGAGCAATACGATCATTCCTTGTTCTTGTAGAAAAATATAAGTAATTTAACAGTTATACTTGTATATGTTGATGATTTCCTGATTACCAGTACCAACCTACAACTGATTCAAGAAACTAAGGCAGCAATATGTCAAGCTTTCAAATGGAATGATTTATGGTAGCTAATATACTCTTTTGGAATTGAGTCTACAAGATCAAACTCAGGTATACTAATGCAACAAAGACACCATCATTAGATTTGATAGCTGAAATAGGTTTAAGTGCTGCAAAACTGATATCTACATAATTAGAAATAAAAAATTTGATTGTCTACTAAAGAAGTGGATGATTATGTCAAAATTCAAGCAGAAGTGTTACTGATCTTGAAGTAAATGTAGCAGCATATTAATTAATTATTAGAAAAATTCTCAACGTTACTATGACCAGGCCAAACATAACATACAATGTCCAAACTCTTAGCCAATTTCTACAGCAACCTAAGAAATCTCATTTAGAAGTTGCAATAAGGATAATAAGGTATGCCACGTAGCAATATAGACAAGAAATCCTACTATCAAGTAGTAGCAAAGAACAAGCATTAGCCTTTTGTAATGCAGACTAGGCAGCCTGTCCAACCTCTAAAAAGTCTTTAACAGTATTTTTGACAAACCTAAGTGACTCTTTGATCTGTTAGAATTCTAAGAACAAAAGCACAGTGTCTACACGCTCTGTTGAAGCTAAATATAGGAGCTTAGCCCCTATAGTTGCTGATTTTATATGCATTCTTGGATTACTCAAAGAGATAGGAGTGCAAGTTAGTCTACCAGATTAAGTAAATAGTGATAGCAAGGCAGCTATGCAAATAGCTACAAATCCAGTATTTCATGAAAGAACAAAGCATATAGAGATTGATTGTCATTTTTAAGAGAGAAATTTAGAATGTTATGATCAGAACTAAGAATGTTTTTACCAAGTATCAACAAGTTGATCTGCTAATAAAAGCTTTTAGTAGAGCTCAACATGAAAATCTAAGTTTAAAGCTAGGAATGATTGATATTTTTGCACTACCTAGCTTGAGAGGGAGTATTGAGTATATAAAGACTTAGACTATATGGGTAAAGTAGTCATTGTATCTAATTAGTTAGTTAAAAGTTGGTTAATTCACTATTATATATACTCACTTGTACTGTTTCATTGATTAAGAAATAAGAAACTCTTAATGATCGTCTTCAACCACCTCTCTTCTCTATTTCTCTGCATATTTTTGTTACTTATTTCGCTTAAATTAATCATAAAGGAATTCACGGCATCATTCCTCTAATTGAATAGCTCATGATGTCAGAGGAAAGATTTAGCAGTAAGAGGTATATACGTGGGGAAAACTAGATGAAGAAAATGTGAGAAATCATCTGTATCTATTAATAGTAGAAAATCAAAATTATAAGACCCTGCAAACTTCTCTCATAGTTTGAGCCTTAGAGTGTGTTCAGTAAAGTATTACTCCAGCTCTAAAAGGTTGAGAAATGTCTTCCCAAGTGAGAAATATTTTAAACTATGTAGAATAAGGTTTCTGTCGATAACAAATTTGCCCAAATCCGACACTCGGGCAAAAAGTTAGAGCTATTTAGTAAGACAGTGTACCACCTGGTACTTTAGCATGCCGCAGAGCCAGCCAAAATGGCAATCGTCAAAATCCAGAGAGACTCCATGATTATGGAGCGTCGCACCAAGACTTAATTTTAGAGTTGTCAATTTTCAGTGCACCAACGCGATTCCACCACGTCGTGGTGCCTTTCCGGTTCGCAACCAAGGTGGCAACACAATTTCCACCGCATCGCGCCATCAAGCAATTTCCCAATTGTCCAATTTCTAGTAAGCTGGCGTAATTATGGTGCATCGCGCCAGCATGTAAAATTGAGATTTTTCAGTTTAGTTCCAATGACAAAAACGGTCATTTTTCTACCTCTATATATAATCCTTAACACGAGATTTGGCCTCATATAACCCAAAAATACTAGTTTTATCTCAAAGTTGTTCAGGAACAAGAGCAAGGGTTTCTAAATCAAGACTCCAATCATCAAGATTGCTCCATTAACTTTTCAAGAATCAAGAAACTAAGGTATGCAGATGTTGATTCTTGGGTCCCTTTCATCCAAGAAGCTTAAGAACCCTTTTCTAAATTTCAAAGATCTTGTGTTTATGAATTTTCATGATTCATGTGAGTTGAAATTGGAGTTCATACTATTATTGAGTTTTTAATTCATGTTTTGTTTATGACGTTTCAAGCTTTGACCCTAATATGTGATATTTATATGATGTTCATGATAAACCCTCTTTAAGTTACTTGTTAAGTGATGTGTTTATGTTAATTAAGTGTAGAAATTGTTGAATAAGCAAAGCATGCTCCCCATATATTTGATAAAATGCTTATGTGAAAGAATTAGAGTAATTATAGCATGTTGACTAGAGATCCCCAATTGTGTGCAAGCCCATACATGCCAAGTATTTGTTGAAAAGCCTTAGTGAATGAATTGTGACATAATAGTATGAAATTCCCAAATTATGCTCTCTTCGATACATGCTAAGACTTTAATACATGCTAAGTTTTTTATGCAAGACCTTGTTGAATGGAATATGAGCCAACAGCATGTCTCCCTATACTATCACATGTTTATGATTTATAAATGCTTGAAGAGATGCTTTAGTTATTGTGGTGGTGAATGAATGTCCATGATCATGATTATTCAAGAATAGCTATGTTTTACTTTTATGTTATCGAGTCTTGGGGGTATTTATACCTGATAAATTAGCTACAGTCTAGAGCCCGTGTCAGTTTCCTTGATAATCTCAGTCAAGCCGCGATTCTCAGAACTCAGTGAGTTATATAACTTTGTACTCTCAGACAGATACAAAACTTAAGAAATCTCAAAAATTTCAGTAATCTCAGTATCACTAGTATTCTAGCCTCAGTTTAGTACTCAACTCAGACCTAGTAGTATTCTTGTGTTCAGTTCGGAACTCAGTATCATGCAGTTAGATAACGAGATTCAGGAATTCTCCATCAGATACGATACCAAGTAAATTCAGCATAACTCAGTCAGATCATTTGAGAAATATGATCAGTAATAGATTCAGCTTAGTTTAAGTTCAATTAAGAATCAGTTTAGAGTCTTTTAGTTGGGATTAGGAGCTAGCACTGAGCGAGTGCAGGGATGGCGGCTCCCTGTTAGAGAGGCAGAGTTGTTAGGAGAAATCCTTGAACTCCAAAACTATGTATCCAGTGCAGGAGCAGGAGTCACCCATTAGAATAAGGCTTGAGTATTATACTGCCTTAGGCTTGACTTTCCGTGAGGGTCACCCGTTAGAGAGGCTTGACCAGAGTAGAGGTCTTTACCCGTGGCACGGTATTGACACCCTTCCAACAGGGGTTACAGGTTGAACCCCACTAGTTTAGATTTGGGGCATGTCAGTTAAGTTAGCACTCCCACATTTGTAGATTCAATATAAATCTTTAAAGTAGAACTCAGAAATCAAGACTGTTAGATAAAGTCACCTATATCAGTAAGGAACTCAGATAGTTCTATTGACTCATGAACCACCCACTAGATAGGCATGGTCTCACGTAAAGTTATTCAGTATCAGCATTATCAGATCTAGAGATCACCCGTTAGATAGGGTTGATCTCAATCTATGATTCAGTTAAGTAATCTCATTATCAGATCCAAAGATCACCTATTAGATAAGCTTGATCTTAGTCTCAGATTTAGTTGACTAATCTCATTATTAGATCGAGAGGTCACCCATTAGATAGTCTTGATCTCAGTCTCAGATTCAGTTGAGTAATCTTATTATCAGATCCAGAGATCATCCGTTAGATAGGATTGATCTTAGTCTTAGATTCAGTTGAGTATTCTCGTTATCAGATTCACATACCTTTCGCTAGATAGGTTTGATCTCACACATAATCTTTTTTAATCATTGATAGTAGATTCAGGGATCATCCGTTAAAGAGGTTTGATCTCAGATTCTATCAGTTGAGAGTAGTAAGCTCATCTTTCAATCATTGATATGAGTAGCTTCAGTTAATCAGCTTCAGTATCTTCAGTTTTCGAGATCACTCACTAGATGGGACTGATCTCGATTTCAGTACTCAGTTTTCTATATCAGAAGATTTAGTTGTTCAATATCTCAATATTAGTAGTGAATTCAAGTGTAAGTAAAGCAGTATTCGAGTTTTAGTATTTCGAGTTGCGATGTTTTCAGTTATGGTTTGTGTATTCATGCATATGTCCTCATTCAGTATTCTCATGATTATTCAGTTAAGTAAGTGTTTATGCATAAGCCCTTGCATTTAGCCTTACCTCATCTTCATACTCAGTACATTCCTGTACTGATGTATTTACACTATGGTGTTTTATTTGACACCATAGGTTCAGAGGCACGAGATCCAGAGTACCCCTAGTAACTCAGTCTCAGTCAGCAGCAGTAGACGTAGACGTGAGTCCTCTTCATTCAAGGATGATCCTTATTTTATTATCGTATCCAATTTAGTTTATTTTCAGTAGACGGAGTTAGTTGGGTACATGTCCCATCAACTCCACAGTTATGATAGTTTAGAGGCTTTTTGAACAGATGTATCAGTATTCAGTTTTCAGTTTTGAGTATTCTAGACGCTTTGAACCTTATGGCCAATTTTTGCTAGTTTTCCACATTTATTACAGATATTATGCAATGCTCAGGTATAGATATCAGTAAGGGGATAGCTTGTGGTCCTTCGGGATCATGAGCACCGTGTGACATTTCGGTTCTAGAAAATTGGGTCGTTACAAAAATTAAGTCTAATGTACGGTAGAGACATATAAAATACTGAATAAGCATATATAATTGATACATGGTACTAGTATACAAAACTGGACATGTTAACTTAAGCTCTCAAAGGAGTAGTTCATCCACTTTATTTTATGTGGCACTTTCTGAATGAACAAGAAGTTTAAAGTTAAACTGTTGCCAAAAGAGAATGATATTTTGTTCGGTCATCTATCCTAATTTAATAATAAAATGGGGACATATTTTTATATCTTATCCAGTTTGACCCATTATGTACATAATTTGAAAGAAAATTTTAAAGTATAAGTTATGTTGGTCATAAGTTTGATTATATAGCTAGGCACAACTTTGGGAGTGAATGTCGTATAATTTATATCCCTCCAGTGTTGATGAATAGCCTAGGAACCCAAAGGCATGTCACTTTCATTTTGATAAGGAAAGATAAAATGACCGTAGGAACATCACTGGGAGTGAATTCACCACCATTCTTTTTTCTGACAAAGTAATGTATTTCATTAAAGAAAAGAAACCTGCAAGCAATTACAAGTAAATTAAGGTTGATAGATCAAAAACATACACAGTGCTAGGTTAAATCTTAGGAGCTTACAAACTGCAAAAAAATTGGTCAGTGCTAATTACAGGTGTTAATAATTGATGGTTCCATTACCTATGGTTTAATAAAGTCGATCTGGGCCCATAGATTTGTCTGGCGTGCATGATTGAATACCATATCTTCCTCAAAAACTTTCTCTACTATATTTTGAAATACATCATGATCATGATCACTGCTGTGCAACATCTTCACTATTACAATTATTTTACTATTTTATTAATTACTATTTATTTAGTCTGTTAGATTATCCACTGTATCAGCTAGTTATCTATCAATGTTATCTAGTTGATTGAGTTATTTAGTTGTTTGAGAGTGCTGAGCTGGTATTGATCTTTCAAACAGTTAGTTAGAAGATATTTTCCCCTTTCCACTCATGCTCAGCTGTATAAGCTAAGAAGCAAAGCAGTTACTGTAATTTTGACATTTTTGATTATCCTCAAAGCCAATAAACAAGGAAAAGATCTTTCATAAGAATATAGAAGAAAAAGTATTGTAACTGTATCTTCAGCATTAAATGTAACATCTCTTATCAAAGGAAACATGGCTAAACCAGATTGGCAAAATCTTTAGTTTAGGGCATAATTAACGCTGGTTTTTGCCTCTTTATAATCGGCCATTTATGGTCCAACCTTTTTCTTTGAAAGAGGATATTTTCACCCGATTTTCAATGATCAAATCTCTTGGGTTGTCTTTTATTTGAAATCTTTCAATGGGTAGTAGTAGTCCAATCACTATTTTTTAAGCGGTGGAAGATGGAGAAAGAGACATACTTTTGTCTCAACCTTCTAGAGTTCTTTGTTCTACTTTATTCAAGCATTGTATTCTTTTAAGGTTTACTGTGTATTCAAAAAGAGAGGAGATAAACACATAGTTAGTAAGGCATTGTATCAACATGTGAAAGAAAGAAAAAGAGTTAGTCATAGCCAAAAAGCTTGACTCAGTCCTTGTACTTTGACTTTGTTCACAAAGAACTAGTAGGATCGCTTAGAACTTAAGGAACTGGAGAAAGACCTATTAGATGTCCCAACTAGTATCAAATATTTGGTGTTATTTCATTTCAAGAACTTTATTTTTTGAAACTTTACTTTATTGTCTATATAGTCGACTATCTATCTAAGCAAGTCGACTGACAATTTGAAAAAGAGTACTTCACCCCCTCCCCCTCTTACTACTTTTAATTGGTAACAAAGCGAGGACTCACATTTTTTTGCTTAATGGAAAAGAAAAAAAAAAGATCATGGCTCAAACAGGTATTGAACTCTATTCTCAAAAGGAACCTCCCAAACCAGACCCCCTTATTTCAAAGAAAAATATTTTTTATTAAAAAATAAGGATGAAAACCTTCATCAAATCCTATGATGTCAAAGTCTATAGGGTGATCAAACTGGGAGATCTCCCACTTGCCTCTAGCAATCAAGATAAGGATGGAAAGAACCTGAGAATAATGAAGCCTCTACTGAAAACATGCCTACTCTGAAGAACTATACTTATGAATAAATGGAAATTATTCAGATTAACTCAAAGGCCGAAAATGTGTTTTACAATGTTATTAGTAGTGAAAAGTACGAAAACATCTCATGTTTTGAAACTACTAAGAAAACGTGGAATAAACTGGAAGTTACCGTTGAAGGAACTAAGAAAATCAAGAAAACTCTTGTAAGTTTATTGGTCTATGACTATGAACTTTTCAGAATGAAAGGTGGGGAATCTATTAAAGAAACATATTCCAGATTTGTCAAAATTATTGGAAAACTGAAGGCTATAGGTAAAAACTTATCCTATTGCAGATTAGATTACCAAGATCCTCAGAAGGTTGACACCTCAATGGCTTTCCTAGGTTGTGGATCTTGAAAGTATGAACCTAAACAAAATAACCTATGATGAAGTCATAGAAGATATCATTGCCTTTGAAAAGGCTCACCTGAATAAGAAAGATCAACAAATGATAAGAACAATATTATATCTTTCAAAGCCACAAATGAAGAAGAAAAAGATGCTCTAGATGAAGATGAACTTGCACTCACCACCATGATAGTTATTGATAATTACAGAAGATTGAGAAATCAAAGAAAGGGAAAAATAAATTACTCAATAGGAAAGCAAAATGTCGACTTTAACAGGAATGGAAGTAAGTGTTATAATTATGGTAGGCATGGTTATATTGCTTATGATTGTACAGAAGCTAGAAGAGGATCCTTCAAGGGAAGCCAAAAGACTTTCAGTTATTGGAGTTATTAAATACAATCAAATCATTAAAATGACAACATTGGAGATTGTTGCTTTATGGTAATATGGACAATCAAGTCAGGTAAGAAGTAATTCCTACAATGAATGTTCTAAATTATAAAATCTGATAGATCTTGCCATAACTAATCTAAATAAAGCTCATGATGATACAAAAAAAACTTTATAAAGAGAAAAAATAGACTGAAAACTTAAATTTGAATATTTTGAAATTGAAAATTACTTTTTTCAAGATGATGATGTAATAAAAGTTAAAGTCAATAGTTTTGAAAAATCTTTCAGTCACAGTATTGTCATATCAAATCGGTCAACTAACTCAACTAAGTTGACTGATAAATATTATAATGGTATATTTGATAATAGATATTATAGTTATGAAGAATCTCAACGGTCAACTAACTCAAGTAAGTCGACCAAATAGAGAAACCACAGGCATAATACCTATATTAATAGTTATTATAGCTCTAGTAGATCTCAAGATCAACTAACTCAAGTAAGCCAATTAAAAGAACATATCACAGTCAAAATACCTATTATATAACCACTAAATGATACTCTACTTCTTGTCATCATTATGATAAGCCTAATCACAAATATTATAATTTTAGATTTTGCTCTAGAAATCCTAGCAAATGGATTTGGAGACCCAAAACTGAGTCAAC
The DNA here is from genome assembly GCF_002878395.1 of Capsicum annuum. Lineage (NCBI taxonomy): Eukaryota > Viridiplantae > Streptophyta > Magnoliopsida > Solanales > Solanaceae > Capsicum > Capsicum annuum. Next base: position 1,198,865 of record NW_025896065.1, read on the forward strand.
AAATAACCATAAAATAGTGCAACCTATTAATACATGTTGACCTCTACTACACCTTAATTCAACAAATAACACTTAGAACAATTTCAGTAACCTTACCAATAAGTCAAAAAATGTTGACAAATATGCTAGTCAAGTCAGATAAAGTCATGTCAAGTAAAGTCAACCACCAAATACAACAACATGTATATATATTTCCTAGTTTACTCATGAAACCATCAAAATCACTTGTACCTTAAAATATGTGCCAAGGGTCTTTTAATTGTCCCAGTCATAACCTACAAGGAATAAAAAAATTTCATGTACTAAATCTCAGACACAAGTACCTGTCAACCTTATTTCATTAATAATTTATGAAAATGTCCAAATACTGGAACATTCCAGAAGCAACAATGGTATATATATATATAAGAAATCGTATAAAACAATGACAAAAACCAACAATTTTAATTTTCACAAGCTTTACATATAAGTTCAATGAAATGTGATCACATCTAACAACATTCATTAACATGCAATACTAATAAATAGTTAACATGGACATATAACACAAGTTGGATTAAACTATGTAATCATCACCTACATTAATCCATACATGCATAACTCAACTATACATGAGCCATGCCTTTTCATGCAGTTTTTTCTTATTTTCGGTCTAGAGACAAATTCAAAACATATAATTAATGGAATGACCTACTGTTAGGGTTTTTGCCCTGATTTTCTCACTAAATGTAAGTTTGACTTTTCTCAGAAGGAAAATAAAAGTAATACCATAATTACTTTTACTTTTCCTAAAAGAAAAATATAAAACTTTTTCATATTTGGAAAACCTCTTTCTTGAAGGAAAGGTTTTGGAACTCTATAAATAGAAGACCCCTCTTCTCATACCATAACACAACAACATGCACAATGTAGTCATTAAGAGTCTTTTCTAGAGGAAGATTTTCTCCCAACGGTTTTATGTTTACTTTAATATTAGTTTTCATGTGTAGGCCAATTGGACAAATCATATTTATAATATTATGTTTTAGTATACTTTTATTTTTCATTTGAATTATCACCACGATGGTTTGAAAACTTTAATCTTCTGTATGATGCCCTCTCAATTTCAAACCCAACAAGTGATATCAGAGCCTACGATTCAAAGGTCCAATGATTTGATGAGACGAGATTAAAGACAGGTTTAAAGCGGATTCAAATCAAGCTGTAATTAGTTTTGCAATAATGAAGATCTTTATCCAACTACATTCGGAGAAGCAGTTTTAAGAATATTTCAACATTGTTGTTGCTGCATCTTTAAAAAAATTAGTTATTTTTAACCCACTTTTAACAATAATATTTTAAATCTTATCTTTAACCATGAAAAGCAGTAGTGATAAAGATTACCTAAAGAATGAAGATCATGCATGCGAAGAAGATGGATCAAATTATGTCAAGAAAATCAAGCCAAAAGGGGGATATTTATTATGGTTTTTGCCCTGATTTTCTTACTAAATTTAAGTTTTAATTTTCTTAGAAGGAAAATAAAAGTAATACCATAATTACTTTTAATTCCTAAAAGAAAAATATAAAACTTTTTCATATTTGGCAAACCTCTTTCTTGGAGAAAAAATTTTAAAACTTTATAAATAGAAGACCCCTCTTCTTATAACAAAACACAATAGCATCCACAATGTAGTCGTTTCAGAGTCTTTTTTAGGGAGAGATTTTCTCCCAACAGTTTTATGTTTTCTTTAATATTAGTTTTCATGTGTAGGACAATTGGTCAAATCATATCTATCATATTATTTTTTGGTATACTTTTATTTGTTATCTGAATTATCACCACGATGGTTTGCAAACTATAAGCTTCTGCATGACGCCCTCTAGATTTCGATCCCAACACCTACCCCATAGCGGATTATAACTCATTCCTAACCCCTAATTTCAAGTTCATGATCATTTCCTCTCTATTCTAGGGCTTTCCTATCATAATTCACCAAAAACTACCAATTTTATGGGTAATTTAGTAAATCAACAAAAAGGGTAATTTAACAATCATTAACCAAAATCTAATGATTTTAAACCTAATTTCTCTTTATCTCTAGAAAACCAGCTAAAATTGGTCCTTAACCCTTTATAAAATACGTAAACTATCAATTCTAAGGCTAGATTATTAATTTACTACATAACAGAGATGAATTTCATACCTTAACGGAGAAGAATGATGAAAAAATTAAGCCACTACTGAAGCCCCGAAATACTTTTTAGAAAATTAAATTATTTTTTGGGGTTTTGGGATAAAACAATAATTTATGTCACTATAGTGGCATATGATACTATAGCAACATGCTATAGCGCATAGTCTCTATAGTGGCCCTTGACCGCATTAGTCGCTAGCGGAAATGATTTTGCTTTTGGGCATGTCTCTTTAGCAACGTGCATGTTTTTATAATGAAATTGATGATAAAGAAACCTTTTTTTCTCCAAAAGTTTCCTTTTTTTTAAATTACATCTTAAATTCAAGACATCCCACACAATCTTCTTTATGTCGAGGTTCATTTTGAGAGTTCTACTTACCTGAATTTAATTTCAAAAAATTCTACAGGTTTCTTATCATCTTATCTAACTAGAAACTAAGATAAGAACTACTACATTTTTTAATTCATTTTCATATTACCCTAGACCATACTTCACTCTAATTTTTTTTGAGACTAGCCTAGCCTAAAAATTGTAACTTCAAATATAAGAAAATCATAGCTCAAATTTTTAGATGAGAGTCTTACACATACGACAAAAATGTTCATTAAAATTTTCTCCTTTTCCATAAAGCATATGTCCTTATCTCATTTAGAATGTTGTACAAATAATCTTTAGGCAGCACTTTATGTTTGAGGTCCTTGATCTACAATAACTCACATCTAGCTCACCAAGTAGACTAGGTTATCATTTTTTGCATTAACGACCTAATGTCATTATTTATGTCACTTTCGTGATATCAAGCTTATAGCTCTCAAATTATCCATTTAATAATTTTTCTCAAAATTCAGTCTCATCTTTACTCATTACTAAGATAAGGTGGTGATTACCTATGTGAGAAGGTTATCCTCTTGTCTGCTAAACATATTTATCATAAACAAATGAATAAAGTATGCACAAAACATTCAACAATTAAAATATGTATACATGTAAATCAATTTTATTGATAATTAAAGAACATTTATCTTGTGAACATGGAAAAATAAAGTATCTTAGAATCTATGCAAGCCTTGATATCTAGTGTGTTTTACAAATTCATCTCTAGACAAATGGTTGGTCAATAAATTTGCTAATATATCCTTTGCATACATATACTTTAACGTTGACTACCTTGCGTCTAACCATATCTCTCGCATAGTTATGCTCTATATCTATCATGTTTACATATAGAACTTGTTTTTTGATAGTTTGGGAGTGAGTTGAGACTGACCAAGAAGGAAAACCCAATTTTTTATTTCTTTTTAGTCTTGCGGTTTGACTTTGAGGTAGGTTTTGACTTAACTTTATTCAGACATTACTTGGGTAGGGACTTATCGTGTAAATTATGCTATCAGTGAGTTGATTTAATGATGATCATAGTGTTTGATATTTCTTCTATTATTTTGATGGTCATATAGGAGCTTATAGCATGAATAGTGATATGAATAATATGGATTTGAGTACAAAATGAAATAAAATATTATTGTGATGCTTAGTGGGGCCTTGGGCTTATTATCACAATAAGCAAAATAATTTATTATTATGATGCTTGTGTGAGGGCTTGTTTGGGTAATTTGTTGAGATTTGAAAAGATTGAACTGTATATTGCATTATTGGGTTGTTTCACTTAGTATTGACATATATCATTATTTGTATTTTTCACTGTCATGTATACTCACTCATCTCAATTCTTGTTGGATTTATACTTATAGAAACACTAATTTTGAAAGAAGATGAACCATTTTTTATATCAATATGATCTGATGAGATATTTTGGAAAAGATTGATAATATTAATACTGATTGTGCTTGATTCAAAAGTTTTGGATGGGGTATATTGATCTCGCGAGTCCCTTATAGGTCCCTCCTAGAGAGATAAATGTTCGATAGGCATATACCGCTAGGAATGGCTATTGCATAGTGTCCTATTTTCATTGCATTGTATTACAGTTGTTTTGTATTGTTGTGTTTAAATAAATTGTAAGATTTGTTGTTATTAAATTGATAGGACTTTTTGTGTGCAGGTTTAGATGTAGTATTCTTTATTCGATTTAGTTTTCCTTTTAAGCTTAGTCAACCTATAATGTCTATTGAGTACAAATGAATTATACTCCCCCTATGTTTCCGCATCCTTTTGGTGCAAATCTTAGTTAGAGTAGGCACCCACATATAGACTTTTTTTGAGGTAGCAGTATCAAATTTATGGTGTGCTTCTACCTTATGAGTCCACCCAAGTTCATCGATCTTTCTGTTTTTTGTCTATTTTACTTTGAGAGGTAGTATTATTGAATAAATTTATACCTATAAGACTTAGAGTTGCTCCGGTATACTCATGACACAAACAAGAACTCATGATTTGAGATAATATGATATGAGACAAACAGCCATCATAGATTTTGATGACATCCTTGGAGACAAACACTTAAAGACTCAAGTTTTGGTCACCTCGAGGACATAAGAGCATGCATAGAGGGCCTGTTTTGGGGGTTCAATAGAGAAATTCCGTGTGTGGAGGATTGCTTAGAGCATTGAAGACTTGAGTACCCATGGTTTTTGCAAAACATTTAATGGGTCACGGATTGGTCACTGTCATTAAGGGCATTTTGGTCACTTCATTGGGTCCAAATGCACTCCACGATAGCCTCTCCTTTTGATGGCATTATTTTTATTTTGTCTTTTCATATATAAAATATAAATAGAACATCTTAGGTCTTTTCTCATTCGTTATTGAAACGACCTAAACCGAGGCCATAGCTACGACAGGCATCCTGAACCATGAAGGTACCAATGCCTTTTTCTATCTGACAATCATGCACATCATTCATATACTATACAGAAATACAAAAAAGATAATAAAATTGAAACATGGTCAGTTTCTTACTTCAACTGAACAATTATAAGATTTAATTCATAAAACTTCAAAAACACATGACACTTATCTGTGAAATCTCTACTAACTGAAAATCAATATCTATAATACCCCATACTTTCCTAACTCAATTCAATCCTTATTAAACAAGGGTTATAATATATAACCTTCGGTATACTTAGAATTTTCCAGTGTAAGACCCATCAAGGTATGGAAAATTCAATCATCTTTCCAATGAAATAAATTTTTCCTTAATCCGATAATGGAGTAAGAAGTTATGGCAAATTTAGTTTCAGGCAGTAGCCCAATGCGATTGTACAGTGTCGCGGTAGCAGGCCAAATGGAACTCGTTAGTTTCCAATGAATCATTGTAATAGTACTGCATCGCGGTGAAGTTCCAGTTCCTAATTGGTATTTTCCAGTGAAGCACCGCGATAAGCAACGCATCATGGAGGAGTGCCGATTCACAGTCGTTAATTTTCAGTAATGCAACGCAATACCACTGCATCGTGCCAAAGCATATTTTTGCACTTATCGGTAGAAATACACTTTCTGCCAAATTCCAGTGGCTCACAGCAATGGCACTATGTCGTGGTGATGGACAAAATTGAGATTTTCAGTGACAAAAATTTAGTTCTTTCCAGGGGCATTTGGGTCTTTTTCCATGACCTTGTAATACCTTATACTTTTTCCTGGCTTAGTTTTTCTCTTAGAATGTCAAGGTTCAGCTTCAAAAATGAATATCACTTGATATATGTAGAATTTTCAAGACCTTCTTGGTTTTTATCCTAGTGGGTGAGCCAGTTGTTGCCAACCAAATATATAGAAAGAGTCCTATCACTATCCTTCATAAAATCATGTTAGCAGATTTAAAGGAGTTAGAGATAGTTGACTTTGACCTTATTCTTGGCATGGATTGGCTCTATTCTTGTAATATATCTATAGATTGTCGCACTTGAGTGGTGAAGTTTCAGTTTCTAGATGAGCCAGTCTTTGAGTAAGGTAATTCAGTGTCTCCCAAGAGTTATTTCATATTCTGTCTTAAAGCCAGAAAGTTGATCTCAAAAGGGTGTATCATCATCTAGTTTGAGTCAAAGATGCTAAGTCTGAGACTCTAATAGTTCAGTCAGTCCATGTAGTCAATGAGTTTCCTAATGTCTTTAATCAAGATTTTCCAGGGGTACTCCCGATAGGGAAATAGAATTCGATATTGACCTTCTTCCAGCTACTCAACCTATCTCTATTCCTCCATATTAAATGGCTCTAGTTGAGCTTAAGAAGTTAAAGAACATCTTAAAGACCTCTTAGATAGAGGTTTTATACAGCACAGTGTCTCTCTATATGGTGCTTCCATCCTATTCGTGTGAAAGAAAGATGTTTCTTTGCAAATATACATTAACTATCGTCAGCTGAATAAAGTCACAGTCAAAAACAAATATCCTCTTCCTAGGATTGATGACTTCTTCGACCAACTCCAAGGTGAAAGTTATTTCTCCAAGATAGACCTTAGATCCAGCTATCATCATCTTAGAGTAAGGGAATGTGATATTCCAAAGACAACTTTCATAACTTGTTAAGGTCATTTTGAGTTTCTAGTCATGCTCTTCGGGCTAACAAATGCCCCAGTAGCCTTCATGGACTTGATAAACTAAGTGATCAAACAGTATTTGGACATGTTTGTAATAGTCTTTATAGATGATATTCTTGTCTATTCTCGTAGTAAGGATGATCATGAAGACCACCTTAGAATTGTGTTGCAAACTCTTAGGTATCACCAGTTGTTCACCAAATTTAGTAAATGAGAATTTTGGCTAAGATTGGTAGCTTTCCTTGGTCATATTATTTCCAATAATAGTTTTAGAGTTGCTTCCCAAAAGATAGAGACAGTAAGAAACTGGCCTAGATTTATTTCTCTATCAGACATTAGAAGTTTCTTGGGTTTAGCTGGTTATTATAGATGATTTGTTGGGGTTTTTATTCTATTGCATCCCTTATGTCTAGATTGACCTAAAAGAAAGTTAAGTTCTAGTGGTCAGATTCCTGTGAGAAGAGTTTTCAGGAGTTGAAGACTCGACTCACTTCAGCCCTAGTTTTAGCATTACCTGATGGTATAGATGGGTTCATTGTATATTGTAATGCTTCTAGAATCAGTATGGGTTGTGTCTTGATCCAGAGAAGTAAGGTTATAGCCTATGCCTCTAGACAGCTTAAGCCTCACGAAAAGAATTACCCCACCCATGACCTTGAGCTAGCTGTTGTTGTGTTTGCATTGAAATTCTGAAGGCACTATCTTTATGGGTGCATGTTGATATGTTTACGGACCACAAAATTTTGCAGTATGTATTTACTCAGAGAGAGTTGAATCTTCATCAGAGAAGTTGGTTAGAATTGTTAAAGGATTATGATATGAGTGTGTTGTAGCATCCGGACAATGCCAATATAGTGGCAGACGCCCTTAGTAGATTGTCCATAGGCAGTGTTGCTCATACGGAAAATGATAAGAGAGAATTACTTTAGGAAGTTCATAGGTTAGATAGATTGGGTGTGAGGTTGGTTGATTCAGCTGAAGGGAATGTTTGGGTTCAGAGTAGTTCAGAATCTTCTCTAGTGTCTGAATTGAAAGAGAAGTAGGATACGGATCCTAGTTTGGTCAAGCTGAAGGGTTCAGTTATGAAACAAAAGGTAGAGATTTTATCCCAAGTGGGAGTGGTTTGTTGAGATACCATACTAGATTATGTGTGCCATATATTGATAATTCGAGGCAGAAGATCATGGTATAAGCGCATGGTGTGAGTTATTCCATTCATTTTAAAGCCACAAGATGTACCGTGATTTGTAGGAAGTCGATTGGTAGAGTGATATGAAGAAAGATATTATAGAATCTATAGCTAAGTGTGCGACTTTTCAAGAGGTTAAGGTAGAACACCAAATACTTTGTGGCATATTTCAGTAATTTGGTATTCCTACTTGGAAGTGGAAAGAGGTAAAAATGGACTTTGTGACTGGATTACCCATTCGCTTCGTCAGCAAGATTCGATTTGGGTGATTGTAGATAGATTAACCAAATCAGCTCATTTCTTGCCAGTTCACACATCCTACATAGCTGAAGATTATGCTAAGCTATACATCAAAGAGCTAGTTAGATTGCATGAAGTTCCCTTGTCAATCATCTTAGATAGGTGATAACGCTTAAACTACACTCTTGAATGGCTGTAAGCGATTGTTGTCAATATAAAATCCAACTTGGATGGGGTCGAATCCCACAGGGAATAGGGTGTAAACTTTGATTTGTTTACGAAATGTCTTACTGGTAGTTTATTGTTTCCGAAAATGGGGTTTTATGTTTCACAGAGAGTCAATTGTCAGTTTCAATATTTTAATGTTTGTAACCAAGAAAAATGGGACACCAGAGTTATGTTCACCATGGGTTTTGGGAATTGACAGATACTAGGTAATGCTTAAGACTCTTGAAGTAAGTAGAAACAGCAGAATATTCCTGATGACGATACTATCTGACTTATCTCTCAACCTCACCAGACAATTTATTATCTAATTATCTCGAACAAAGATAACTTATCTATTTCCAATAGGATTTTATCTCATGTAGATTAATCTAGTTACGGCATCAATCATTAAACAGAAGGTTGGTAGCTTCTGAGCCCCTGTTGATAATTCATGTCCTCTAGTTTATTCTCTGTTAAAAGAAAATAAGCCTAAGGCATAACCTATTGTTTGCAACCAATAGATTCAAGTTAAAGCAACAGAATTTCAAGATGTCCTACTACTCTTTGAATCCTTTAAATACCTAGCATCATATCAAACCCTAATCCATGGATCCCATAACTCTGGCTAATAGAATTAGCCGCTCATAATTTGATGAATGAAATATCAAGTTGAATTCATGGTAATATGGATAAACTTACTGATGGATAAAACCCAATAAGCATTTCTTCAATTCAATCACAAGATGGAAATGCACAATAGTTGATAAGTGTTTTGCAAAGAAACAAGAAAAATATCTGATGAAAAAGATGAAGCAATTTTTACGTGCCACCCTCCAAGTTAATTCTCTGATAGCATCTCTATAGGTATTTAACTATTCAACCCTAAATAGGGAAATAAAATTAAAATTTATGATTTTCTTCGAAATACGTGATAGCATTCTTGACGGCGTGTACAGGATGTCGTCAAATTTTCCAATTAATTACTATCTTCTATTTTTCTGACGGTGTGTCAAATATGTGATGGCCCATGAAAAACGTCGTCACATCCTTACTGGAAATTATCATAATCTGCCTCAGTTTGACAGCCTGTCCCATGTTTGATGGTGCTGGCAAAATGTCGTCACATTTCATCTCAACTCCTCAAGTTCTGTTTAAGCTTGACAGCTACTTTGACAGCCCGTCATACGACTGACGGTGCTTCAAAAATGGCGTCAGCTACAGTTTAGCTCATTTGCACTAGATTTTAGTTGATTTATTTTTCTTTTCTTTGGGTTCCTCCCCTATCACTAGTATCTGCATTAAAACAATAAAAACAATCAGAAAACAACAAAAATTGCTTAAGACTTCGCAATTATTCTAGCTTAAAAGCCTTAAATGTGTTCTCAATTGTGCACACATCAACACCCTCAACTTAAAGCAATTGTTTGTCCTCAAGCAACTAAATCTAATTAAGAAAACACATAGCACATTTAGCACGCATATCTCAACACAAAGTTATCCTTTCAATGCCAAACCAATGTGCATATCATTGAAAACAGTACTGTAATACAAAGGAATCAAGCGGCAGCATCAACCTTGGCCACAATAACTATTCAGATATCAATACCACATTATCTAAACAAGTGAGTAGCTAGTGACGATACCTGTGTGCCCTCACAACAAAGAAATCCCCCTCTCCTCATACAAGAAATCCAACCATACAAATTGGGGGTTATCACCAGACTCTCACTCTCACAAGAAAGTTCCAATCAATGTATGCTAAGTACCATAGGCTTGCCCTTATTTTCATTACCAGACCTCAGATAGGCCGGTCAGGATCACTATAGGACTTCTTTTAGGCTTGTAATGTGGTTTGGGGCTGGTATGAAATTCAAGGTTATTTAAAGTAACCCTGCCTCCTTGACACTACACTTCTATCTTGGACTCACTAATTATCCTCTTTCGTTTTTCTTCTTTTTTTGATTATCCATATTCAAGTTGGGTATTGCAACAACTCTCTCTTCTCTTCTTTTTTTTTTTGCATTATTAGCACCCAGCTTTAGTTCATTCTCTTTTATTCCACCCTTCTTTATACTCCTCATGTTACACCATGTACCCTTATGATAGCCACCCTCAACTTAGGTTGTTTGCCTAGATCAAGGTGTTCAGTGTCCAATGAAGCCTAGGGTTAAATATATTTAATATGGTATAAATATAAAGGTGAAAGGTGTCATACAAAAGAAATGGTCAAGCTAGGCTCTAAATAGGGATCAAAAGGGTATTATATATACAGGGAGGGATATTTAGGCTAAAAGTGAGTTAATCAATGACGGCCTATGATCCGGTCCTGAATCCTATCCTAAGACCATGGAAAGACTAACCAGGCAAGTTCTGGCTTTAGAATACAAAGTGAAACAAGTAATAGCTCGCACACAGCTGGCACACAAGTATCTAACATATCACCACTTATCTAGTTCATGCAATTGTTTAGTAATGATGATCAAGCAGCTATAATTAATGCCATAACAAGATTCACAATGGTCACAAGTAAATGTAATCCACACATTTTATCAAGCAATACATTGGAAGAATGGTTAAACGTTGAGCAAGACATGTCACTGCCCTTTTTTTTTACCAAAAACTCTGTTACAACAGCATAGTACTAGCCACCCTCAACTTAGAACTAAAGCAAAAACTAGCTTAAGATTTAGGGTATACATGGACTGGGTTGTTCTCAGGGATCATGGGTTTTCTCCCATGCAGTGCTTGATTTGATATCGCGGCACGACTCAAGTGTCTCGATTACCTCAGACTTCATCAAGACAGATAATGGTAATGCTTTTCACTGATTCTTCCGGGCCAATGTAAAGCTTGACCCATTGCCCATTTACCTTGAATGTACTGCCATCTTCATTTTCGAGCTCCACTACTCCAGATGAGTGGACTTGATTTACCTTAAAAGGACCTGACCACTTAGATTTCAGCTTCCCTGGGAAAAATTTGAGTCTGAAATTAAATAGAAGCACCAAGTGCCCTTTTTTGAACTCTCATTTCTCTATTTTCCAGTCATGGTACTTTTTCATCTTTTCTTTATACAAATCTGCTCATTCATATGCCCTGAGATGGAATTCATCCATCTCATTCAGTTGCCCTAGTCTTATCTCTGCTGCTTCCTTCCAATTCAAATTCAACCTATTGAGTGCCCATAAAGCTTTGTGTTCCATATCTATTGGTAAATGGCACATTTTTCCATAGACCAGCTGAAATGGTGACATTCCAATAGGTTTCTTGAAAGTAGTTCGGTATGCCCAAAAGGCATCATCTAGTTTTTGGGACCAGTCTTTTTGGATAGCATTCACCATCAATCCAATTGCTCTCTTGTGCCTTGAAATACTAAAATAAGTGTATTTTCCTATTGTTCTTCTAAATCAGCTGCAATAATAACCGGTAGTGTGGTCCTTTTTCCCTAGAAACGCGTATCATAAGTGACCAGGTAGCTTCTTCAATTCCAACACGAGAGGTTCTTCAATAGACGGCTTGGTTGGTGATGTTGGTCGATTAGCCAGGTCAAGTTCCAACTTTTTAGAAGTATAAGAATATGAGCCTAGGCCAGTTAGGGCAAAAACTATCTCTTCATACTCTTCAATGCCTTCACTATCATAGTTCATCACAACCACAGCTAAAGGCTCAATAACAAGTTGTGTAGTTCTAAGCACATCCTGTTCGTCCTCAAAATACAAATCAACTACTGAGAACAAACTCATTTCCTCATGCTGTTTCATTGATTTTCCCACATTATACCGCACAACTTCATCATTCACCGTGAAAAAAAGCTCATTCGCTATCAAATCGATCAACACACTTCCAATTGTGAGGAAAAGTCGACCCAATATTATGGTCACTTCGAAGTCCACCTTGTAGTCCAGAATGACGAAGTCTGCGGGGAATATGAAATTTGAGACCTTTACCAACACATCATACAGAATTCCAACAGGTCGCTTTACTGACCTGTCTGCCATCACGAGTCTCATGTTGGTAGGTGTGGGATTCCCCAGACCCAATTTATTATAAATATTCAATGGAATCAAGTTAACACTTGCTCCCAAATCACACAGTGCTTTAGTGAATTCCATGGTTCAAATTTTGCAGGGAATGGTGACTGCACCTAGATCTGACTTCTTCTGCATCAAGGTCCTTATGGAAATAGTGCTACAAAGTTAGAGGTCTACTTCCAGTTCAACACTCACTGCTCATTTCTTGGTAACAAGGTCTTTCATGAACTTTGCATATCCTGACATCTGCTCGAGTGCTTCGATCAAAGGCATATTTTATGTCAATTGCTTGAGCATTGCCAGGAATTTGCTGAATTTTGCATCGTCTGCCTTCTTTCTAAATCGTTGAGGAAAGGGAGGTGGTGGCCTTGGTATAGGTTTCAACACCACTTCCTCTTCCTTATCCTTGTTTGATATATCAACAGAGCTATTCGACTTCTCAGACTCCTCTAGGTATTGTTCTGTTGGTTCCTCTGTAACTTCTTTATTATTCAAAGATTTGCCCACAGAAGGGCCAAATAAAATCTTACCACTCCTAGTGGTAATCGCCAGATATGAACCATCTATCTTCTGATCCTGAACCGTTTGATTAAGTAAAGTACCACTTCTTCCTTGGCGCAGTGTTGATGAAAGTTACCTTATATGTTGCTCTAACTGTTGGATAGAAGTTAAATGTTAACTAACCAACTGACTCATAGTGGAAAATTCACTCCTCATACTAGTTAATCCTGCATTGGTAGCCTCTACTCCTTTCAATAGTTTTTTCATTGTATCATCCATAGACCACTTTCACGATTTAGCAGCTTTTTGATTTCCAGTACGAATATACAACACATTTCTGTCATTGCTGCTTCTCCAGTTTTTTTGCTCCCTGTCTCTGTGATTAGGATTGTCATACCCATTACAACCTTGATTCCTGTGGCTATTGCCTTGAAAACCCCCCTAATTAGTAAAAAAGTTGGCTTCTTCTTCAGGCTCCATATCAACCCGGTCCTGAATTATTACAGCCTTTATCTTTTTTGTCCTTCCTGATAATAAGTGCTTGGTGAGCAGGTCTATTTGAGTCTTTAGATGGGCCATATCTTGATCCTTCTCCTCATCTCTTCTACACTGTTCATCATTCATTCCAAGAGGAATAGTTGGACTTACCACCACAAAATCACTGGTATACCAAGCCCTACTTAGTTTTGTTATCCTATTCAGCATATCAACAGTATCTTAAAATGACAGAGTAACAAATGACCCACCAGCAGCGTTATCTACCACTGGCTTTGTCACAAAGTTAAAAGATCTGTACAAAGTATCCATTAAATATATATCCATCATGTTGTGGTTCAGAAACTGTGTCAGCTTCTTCTTGAACCTCTCCCAAATTTCATGTAAAGCCTCATTCAAGACCTGTCTAAAATTATTAATCTCATCCCTCAACTGTACCTTCTTAGACAGCGGAAAGAAACTTTCTAGGAAAGCTCCTCTCAACTACCTCCAATTGGTTATAGAGTCAGGATTCAAGTCATTTAGCCATAATGTTGCTTCTCCAGATAGAGACAGTGGGAACAGCCTCAACCGGATAGTGCTTTAGCTTACCCCTGGGTTATTAAAGAATTTGGAAATAGAAACAAAATTTAACAGATACGAGTTGGGGACATCCCCACGAAGGCCTCCAAATAACCCCTTCAGATTCAGGAGTTGGATCATAGTACTTGTAATATTGAACTTTGCTCTAGGTGCCAACAGAGGGGGAATGATTGCACCCGTTGCACCTGCTCCATCCAAATCATCATCATCATCAACCTCATACCGCAGCGGTTGTTCTTCCATTCTGCTTATGCAATGGGATTCCGGGTTTAGTAGTGCTTGGATTAACCTATAAAGATCCTACAAATAAATAAAAACAACAATCGAACGTAAATCTAGAAAACTTAACTATCAGCAAATTTTCACACATAAACCTTCAGTCCACAACTGTATTCCTCAGAAATAGGGCCATTTTTGATAATGTTCAAACTACACTCTTAAATGGGTGTAAGAGATCATTGTCAATATAAAACCCAACTAGTTTGGGGTCAAATCCCACAGGGAATAGTGTGAACTTCGATTTGTTTACGAAATGCCTAAATGGTAGTTTACTATTTCTGAAAATAGGAGTTTAAGTTTCACAGAGAGTCAATTGTCACTTTTAATATTTTAGTGTTTGTAACCAAGAGAAATAGGAGACTAGAGTTATGTTCACCATAGTTTTTGGGAATTGACAGATACTAGGTAATGCTTTAGACTCTTGAAGTAAGTAGAAACAGCAGAATATTCCTGATGATGATACTATCTGACTTATCTCTTGACCTCACTAGATAATTTATTATCTAATTCTCTTAAACTTAGATAACCTATCTATTTCCAATAGGATTTTGTCTCAGGTAGATTAATCCATTTACAGCATCACTCATTAAACAGAAGGTTGGTAGCTTTCGAGTCCCTGCTGATAATTCACGTCCTCTAGTTTATTTCTCTATTAAAATAAAATATGCCTAAGGCATAACCTATTGTTTGCAACCAATAGATTCAAGTTAAAGCAATAGAATTTCAAGATGTCCTACTACTCTTTGAATCCTTTAAATACCTAGCATCATATCAAACCATAATCCATAGATCCCATAACTATGGCTAATAGAATTGGCCGCTCATGATTTGATAAATAAAATACCAAATTGAATTCATGATAATATGGATAAACTTTATGATGGATGAAATCCAATAAGTATTTCTTTAATTCAATCATAAGATAGAAACCCATAATAGTTGATAAGTGTTTTACAAGAAAACAAGTAAAATATCTGATGAAAAAGATGAAGCAATTTTTATATGCCACCCTCCGAGTTAATCCTCTAATAGTTTCTCTACAGGTCTTTAAATATTCAACCCTAAATAAGGAAATAAAATTAAAATTTATGATTTTCTTCGGAATAGGTGACAGCATTCTTGACGGCGTGTGCAGGATGTCGTCAAAGTTTCCAGTGAATTACTATCTTCTGATTTTTCTGAAGGCAAATCTGATGGCGTTTCAAATATGTGACGACCCTTGAAAAATATCGTCACATCCTTACTGGAAATCAGCATAATCTACCTCAAGTTGACGGCCACTTTGACAGCATGTCCCATGTTTGACAGCTCTGGCGAAACGTCGTCACATTTTATCTCAACTCCTTAAGTTCTGTCTAAGCTTGAAGGCTACTTTGAAAGCCCATCATATGTCTGACGGCACTTTAGAAATGGTGTCAGCTACACTTTAGCTTATTTACACCAGATTTCAGTTGATTTAGTTTTCTTTTCTTTGGGTTTCTCCCCTATCACTACTATCTGCATTAAAACAATAAAAACAATCAAAAAATAACAAAAGTTTCTAAAGACTTTGCAATTATTTTAGGTTAAAGGCCTTAAATGTGTTCGCAATTGCGCACACATCAATAGGGGTACTCAGTTTACTCTCACTTTTGGAAAGCCTTTTGGAAAGGTCTTGGTACCCAAGTTCATCTCAATTTAGCTTTTCATCCACAGACAAATGGTCAGGCAGAGAGGACCATTCAAACCTTAGAGGATATATTAAGGGCATGTGTTCTTGCCTTCAAAGGAAGTTTGGGTGACCATTTACCATTATTCGAGTTTTACTACAATAACAATTACTATTCTAGTATTCAAATGGCCCCATTTGAAGCTCTTTATAGATAGAGGTATAGTTCACCAGTCGGTTGGTTCGAAGTGGGTGAGGCCGCTTTGATTGGGTCAGATATGGTGTTTGAATCTATGGAGAAAGTTTAGTTGATTTGATAGAGAATAAAAGTAGCTCAGAGTCATCAGAAATCTTATACAGGCGTAAGAATAGGAGATCTTGAGTTTGAAGTAGATGATCTTGTGTATTTGAAGGTTTCACCTATGAAAGGGGTGAAGAGATTTGACAACAAAGGGAAGCTTAGTCCCTAATATGTAGGTCCCTATCGGATTTTGAGTCATGTTAGGAAGACAGCATATGAGCTTGAGCTACCTGCAAACTTGTCAACAGTTCATCCAGTGTTTCGTGTGTCCTTATTTAAGAAATGCATGAATGATTCAGCTGTTATAGTTCCTCTATAAAGAACAGATATTCAGAATAACCTTTCTTACGAAGAATTTTTAGTAGCAATTTTTGATCATCAGATTCGTAAACTAAGGAACAAAGATGTTCCCGTGGTCAAAGTACAGTGGCAAAATTAGTCTGTTGAGGGTGCTACTTAGTAAGAAAAATTATACATGTATACCAAGTATCCTCATCTCTTCTCCACAAACTCAGATTCAGCCAAAGGTAACAGTCTTCCTTAATTCAGTTTTTTCCAATCTCAGATTTTTCCATATAGTTATCTTTATGTAAATTCATGCATTCGCAAATTAGTTTAGTCGATCAGTATGTTTTAGATTTTTTCATAGAGCTTTTTTCAGTTGTGCATGCCAGCATATAGCCTCATCCCCTCGGTATCTTTAGTTTAACTAGTCTCACTCGAGGACAAATATTCCCAAGGGGGAGATAATGTAATAATCCGTACTTTTTCCTAGATCAGTTTATCTCCTAGAATGTCAAGGGTTATCTTTAAAAATGCATATCTCTTTATACATGTAGAAGTTTTAAACTCTAGACCCACCAATGTATAGATAATTGGCTCATCTTTCCAACGATACTAATTTCACCTTAATTCTATATTCGGTTAAGAAATTAGGGTATTTTTAGTAAAATAGTATGGCATTTCGATAGGCACCACACTGCAGTAAAGTATAGAATCACAAATGTTTGCTTCCAGTGAAGTACCGCATTTGGCTCGTGTCACGGTGAGGTCCCAGTTCCTGTTTGTCAATTTCAAGAAGCTCACCGCGATGATACCACGTTCCAGTGAAGGCCTAAATGGTATTTGTCAATTTCCAGTGGGTTACTACGATAGCTCCGCATCGCGGTGAAGTTCTAGTTCGCAATAGTCCCTTTTCCAGTAAGCCACCGTGATAGTGGTGCATCGCGGTAGGGCCCAAAATCGGCTTCCAGTTTTCCAAAGTTGATTTTTAAAGGGGTAGTTTGGTCTTTTCCCAAGCCTCAATTCGTGAATAACACTAAATTAATCCTATTCTGACCATTATATGCTTACTTTTCATTAAATTTCTCTCAAAGAAACCCTAGAACATCAAAAATTAATTCCCAAAAAATCCAAATTCCACCATTCTTTCTCCAAGGAAACTCAAAATACAAGGTTTCCAATTTAAGATAATCAAGAATCCTGCTTCAAGAGCACAAATAGGAATCCAAAATCAAGTGTTCTCATCAAGTGTACCAATTATGGAATGTAGAGTTTTCAACAAGGATAACTCCTTCATTCTTGTGCCTAAAACTAGTTTTAATTAAAAGTAACATGAGTTTCAAATTAGGGCTTAGACCCCCTATTGTTATTTGCATGATTATGAGATTTCAACTTATTTAGATGTTGAATTGCATGTCTACTATTGTATTTTCATACGTGTTGTAGAAATTTCCAGATTTAGACTTGAATTATCAATATTTTCATTACTTGGCATGAGTTTTATGATGATTTGACATGAAATAGATGCATCCGCTACTAGCCCTAGTTTGAATGATGTTATTTCAAGAAGATTACGCTTTTAAGTATCCCATGATTTGTTATATTCATATTTGAACACTTAGATAGCATGATTTAACTATGAAATACAAGTATATCTTTTAGAAACTAAATTTTATGACTCACTATATCTATGAAACATATTTTTCTATTCATGATTATGATTTTCAATTTTCAGATATTCCAGCTTATGTGAGCCATCTACATTTAGCATGTATTCTTTTACAAATTTATAATAATATTGAGAAATTGATTTACTTATGTATTCACCCACATATTCTCATTACAACCCATAAGTAATGACCAACATATATGTCGATATGATACGTTGTCTGTTAATGTAGGTTCAGGTGCTCAGTTTCAACAGCGTAAGTGATTTCGAGCATCTTCATCTATATCCCAGCAGTTGGTGAGTCCTCATAGTTTGGGGACTTAGCCATTCAGTTTTTGAGATTATTAGTATAGATGATTTAGTATTTTAGGTAGTTCGGGTCAGCTAGGAGTTTGTCCCAGTGGCTCTCTAGCATTAGTAGTAGAGGCTTGTCAGACTGCTAGAAATGCTTCAGATTTTTAGTATTGATTGATCAGATTCTTGTGTTAGTATTTTCAAATATTATATTCAGACACTTTTAGCTTAGCTCATATAGAATTTTGTATTTTAGCTTGATTATATATCTCCATACTTCCCTATTATGAGTTTTAGATTTAGTTGATAGCTTACAGGGTTAGCTTAAGGCTACTCGTAGTCTTGAGCACCGTGTGTTTTCTTAGGACTTATTTTTGAGACTTTACAGACCCTAAACAGTCTAGAACATGACATTAATGCCCTAATAGCCTAATTAATCATTATTTTATTCAATTCCCTCAAATCAAGAACATTCTCTCTCAAATAGAAAACCATAGCCTTCAAGATTCAAGGTCGATTCCCAGGAAACTTCAAGAATTCAACTACTTAAGTATGTTAGGTGTTCATCCACGGGTTTCCTTCCACCCTTGGAGTTCAAGAACCCTTTTTAAAACTACAAGCTTTTAGATTCATGATTTATATGAGCAAATTGGGTTGTATTAATGTTTGTGTTTTTGTATAGGTTTTCAATTCAAGATTTAATTATAAGTTTACAAAACATAAGATAGCATGTATGTTGATTAATGTAATTCCCATGCAAAAATCCTAGAAATTGCAAGTTTAACTTGTATTCATGATGCTTATGTGCTATTCATTATTATGTGCATTAATTATGCTCCCCAAGTGTTTGACAAAATATCTCAGTAATTGAATTGTGGACAATTAACTATTGTTATGCTTTCAAGATTTGTTATGTTTTATCTAATATGCAATCGAGACCTGGGGGTATTTATAACACAAAATATAGTTATTAACTTAGTTGCAGTAGTTATAGGCTAGTCCCAATAAAGTTTAAGAGCAGTAGTACTCTGTCAATTAACAGAACTCAGTGAACTCAGTCCAGTATAGTCAGTCAACACGATCAATGTCAGTTCAATCAAGCCTAGTATAGTCTAGTAATTAGTTCAATGTTGATTCAGTTGGGAGTACGATTCAGCACCGAGTGAATCCAGGGATGGGGGCAGTCCTACCATAGAGGGTTTAATCCTTAGGAGCAGTACCTGCATTACAAAACTACGTAGCTAGCATAGGGTAAGTCGTCCTCCTACCATACTAAGGTTGTCACAATTATATATATACTTCATGAGTCTTCCTGCTAGATTAGGGTTGACCTAGCATTGTTAGTATCCCATGTCAAGGTTTTAACACCCTTCCAACTGGGGTCACAGGTTGGACCCCAAATCAGTCTATATCGGGGTATGTTAGTTAGATGAATACTCCAATAGTTACAGTTTTAGTCTCAGTATTCAGTAAAGAACTTAGACAGTTCAATAGAAGCATGGCTATCAGTTATTAGTTACTCAGCCATCAGAATTAAGTACTCAGTTTCGGTATAATCTCATATATATGATGTATATCTATATGCGCAGTATAGCATGTTCAGTATGTTCAGTAGATATAGTTTTGCATGTTCTCTCATCCAGTTACTTTATGATGTTCATTCAGTCAGTTATCAGCTAATGCATATGAACTCATGTATATCAGCCTTACCTCACTTAGCATACCAATATATTACACGTACTGACACATACTTTTTCTTTATACTATGATGTCTCATATCATAGGTTCAGATGCTTAGGTTCCTATCTGTACTTAGCAGCTCAGGCTATCAGCAGTAGTTATAGTGGTGAGTCCTCATATTTTGAGGATAGATTTTACTTCTTTCAATATTTTAGCAGTTCAGTAGTTATTTCAGTTGGAGTTAGTTGGGGATTTATCCCATCAACTCTATATTCAAACAGTTAGAGGCTTTCATACTAGCATAGACAGTTATTCAATTTTTGGATGTTATTAACAGTGATACTCAGTTACTATTATTTTAGTATTTTGAGAACCTTATGGCATTTTTAGATTTCTTCCGCATATATATTTCAGTATTGTATTCAGTGCTTATAGCAAGTACCAGTCATAGGTTAGCTTATGGTCCTTCAGGGTAGTAAGTACTGTGTGACACACAGGGTGCATTCTCAGGGTGTTACAAACTTAGTATCAGAGCCTAAGGTTCTAAAAAGTCCTAGGGAGTCTGAAAGCCACGTCAAGTAGAGTCTTGTGCATGGTGTGTAGTGTGCCACACATATGGATAAGAGGTTATGAGGCATTTTAGGAAAAAAATTCCCTTCTTTTAGTATTCATATCATGCGAGTGAGCATGATTTCAAGTTAAACTCTCTTTCTAATCTAATTTTCCTTCTGTTTACAGAACATGCGTCCAAAAAAGACCAACAAAAGAAAAACTAGAAACCATCCAGCACCTCCATCCGTTCAAGAAGATCCCTTGAATAAGTACATTTCTTATGCAGAATTTAGAGCATCTTTCACCACTTTAGCCCATAATGTGGAATCTCAGAATGAATGTCCAGCCATTGTTTAGGCTAACCTAGTGTCTAATAATATTGCTGCTAGAATTTGGCACTTCACCCAAATGAACCTTCCTTCATTTTCAGGGTCTAAACCTAAAGAGGACCCACAGGAATTCCTTGACATGGTGCAGAAGGTAACAGACATTATGGGGGTAACCGCTAGTAAGAGTGCTAAGTTAGCTTCCTATTAGTTGCAAGACGTGGATCATACATGGTTTAAGAAGTAAAAAGTAGATAGGGGCATAGATGCAGGGCCTATAGAATGGGAGGAGTTCACTACTGCCTTTCTAGATAGGTTCTTCCCATTGGAGTTGAGGGAAGCTAAGGCTTTAGAGTTCATTATTTTGAAATAGGGCAGCATGATAGTGAAGGAGTATTCTCTTAAGTTTACTCAGTTGGACAGGTATGCTCCCCATGTGGTAGATGAAAATAGGTCTAAGATGAGCAAGTTTGTGTATGGTGTGTCTGATAGTGTTGTCACGGAGTGTAGGACCAAAATGCTAATAAGGAGATAAACTTGGATAGGTTGATGGTCCATGCTCAATAGATAGAGGAATAGAAGACTAAGGAGAAAGAGAGGGAAAATAAAAGGGCTTAAATAGGTAGATTTAACTTTATCAGCATAAGTTACAGAGTGGTAATCATCCTCAGTTCTGCCCAAAATCTTTTGTTCCAGCTTTATTCTCAGCCAGTCTTCAGTGGTGAGATTCAAAGATAGTAATAAGGATAGAGCGCCATGGTCTAAATCTTAGGGTAGTGTTAGCAATGCTTGAATAAATCCTCTCGCTAAAAATATGGCAAAAATCATCAGGGTGTCTGAAGTGCTGGAAGCAACGTATGTTTCGAGTGTGGTAAACCAGGTCATAGAATCAGAGAGTGTCCTCAAGTGGGTTCACAAAGTCACTATAATTATCCCTTAACTCAGTTCGGTCACCTGTCTGAGTAAGGTACCATTTCTAGTGCCACTAGGGGCAATGCCCAAACATTCTCTATGCACTCAAGTCCCGAAAGGATCAAGAAAGTTCCCCTGATATGGTCACTAGTACGTTACAAGTTTACCATTTACATATTTATGCTTTGTTAGATCCAGGAGATTCTCTATCTTTTCTAACCCATTATATTGCCATTAACTTTAGAGTTTGTATCAAAATCCTAACAGAACCTTTCCCAGTCTCTACCTCAGTGGGTAAGTCTATCATAGCACAGTGGGTCTACAGGAACTTTCTGGTTATCGTGTCTCAGGAAGTAACTTTAGCAGACTTAGTAGAGTTAGAGATGATGGATTTTGACGTCATTCTCGGTATGGATTATCTCCATTCATGCTATACTTTAGTTGATTGTAGAAATAGATTTGTCTATTATAAGTTCCCAAATGAACCTGGCCTAGAATGGAGGGGTAGTACCATAGCAATTAAGGGTCAACTTATTTCATATGCTAGAGCGAGAAAAATGATATCCAAGGGGTGTGTCTATCATTTGGTTTGAGTCAAAGACTCTAGTTCCAAGACTTAGTTCCAATTACAAGTGAATTTCAAGATGTATTTCCCAAAGATCTCCCTAGAGTTTCTCCCGAAAGGGAAATTGACTTTGAAATAGACCTTCTTATTGATACTCATTCTATCTCTATTACTCCATACAGAAAGGCTCCAGCTAAACTTAAAGAGTTGAAAGAATATTTGAAAGACCTCTTACACAAAGGGTTCATCAGGCCCAGCATATCCCCTTGGGGTGCACCACTTCTATTCGTGTGAAATAAAGACGGTTCTCTTAGAATATGTATAAACTACCATCAGTTGAACAAAGTCACAGTCAATAATAAATATCCACTTCCTATAATTGATGACTTATTTAATGAACTTCAGGGTGCCAGTTAATTTTCTAAGATAGACCTCATATCAGGCTATCATCAGCTTAGATTCAGATAATATGACATTCCAAAAATAGCTTTCAGAACCCCGTATGGTCACTTCGAGTTTCTAGTCATGTCATTTGTTCTTACTAATGTCCCAGCAGCTTTCATGGGCTTGATGAACCACGTGTTCAAGCAGTACTTAGAAATGTTCATCATAGTCTCATTGATGACATTCTTGTCTACCCTCGCAGTAAAAATGACCATGCAGACCACCTTAGAATAGTATTGCAGACTCTTAGAGCCCATCAGTTGTTCCATAAATTCAGTAAGTGTAAATTTTGACTAAGATCAGTAGCTTTCCTTGTCCATATTATTTCTGGTGATGGCATTAGAGTCAATCCTGATGTGTGAGCAAAAGCTAACACATTTAATGCTTTTTAGCTCAAAATAATTATAAATTCTGAAGCAAATCCTGTTGTTTTTGTGTGTTTGCTAATGATATTATAGTAAAAGGCTGAAGGAATGGAAATAAATAATAATGGAGAAAAAGAGTTGAAAATCTGAGCAAAAGAGAAAAAAACATGGTTGATGACATCTGTGATAAGTTGTCAGCCTTGTGATAGCCTATCAGAAGCAACGTCAGCCTTAACTAGGGAATTAGAGCTGAGAAACAGTTTTGACGACGTCTGTGAAGTGGATTTTCTTCAACACTTATCAACTATTTGTGGATTCCTATTTTGGGATAAAATTGAAGAAACTACTTGTTGCTTTTCATCCATTCGTAAGTTTATCCTTATGATGATAAATTCAAATTTGTATTTTGTTCATCAAATCACGAGTGGATAATTCCATTAGTCGGAGTTATAGGATCTATGGACTAGGGTTTGATAGGTTACTAGGTATTTAATGGATTCAAAGAGTAGTAGGACATCTTGAAATTCTATTGTTTTAACTGAAATCTACTGGTTGCAAACATTAGGTTATCCCTTAGTTTTTATTTCCTTCTAATGGAGAAATAGACTAGAGGTCGTGAATTATCGACAGGGACTCAAAAGCTACCAACCTTCTGTTTAATGATCAATGCCATAACTGGATTGATCTACCTGAGATAAAATCCTATTGGAATTCGATAAGTTATCTAAGTATGAGAGAATTAGATAATAAATTGTCTGGTGAGGTCGAGAGATAAGTCAAACAGTATCGTCGTCAGGTATATTCTACTATTTCTACTTATTTCAAGAATCCCAAGAATTACCTAGTATCTGTCAATTCCCAAAACCCATGGTGAACATAACTCTGGTTTCCCATTTAGACTAATTTCAAACACTAAAATATTGAAAGTGACAATTAACTCTCTGTGAACCTTAAACCACCATTTTCAGAAACATTAAACTACCAGTAAAGTATTTCATAAACAAATTAAAGTTTTCACCATATTCCTTGTGGGATTTGTCCCCAACCTAATTGGGTTTTGTATTGACAGTGAACGCTTACACCCATTCAAGAGTGTAATTTTATCGTTATCAAAAATGGAACCGTTGTCGGGGAATACGATTGTAGACTAAAAGTTTGTGTGAAAAAATTTACTGATAGTTAAGTTTTCTAGATTTAAGTTCGGTTGTTGTTTTTGTTTATTTGTAGGATCTTCATAGGTTACGCCAAGCACTACTCAATCTGGAACCACACAATATAAGAAGAATGGCAGAACAACCGTTGTGGTATGAGGTTGATTATGATGACGACGTAGATGAAGCAGTTGCAATAGGTGAGATCATTCCCCCTCCGTTGGCTCCTGGATAAAAGTTCAATATTACAAGTACGATGATCCAACTCCTGAATCTAAAGGGGTTGTTTGGAGGCCTTCCTAGGGATGACTCCAACCTGCATCTGGTGAATTTTGTCACCTTTTGTAAATCTTTTAATAACCTAGGGGTAAGCCAAAGCACTATCCGATTGAGGTTGTTCCCATTTTCTCTGTGTGAGAGGCAATATATGCCTGAATGAGTTGACACCTGACTCTATAACAAACTTGAGGAGCTGAGAGAAGCTTTCCTAGAAAGGTTCTTTCTGCCATCCTGGAGGGTACAGTTGAGGGATGAGATCAACAATTTTAGACAACTCCTGAATGAGGCTTTACATAAAAATTGGGAGAGGTTTAAGAAGCAGTTAAAATAGTGTCCGAATAATAGCATGATGGATATACCTTTGATGGAGACCCTGTACAGAGTTTTTAACTCTGTGACAAAGCCAATAGGACATAACATTGCTGGTAGGTCATTTGTTGCTCTGTCATTTAAAGATGTTGCTGATATGCTGAATTGGATGACCAAACTAAGTAGGGCTTGGCACACCAGAGATTCTGTAGTGGCAAGTCCAACTATTCCTATTGTAATGAATGATGAACAGCGCAGAAGAAATGAGAGAAGATGCCCATCTAAAGACTCAAATGGACCTGCTTACCAAGCACTTATTGTTAGGAAAAATGGAAAAGGTAAAGGCTGTAATGATTCAGGACCGAGTTGATATGGAGCCTGAAGAAGAATCTTACTATGTTACTAATTAGGAGATTTTTGAGGCAATAGCCAAGGGAATCAAGGTCGAAAAGGGTATGACAATCCTAATCACAGAGGCAGGGAGCAAGAGAACTGGAGAAGCAGCAATGACAGAAATGGGTTATATGTTTGTGCTGGAAATCAAGAAGCTGCTACAACTAGCTCAAGAAAGTGGTCTATGGATGATATGATGAAAGAACTAGTGAAAGGAGTAGAGGCTACCAACGCAGGAGTAACTAGTATAAGGAGCGAATTTTCCTCTATAAGTCAGTTGGTTAGTTCATATTCAACTTCTATCCAGCAGTTAGAGAAACAGATAAGTCAGCTTTTCTCAACACTGAACTAGGGAAGAAGTGGAAATTTACTTAACCAAACTGTTCAGGATCAGAAGGCAGACTGTTCATGCCAAGCGATTACCACTAGGAGTGGTAAGATTTTATTTGGCCCTTCTGTGGGCAAATCTTTGAACAATTAGAAAGTTGCAGAGAAACCGACAGAAAAACACCCAGAGGAGTCTACGAAGCCAAATATCTCTGTTGATATGTAGAACAAGGATAAGGAAGAAGAAGTGGTGTTGAAACCCATCCCAAGGCCACCACCTCCCTTTCCTCAACGATTGAGAAAGAAGGCGAAAGATGTAAAATTCAGCAAGTTCCTGGCAATGCTCAAGTAATTGACAATAAATATGCCTTTGATAGAAGAACTTGAGTAAATGCCAGGATATGCAAAATTCATAAAATACCTTGTTACCAAGAAATGAGTAATAAGTTACGAACTGGAAGCAGACCTCCACCTTTGCAGCGTTATTTCCATAAGTACCTTGATGGAGAGAAAGTCAAATCCAGGTGCAGTCAGTATTCCCTGCACAATTGGAACCATGGAATTCACTAAAACACTGTGTGATTTGGGAGCAAGTGTTAACCTGATGCCATTGACTATTTATAAAAGGTTGGGTCTAGAGAATTGCACACTTGCCAATATGAGACTGGTGATGGCCGATAGGTCAGTGAAGTGACCTGTTGGCATCAGTATGATGTGTTTTTAAAGGTCATAATTCATATTTCCCACAGACTTCATCATTCTATAATGCGAGGTGGATTTTGAGGTGCCCATAATCTTGGGTAGACCTTTCCTCACAACCGAAAGTGTGTTGATCGATTTGAGAGCGAATAAGCTCTTATTTAGGGTGAACGATGGCAAATCAATGAAACATTATGAGGAAATAAGTGTGTTCTCAATATTTGTGTGTATTTTGAGGATGAACAGGATGTGCTTGGAACTGAATAGTTTTTTATCAAGTCCTTATCCACGGTTGTGATGAACTATGATAGTGAAGGCATTGAGGAGTACGAAGAGATAGTTTGTTCCCTAGCTGGCCTTGGCTCGTATTCTTTTGCTCCTAAAAAGTTGGACCTTGACCTGGCTAATTGACCAACACTACCAGCCAAGCCATATATTAAAGAACCTCCGGCGTTGGAAATAAAGGAGCTGCCTGGTCACTTATGATATGTGTTTCTGGGGAAAGGAAGTATACTACCTATTATTATTACAGCTTATTTGAAAGAACAACATGTAATTACACTTAATTTAGAACTTTAGAGGCATAAGAGAACAATTGGATAGACCATCACAGATATAATTGGTATTCCCCCTGGCATCTCTTCACACAAAATCCAACTAGAAGAAGATTGTACTCCTACCACTGAGCATCAGCACCGTCTTAACCCACCAATACAGGAGGTGGTTAAAAAGGAGATTATTAAGTGGTTGGATGCAGGATTAGTGTACCCTATTTATGATAATAAATAGGTAAGTTTAGTTTAATGCGTGACTAAGATAGGGGGTATAACAGTGGTTGCTAATGAAAAAAATGAACTGATTCCACTCAGAACAGTAACCGGGTGGAGAGTTTCCATGGATTACCATAAGTTAAACTCTTGGACTCTGAAGAACCACTTTCTAATGCCCTTTATGGACCAAATGCTTGATCGATTGGCTGGTAGGAAGTGGTATTGCTTCTTGGTTGGTTATTCTGGATATAACCAAATCTGCCTTGCTCCAAAAGATCAAGAGAAGACAACATTCACATACCCATATGGCACATTTGTATTTAAGAGGATGTCATTTGGGTTATGCAGTACACCCGCCACTTTTCAACGGTGCATGATGTCTATCTTTATTGACATGGTGGAAGACACCATAGAGGTATTCATGGATAATTTCTCTATAGTAGGTGAACGTGTCTGGAGAATCTAAATGTGTCCTTGCAAAGATGTTCTGAATTTAATCTAGTGCTTAACTAGGGAAAATGTCATTTTATGGTAAAGGAGGGTACCATGCTTGGGCACAAAATTTTCGAAAAAAGAATTGAAGTCGATCGACCAAAGGTAGAAGTTATCGAGAAATTACCAACTCACATTTTAAGAAAGGGAGTTTGTAGTTTTCTTGGTCATGTAGGATGCTATCGAAGATTCATAAAAGACTTCTCAAAATTTGCAAAACCAGTTTGCAATCTGTTGGAGAAGGAATTGAAATTCCTCTTTGATGACGAATGCTTGAAGGCATTTGAGTTCCTTAAAAAGAAGTTGATTGAGGCCCCTATTGTTATTGCACCTGACTGGGGTGTATACTAAAGTGGTAGTCCATACTGACCATGTTGGCTTGCTGTACTTAATGTCTAAGAAAGATGCAAAACCAAGGCTTTATTAGATGGGTGTTGCTACTACAAGATATTGATTTCAAAGTCAAAGATAGAAAAGGTTTTGAAAACTAGGTTACAGATTATTTATCTAGAATGGAAGGTGTACAGGAAGCTAATGATGCAAAAAAGATAAATTATGCATTTCTTTATGAGGATATCCTGGCAACTACTATAGAAACATTGCCATGGAACACGGATTATGCAAACTATGTTGTGAGTGAGATCCTCCCAGCAAATCTTTCATTCCACCAAAGGAAGAAGTTCTTGCATGATGTAACACACTACTTCTGAGATGATCCTTATCTTTTTAGGCGATATGCAGACAATATCATATGGAGATATGTGCCTGAAGTAGATGTATTATGCATATTGGAAGCATGTCATGCTTCCTCTGTTAGGGGTAACCATGTAGGTGACCTAACGGCCAGGAAGTTATTGCAGAGTGGTTATTATTGGCCAACATTGTTTAAATATAACCACGAGTTTGTGCAGAAATGTGACCAATGTTAGAGGCAGGGGTCAATATCTAAAAGGCATGAAATTCCCTTAACTAAGATGCTTGAAGTGAAATTATTTGATGTCTGGGGCATTGACTTCATGGATCCATTTGTAAGTTCTTATGGAATAAAGTATATTCTAGTTGCTATTGACTATGTTTCTAAATGGGTCAAAGCTATTACTTTGGCTGACAATGAGGGAAAGAGAGCCGTTGCTTTTCTCAAAAAGAACATCTTTCCTCGCTTTAGAGTACCACGCACTATCATAAGCGATGGAGGATCTCACTTTTGCAACAAATTATTTTGAGCAGATCTTGTAAAATATGGAGTAAAACAACACAGAGTGGCTACTCCGTACCACCCACAAACTAGTGGGCAAGTGGAGGTGTCGAATCGTGAAGTTAAGGCCATCCTATCCAAGACGGTGAATGCTAGCTAAAAAGACTGGTCACAGAAACTTAAAGATGCCTTGTGGGCATACCGAACTTCTTTCAAGACACCTATTGGCATGTCACAATTTTAGCTGGTCTATGGAAAAGCATTTCACTTGCCAATAGAGATGGAACACAAGGCTTTATAGGCGCTCAAGAGGTTGAATTTGAATTGGAAAAAAGCAGCAGAGATGAGACTAGGGCAACTGAATGATATGGATGAATTCCATCTCAAGGCATATGAACGAGCAGATTTGTATAAACAAAAGATGACAACTTACCATGACTAGAAAATAGAGAAACGAGAGTTCAAAAAAGGGGACTAGGTGTTTCTGTTAATTCCAGACTCAAATTGTTCCCAGGGAAGCTAAAATCTAAGTTTCCATGCCCTTTTATGGTTAATCAAGTCTACTCATCTGGAGTAAAGAAGCTCAAAAATAAAGATAACAATACATTCAAGGTAAATGGGCAACGGGTCAATCTTTACATTGGCCCAGAAGAATCAGTGAAAAGCATCACCATTATCTGTCTTGATAAAGTCTGAAGTAATTGAGACACCTGAGTTGTGCCGTAACTTTAAATCAAGAATTGCATGGGAGGCAACCCATGATCCCTGAAAATAACACGGTCCAGGTATACCTTAACTCTTAATCTAGTTTTTGCTTTAGTTCTAAGTTGAGGGTAGCTGGTATTCTGTTATTGTAACATAGTTTTTAGTAAAAAAAAACTGTGTGGATTACAGTTACTTGTGACCATTGTGAATCTTGTTATGGCATTAAGGTTTAGTTACTTGATAATCACAGCTAATAATTGCATAAACTGAATAAGTAGTAGCTGGTAATATACTTGTATGCCATTTTACTATGTTCCCTTTGTACTGCCAAATCCAAAACTTTCTCAGTTCATCTTACCTTAGTTGAAAGATAGGGTTTAGGAAAGGATCATAGGCCATTTTTGAATTGAGTCACTTTTCAACCTAAAATGACCTTCCATGTGTACATGTTACCACTTGATCCCTGTTTTGAGCCTAAATTAACCATTTCTTTCTATAATACCCATCATCTTCCCTTTTAGAGCATAATGAACCTGTTTTGGCCCTAGTTCTCCTTGGACACTGTGCACCTTGACTTAGACAAACAGCCTAAGTTGAGGGTGGCTATCATAGGGGTGCATGATGTAAATTGGGTATGAATAAAGGTAGAGTAAAAAAAAGAATAAGTGAAAAACAAATAGAAAGTTGGGTGTTGGTAAAAAAGAGCAAGAAAAGAAATTTGTTTGAATAGGAAAAAAGAACCACCCATACTGAATGTATAATCAAGAAAAGAGGAAAAGAGGAGAAAAGAAAAAGAGAGAAAAAGAAGTTAACAAGTGTACCCCACAAGTTAAAGTAGTTCCAAGGAGGTTAGTCACTCTAAATGTCGTATAATATCATACCATCCCTTAGCCTACGTTACAAGCCTAAGAAAGACCTATAGTGATCCTAGCTTACCTTTTTAGACACTTTGGTAATGAAGATAAGGGCAAGCATATGGTATTTGGCATACATTGATTTGAACTTCATTCTAAGAGTGAGTATTTTTTTAATGATCCCCATGTTGATACTTTGATTTCTATTGTGAGAGAAAAAGGGGAAATTCTTTGTTGTGAGGGCACACTAGTATGTTGCTAAGTGACTTACTTGTATGGGTAGTGTCATATTGATATAAGCATGATTGTTGGTACTTAGTTGATGACATGGATGGAATCCCTTGAGTCACATTGCTTCTTTTCAATAAGATACACAATAGTTTAAATTGGTTGACCTTGGAGGCGATAACTGAGTTTTAAGCTAAAATGGTTGTTGACTGCTGAATGTTCTTCGTATTCTCTTAGTTAGTTTGTTGCTTGAGGACAAGTAATTGTTTTAAGTTGAGGGTGTTGACGTGTGAGCAAAATCTAACAGATTTAATATTTTTTAGCTCAAAATAATTGTGAATTCTGAAGCAACATTTGTTGTTTTGATGTGTTTGCTCATAATATTGCAGTAAAAGGTTGAAGGAGTGAAAATAAATGACAATGGAGAAAAAGAGTTGAAAATCTGAGCAAAAGATAAGAAAACATGGATGACAACATCCGTGATAAGTCATCAGCCTTATGATAGCCTATATGAAGCAATGTCGGCCTTAACCAGGGAATTAGAGATGAGAAATAGTTCTGACGACATATGTGACGTGGCATCAAGTGGGTGATAAGGCTTCAAGAATGGCATCAGCCTTAAGTAGAAAATCAGCGATAGGAGAAGACATCTGATGACGTTAGTGATACGCCGCCAGATCCTTGTCGCAATGTCAGAGTCATCGTTAGCCTATGGCAGAGAATTGAAGAAACTTGAGCAAGTCTGACACCATCCGTGATAGGGTGTGAAACTCTTAATGCGGGGTCATTTTGGGAGTCACCTAATCCAAGAATTAATTGAATTTGCTATTTTATTTCCTTAATTAGGCTTTAGTATAAATAGCATCTTTTAGGGTTTATTCAAGGGTTCTCCTTTTTTTTGTTTTGGAGAGTTTTTATTTTCTTCAACACTTATCAACTATTTGTGGATTCCTATTTTCGGGAATAAATTGAACAAACTACTTGTTGCTTTTTATTCATTCGTAAGTTTATCCTTATAAATTCAACTTTGTATTTCGTTCATCAAACCATGAGTGGCTAATTCCATTAGCCGGAGTTATTGATCTATGGACTAGTGTTTGATAGGTTACTAGGTATTTAACGGATTCAAAGAGTAGTAGGACATTTTGAAATTTTGTTGTTTTAACTGAAATCTACTAGTTGTAAACATTAGGTTATGCCTTAGGTTTTATTTGCTTCTGACGGAGAAATGGATTAGAGGTCGTGAATTATCAATAGGGACTCAGAAGCTACCAACCTTTTGTTTAATGATCAATGTCGTAACTAGATTAATCTACCTGAGATAAAATCCTATTGGAATTAGATAAGTTATCAAAGTTCGAGAGAATTAGATTATAAATTGTCTGCTGAGGTCAAGAGATAAGTCAGATAGTATCGTCGTCAGGGATATTCTACTGTTTCTACTTACTTCAAGAATCCCAAGTATTACCTAGTATCTGTCAATTCCCAAAAGCCATAGTGAACATAACTCTAGTTTCCCATTTACACTGATTTCAAATACTAAAATATTAAAAGTGACAATTAACTCTCTGTGAACCTCAAACCACCATTTTCAGAAACATTAAACTACTAGTAAAGTATTTCATAAACAAATTAAAGTTCACACCATATTCCCTGTAGGATTCAACCCCAACCTAGTTGGGTTTTATATTGACAACAATCGCTTACACCCATTCAAGAGTGTAATTTGAGCGTTATCAGATCCTCAAAAGACTGACGCGGTGAGAAATTAGCCCAAACTCATCTCTTTATCAGTTATCAGGAGTTTTTTGGGTTGGGTTGGCTATTACCAATGGTTTGTTAAAGGATTTCTGTCTATTACATCCTCCATGTCCAGATTAACTCATAACAATTTTAAGTTTCAGTAGTCAGATTCTTATGACAAGAGTTTTTAGTAGTTAAAGACTCTACTCACTACAGCCCCAGTTTTGACATTGCCAGATCATTTGGATGGGTTTTTTATGTACTATGATGCTCTTATAGTTTGGTTGGGATATGTTTTAAAGCAGAGGGGTAAGATTGTGGCCTATACCTCTAGATAGCTTAAGCCCCATGAAAGAATTATCCTACTCATGATCTTGAATTAGCAGCTTTTGTGTTTGGTTTAAAGATTTAGAGGCACTACTTATATAGGGTGCATGTTGATGTGTTCACAGACCATAAAATACTGCAGTATGTATTTTCTCCAAGCCTTCCAAAAGGGTCTTGGTACCCAAGTTCACCTCAATACAGCCTTTCACCCTCAAACAAATGGTCAAGCAGAAAGGACTATTCAAACCCTTAAGGATATGTTGAGAGTGTGAGTAGTTGACTTTAAGGATAGATGGGATGACCACTTACCTTTGATTGAGTTTGTGTATAATAATAGCTATCATTACAGTATTCAGATGGCTTCGTTTGAGGCACTTTATAGGATAATATGTAGATCTCTCATTGGTTGGTTTGAGGTAGCTAAGGTTGCGGTAGTGAGGCCTGACCTAGTAGTTGATGCCTTAGAGAAAGTACAGTTGATCAGGGAGAGGCTTAAGACAGCCCAGAGCCGACAAAAATCTTATGCAGATTTGAGAAGGAATGATCTTGAATTTGAGATTGGTAATTATGTGTATTTGAAAATCTCTCCCATGAAGGGGATGAAGAGATTTATTAAGAAGGGGAAACTTAGTCCCCGATATGTTGGTCCTTATAGGATTTTGAGCCATTTCAGTAAGGTAGCTTATGAGCTTGAGTTACCTACAGACTAAGCATTAGTGCATCTAGTGTTTCGTGTTTCCTTGCTAAAGAAGTGCATATGTGACCCAAAGGTTGTAGTCCCTATAGAGAGTGTAGATGTTCAATAGTTTCTCGTATGATAAATTCCCAGTCATAGAGTAAGGAACAAAGAAGTTTCTTTAATCAAAGTTTTTTGGCAGAACCAGTCCGTTGAGGGAGCCACTTGGGAAGAAGAAGCAAATATGCAGAGCAAGTACCCTCATCTCTTCTCCACAAACTCATATTAAACTTAAGGTATCAATCTTCTTAAAATATCTCTTTTCCATGCTTAGTTTCAACTGCATATCATTCCAATGTCAGTCGTACATTCATGAATCATATCATCATGTAATCATGCTTCAGTTGTGCATGTTCAGTGTGTAAATTCAGTTCATCAGTATTTTTAGCTTAAACAGACTCATTCGAGGATAAATGTTCCCAAGGTGGAGATATGGTAACACCCCATACTTTCCTAACTCAGTTAAGCTTTTATTGCATGAGGGTTCCTATATATAACCTTTAGTATACTTAGAATTTTTCAGTTTACGACCCATCAAGGTGTGGAAAATTCAATCAACTTTCCAACGATATAATCTTTCCCTTAATTCGACAACTGGGAAAGAAGTCATGGCGAATTTAGTTTGAGGCAGTATCCCAACACGATTGTACGGTGTCATGGTGGTCGGCCAAATGGCACTCGTCAGTATCCAGTGAATCACCGTGATAGTACCGCATCACATTGAAGTTTCAGTTCCTAATTGAAATTTTCCAGTGAAGTACCAGGATAAGCATCGCATCGTGGAGGAGTGCCAGATCAGTGTAGAACATGATATTAATGACCGAATAGCCTAATTAATAATTATTTTATTCAATTCCCTCAAATCAAGAACATTCTCACTCAAATATAAAACCCTAACCCTCAAGATTAAAGGTCAAATCCCAGGAACAATTCTAAGAAACCTCAAGAATTCAACTACTCAGGTATGTTAGGTGTTCATCCTCGGGTTTCCTTCCACCCTTGGAGTTCAAGAACGCTCTTTAAAACTACAAGCTTTCAGTTTTATGATTTAATTGCGCAAATTGGGTAGTATTCATGTTTGTGTTATTGTAGGGGTTTTCAATTCAAGATTTAATTATAAGTTTCATGAACATAAGATAGCATGTATGTTGATTGATGTAATTCC
This sequence comes from Capsicum annuum, assembly GCF_002878395.1. Taxonomy (NCBI): domain Eukaryota; kingdom Viridiplantae; phylum Streptophyta; class Magnoliopsida; order Solanales; family Solanaceae; genus Capsicum; species Capsicum annuum. Next base: position 1,233,470 of record NW_025896065.1, read on the forward strand.
CATGCAAAAATCCTTGAAATTGCAAGTTTGAGTTGTAGTCATGATGCTTATGTGTTGCTTATTATCATATGTATTAATTATGCTCCCTAAGTGTTTGATATAATGCCCGTGTGAATTGAATAGTGTAATCATGATATGTTAGCATGTGTTCTCATTCATGTACAAGTTCATAACCCGCAAGTGTTTGACAAAATATCTCAGTGATTGAATTGTGGATAATTGACTATTTCTATGCTTCCAAGATTTGCTATGTTTTATCAATTATGCTATCGAGTCCTGGGGTATTTATTTCCTAAAATTTTGTTGTTTACTTAGTGGAAGTAGTTATATACTAGTCTCAGTAAAGGTCAAGAACAGAAGTACTCATTCAGTTAACAGAACTCAGTGAACTCAGTCCGATACAATCAGTCAACACGATCAGTGTTAGTTTAGTCAAGCCTAGTACAGTCTAGTAATTAGTTCAGTATCGATTCAGTAGGGATTAGGATTTATCACTGCGCGAACCCAGGGATGGGAGCATTACTACCAGCAAGGGGTTTGACCCTTAGTAGCAGTCCCCGTATTACAAAACTATGTAGCCAGCATAGGGTAAGCCGTCCTCCTGCCAGACTAGGGTTGATGCAATCATATATATACTTCATGAGTCTTTCTACCTGATTAGGGTTGATCCAGCATTGTTAGTATCCCATGGTGAGGTGATAACACCCTTCCAACTAGGGTCACAGGTTGGACCCCAAATTAGTCTATATCGAGATATGTTGGTTAGATAAACACTCCCACAGTTATAGTTTTACTCTCTATATTTAATAATGAACTCAGACAGTTCTACATAAGCATGGATATCAGTTATCAGTTACTTAGCCATCAGACCAAAACAAAAGTTTCCAGTGGAACAAGTCTTAACAGCGCCCGAAAGAGGTGGTTGGGTCGATCAAGCCCTAGAGTAGAAGCAGGAGCGGGTTCGGGGTGAAAAATAAAAGAAAGGGTTCTCACCCACTAGCAGCGGTAAGAGGACTTTCTCCACCAGCAGTGGGAATACTTGAGAATAAGGGGTTTGGGCTCACCTCAAAGCTCTATTTATTTCCCTATTCCCTTTCCTGACCAAAGTCACTTAGGAGGGGTTGGGGCGGACTGCAATTCTTCTGAGCTTAGTCTTCTCTTCTGAGATGATTGGAGGCTGGGGAAAGGGCACTTGTCGAAGAAGGTCCTGCCGTACGTAGGGGTGAAGAAAGCTCCTTCTCTTATAGGAGAGGCACTATTGAATGAAAAAGAAAGTCTTCAAGAAGTGAGAGAAGGAATCATAAAAGAAATAGCTTTCGACTAAAGACACAGACGATGAGGATCCTCGCACATCGGCACTCACTATATAAGCTCATAGGGCAAGATGAAGATCCAGAAAAAGGTTAAAGAGATCGTCAACTTCGCCTTGGCATGCTTCCATCAGCGCTGAAAAAAGAACTAAGGCAAGGCTATTGAAGTGCCACTGTATAGAGGGCTCAAAAAGAGTATAAGCACTTTCCTTCAAGCTGAATGTGAACTTCTGATATTCATCCATCTATCAGCTGCGTCTTCTTTAGTGAATGAAAGAGGGACTCATTTCATCAGTATTAAATTTTAGTATGATCTCAGATACACGATGTATATCTATATGCGCAGTATAGCATGTTCAGTATGTTCAGTAGATATAGTTTTGCATGTGCTCTCATCCAATTACTTTATGATATTCATTGATTCAGTTATCAGCTCATGCATATGTACCCATGTATATCAGCCTTACCTCACTTAGCATACCATTACATTCCACGTACTGACGCATACTCTTTCTTTGCACTATTATGTCTTATATCATAGGTTCGGACGCTCAGTTTCCTAATCGTAATTAGCATCTCAGGCTATCAGCAGTAGTTATAGTGGTGAGTCCTCATTTTTCGAGGATAGAGTTTACTTATTTCAGTATTTCAGCAGTTCAGTAGTTAATTCAGTTAGAGTTAGTTGGGGGTTTGTCCCATCAACTCCATATTCAGACAGTTAGAGGCTCTCAGACTAGCATAAATAGTTATTCAGTTTTTGGATGTTATTATTAGTGATACTCAGTTACTATTATTTCAGTATTTTGAGAACCTTTTGGCGTTTTTAGATTTCTTCCACATATATATTTCAGTATTGTATTCAGTACTCACAGCAGATACCAGTCATGGGTTAGCTTGTGGTTCTTTAGGGTCGTAAGCACCGTGTGATACCCAGGGTGCAGTCTCGAGGCGTTACAACATCTGTCTAAAAATTGGGACAAGGCCCCCAGTCGAACCATGAACTAAAAATTAAATAACATTTTTCCATAGACATGACCCTCCAAAATAAGAGAGGCTCACCAACTGCAAACTTCTGACATATCAATCTATGGCTTAGCGGAACCCTGGGACTGTGCCTTAAATCCTTAAATATAGGGGGAAATGTAAATGTACTAGTCCGCAGAACAATCCAAAAACAAAATACTGGTATATAAAGTAAGTGAGAGCATTTCATGAAAAGTATGCCATCATAAAACATTTGAAAATCTATGTGCATAATAAATAAGCTTTCAAAACATTTTTGTAAATATGAACTCAACATCTTTGTCTTAGTTCTGAGCTAGGTGGTACACTCTACAAGTCTGATATTTCATGGGCTATATGGAATCCACCCTTGACTCGGCAGCCAAGCCCGCAACCCAAGTTTGCCACAGGGGTTGGAGTTTCAAATTCTGATACGCCACATGGAACTAGGCCAGGGTATAATCCCTATTGGGTACATAATAACCTGTATTGGCAAAACATGGTTTTGGGAAATGAATTTTTTGAACTCATGCCTTCTTCGGGTAACCACCTAACATCTCTTAAGCCCATTTTTATCCTTTTCTAAACATGCATCTTTCAAAACTCAAATTCTAAAAATCTATAGTAAAACTTCAATTCACAACCAATATAAAGTTCATAATTTATAGTAAAACCCTTGGCTCATGCTTTAAATCATGTAATTGAATAACCCTTAACTTGGAAATCAAAAAGGTACACAATGAGGAGGGAAATTCGTTCTTCATGCCCTTAATTCATACTTCAAACCTGTAAACAATTTATACATATACATGAGTAAAGTTCGAATTCAACGTAAGGCCTCAATACCAAAATCATTTATCATTAGAAGGATTTACAATGCTTAGTTTTAATGTAATTCAAGATCTTCATGAAAACATGATTTCTCAACATTCAAAACATTAATATAATGATTTAGCCATGCCCATGTAGTTTAGGAAAACCCTACGTACCTTATCCGATGAAGAATTTGTGAAAAAGTTGATCCCTTGAACTTGAATGTTTAACCCTAAGTTGTTTTTCTCCTATTGTGTTTTTGAAAGATGAACTAGGGATTTAATAGAGTTAAAATATTACTAATGACCCTAATTTCATCTATAGATGTTTATGGACGATTTTGGAAGGTAAAAAGAGTTGGTTGCCCTTGACATAACTCAAAACGGAGTTCATATACTGCAGAACATAGGGTTTGTAGTGCAAACCCCATGGAAAACCTTACGATTTGTGTCGCACAACCTATGGTAAGCATTAAAGTTTGCGGCACCTAAGCCATCACCAATCCTGGATAGTGTCTCATTCAAACATGCATAAATTTTGACTCCGTACTCGGATTGACAAACTGGCGGAGGCATTGGAAAGAAAACTCAAAGATATATAGTAGGCCCTCTAACTCATCATATTCTAGAATTAGTAGTTGATGGAAGTTGACCCAAGTTGAAACATCCCCTAAAACTTAATCGATAGAAAAGTTTTTAACATGTCTTTGAGTTAGGGGATTTTTGTGACCTCAATTCCTATTCAAAGGTATTCCCACTCTATAGAATTGATCACCATACATATATTAACAAGGAATCATTTGGTTCGGGTCTATATGTGTAGGAACAATGTTTTAAATTCTATCCTGAAGGTGTGGGGTATAACATTATCTCCCCTTGGGATCATTCATCCCCGATCAATAGATAGGGATATTTTGAAGCTTTAAAAGTATGGAATAATGAATGTAACCTCGAATTGAACATTTTTCCTCAACAAAATATGAAAAGGTATCGAAAGTTCTTCATGATAACCCCTAGTGAAATGCGTAAGCATGAAGTAATGAAACTTTACATAGGGATGAACTTGCACGCGAGTTATGTGAATCATAATCATCACCACATAGACATGAGTATATTTGGTGTCATAGGCCTGATTTAAATTGGTACTAATCATGAAATAAGATTTCGTAAAATACAAGAAATCGAAACATTCTCCACCTTACAAGATACAACGAATGGACCTTAAACTTAGAGACGCTAATCGACTATGCCCCAAATAATAAATAAACAATATACTACATTATTTCCAACCTACAATTCTCCCTTGAACCATCTAACCACAAGATTTTGAGTCCAAGTGCAAAATACTTCCATGTTGAAGCCTACCTCAGAGTAAAAAGGTGCAAACTCAAATTATGGGACCTTGTACTCTACATTAAATTAAGAAATCACCTTGCCTTATCACTATAATCCAACAACCTCAAGTATTAATTCAAGGAGTACTAACCACATGGCATATTGGTTTGCGTTGTCATCAATCACAACATTCAAACCTATCATTACTACTCTCACTTCATGGATCTCCCTACTAAGACAAGGAAATTCTATCATTCTCACAAAAAGAATTTCCATAGATCTCCTTCCTAACTATTTCATGTAAAAAAATTTCATCTCCTTCTTCCCCCCTTCTCTAATAACCTTAGATCAAGAAATCACTTAAAACTTTTCACCTTTAAGAACAACTACTGTAATACACCAAAAATACAAACCAATGTTAGAGTCATGTTCCAAGCTTATGAAAAGTATCTTATAGTCCCTTGGTAATTTTATAATTGATTTTGATGTATATTAAGGCCTCAAATAACTCCCAGCTATTATATGAACCAAAATATTCCTTACCGATTGAGTTATCGGGAAGAATGTTGCTTTAGTCAACTTCAAATGAGAATATCTTTTGCTCTACTTAGAATTTCCAGATCAAGACCCACCAAATGATAGGAAATTGAATTATATTTCAAACGATATCAATTTCTCCCAAATCGATACTTTTGTGAGAAGTTATGGCACTTTTAGTGCAAAATAGTAGCCCAACACGATAAGACCGCGTCGCGGTGATGGAAAAATTCACATTTGTCATTTTCCAGTGTGCCATCGCGATAAACACTATGTCATGCCAAGGAGAATTTTCTCAATTATCACTTTCTAGTAGCTCACCGTGATTGGCCAATGTCACATCAAAATTCTCGGTGAAGCAGATAATGCATCGCGGTGGAGTGCAAAATGGCACTTGTCCTTTTCCAGTGAGGCACCGCGATAGCACCGCATCATGCCAATGTGCAAAATTGGGATCGTCCTTTTTCATAAGATGAACCATAATTGTACTGCATCACATCGGGTGTTAAAATTGGGATTTCCAGTTCCAATTTTTAATTTGTCCAAGGGCATTTAAGCCCTCTCCCTTCACCCCATTCAATCAAAAAATAGGATTTAAGCCCCAATAGAGCATTATTTGCTCATTATTTCACAATTCTCTCAAATTAAACTAATCTTCTCTCAAGAAAAAAATCCTAGCCTTCAAAATTCAAGATCAAATCTCAAGAGTTCACCATTAATTCTCATGAATTCATCAACCCAAGTATGTTAAGTGTTCATCAATGGGTTCCTTCCACCCATGGAGTCCAAGTATCCTCTTTTAAATCTAAAGTTCTTATCTTTACAAGTTATTATAATTTTAAATTATGATTTTAACCATGAACTCCCATGATTTGAAATTCTATACCATGTTTACATGAAATTGTTTTTGCTTATCAGACCCCACATGTTCTAATGTTGTTATTTACTTATTTAAATCATGATTAAGTGTTATTGATGTGGAAATCATGTCATTACTTCAAGTTTCATACTATTCCCATGATTAGTTTAAACTATGAATATCAAGTGTTTGATGAAATGCCTACAAGAATGAATATTTGATAAAGGCTTTCATGTTATGTCCTACAAGCTTAAGTACCATTTTACCATTATTGCTATTGAGCCCTGGAGGTTATGAATACCCAAAAACTTAGTTGTTTACCTAGTCTCAGTATCTTCAGAATAGTTTCAAAATATGTTATGAGCATTATCAGTTTAGTCAGTCATCAGAATTAGTTAAACTTAGAACAGCTTAGCATTTCGAGTTAGTTCAGTTGGAAATAGGATTTAGCATTAAGCAAGAGTAGGGATAGAAGCTTCCCCATCAGATAGGAAGAGTCATTAGTAGCAGTCTCTGTACTCCAGAATTATATAGCTAGCATAGGATATGAGGAGCCACCCATCAGTTTAGGCTTAGCTACCTCGTAGGGCTCACCCGTCAGTTTAGTCTTGACACCTTTAGTCCTTTGGGATAGTACATCAGTATAGTAGATCCACACAGCCAGCATTAGTAGTCGTTGCACGGTTCTGACACCCTTCCAACTGGGATTACAGGTTGGACCCCTATTAGCTCAGATAGAGGCATGTCGGTTAGATGATACCGCCCATAATCTCAGTTCAGTAATTCAGTTTCAGTTGCTTGACCATGGCATACAAATATTAGTTATTCAGTTATCAGTATTCGGTATTCTGTATTTCATATTTAAGATTATATTTAGAATATGTTTTATTCTTGGTCATGCATTTTTAGTATTTACAAATTTCATGCATTCTCAATAATTATAGATTTCACACATTCTCAGTATTTATAGATTTCATGCATTCTCAGTGTTTACTAATTTCATTCATTCTCAGTATTTATAGATTTCATGCATTCTCAATATTTATAGATTTCATGCATTCTCGATATTTACAGATTTCATACACTTTATTCTATACTTCATGCAATATATATATTCGAACATTTATTGTTCATGTTCATGAAATAATGCATATCAGCCTACCTCATTTAGCATACCAGTACATTCAAAGTACTGATTGGATAATCTTTTCTTATGCTATGATGTATCATATCAAAGGTTCGGATGCCCGATTCCCAAACGTGCATAGACTTTCCAGACTATCAATCATAGCAGTGGTGAGTCCTCACATTTTGAGGACAGACTATTTTGTTTTCATGTTTTCACTTTAGTAGCAAGATGGAGTTAGTTGGGGCTTATCCCATGAACTCCCATTCAATTAGTTTAGAGGCTTTCAAATATTTTAGATAGTTAGTAAATTCTCAGATTTTAGTTGTCATTATCAAATTTTTTATCAGTATTATCAGTTTTGTTTATAGATTTTATCAAATTTATTACTTAAAACCTTATGTCCTTCCTCAGTTAAATTTTGCATATGATCCTTTGTTATCAGTTTTACTCAGTACTCACAGCAAGTACCAGCTCATGGGTTAGCTTATGGTCCCTCGGGACTATAAGCACCATGTGGCACCCCAGGTATACTCTCAGAGCGTTACAAACTTGGTATCAGAGCCTAAAGTTTTAAACTATCCTAGAAAGTCTGAAAGTCGCATCAAGTAGAGCCTGGTGCATGGGTGTAAAGCATGCCACACTTATGGATAAGAGGCTACGAGGTGTTTTAGGAAAAATTTCCCTTCTTTCAGTGTTTATATCATGCGACTAAGCATGAACTCAAGTTATACTAAGCATGAACTCAAGTTAAACTCTCTGTATAATCCAATCTTTCTTTCGTTTATAGAATATGCCTCTTAGAAGGCTCACGAAAGAAGAAATTAGAATTATCCCGCACCTCCCCCCATTCAAGAAGATCGCCTAAATGAGTATGTCTCTTATGCCTAATTCAGAACTGCTTTTACTACCTTAGCTTATTCAATAGTTGCTTAGAGAAATTTGTATACTGTTGTCCTATCTATGCTTTTGATTCATTCTCAGTTGAGTAAGGGGAGGGAGCATAGAAAGAAGGAAAGAAAGAATAAGAGGGTCAGATTAAGTAGCCTTAAGCCTTGATCAAGGGTAGTAACCGCTCCCAATTTCGTCAAAAATTCTCAGCCCCAGCTTCGCCTTCAGCCAGTGCACTAATGCCTAAGTTTGATAATGACAGTCGAGATACAACACTAGTCTCTAAGTCATAAGGTAGTGGGAAGGGTGTTTTTACTAATCCACTTTGTAGAGAATATGATAAGAATCATAAGGATGTGTGTAGATCCAGAGGGATGTGTGTTTTGGGTGTGTCAAGCCAGGCCACAGAGTCAGAGATTGCCCAAAGAGTGGTCAGCAGGGTCGGTTCAACCGTCCTTCAGTTTTATCTGGTCACCTGACTCAGCAGGGTGTTACTGCTTTCGGTGTTAATAGTGGTCAGCGTCAGAATAGGCTATATGTATTTTTGTCTCGATAGGATCGGGAGTTCTCCTGATGTAGTTCCGGTTATGTTACCGGTCTTCCATTTACATGTTTATTCTTTGTTAGATACTAGAGCTTCTCTTTGTTTTGTAACCCCCTATATAGTTGTCGATTTTAGTATCAGTCCTGAAGTCTTAGCAGAGCCCTTCTCAGTGTCCAACCCAGTGGGTAAATCTATCCCAGCCAGACGAGTATACAGAAATTGCCCAGTTATAGTATCCTAGTAAATCACTTCAGATAATTTCAAAAATAGAGTAGTTCAATTTCAGTTTCTCAATGAACCAGCCAGTGAATGAAGGGGTAGAACCTCAGTGGTTAGGAGTCAAAAATGATTTAAGATTCCTCAGAATCCTATTACAGCATATGATCTAAAATTAGAAGCATAAAACCAAGAGTTTAGCAGCAGCAGTAGATTTGGGATAGTGTTATCTGAATTTAAGCAGATTTTGTATTCCCTGGGGCTAGTTATATGAAAGGTGAATCAGAAATAGTGTATGCAAGAATTCAAGTTTAGTGATTCGAAACTACAGGTTGTTGATGCTGGTGTAGTGGTAATTCTCAAGGTGTGAGAAAAATATAAGTTTAGAGAAGTGATAATTGTAGGCTATGATGAAAGTAGTATGATTCATTGAAGGTTTAGGGATATCTATGTTAAGCGTTAGAATCTCAGTTTGGACCTTTGAAGATTGAAATAATAGAAAGTAGAGTTTAGAATTCTAAGTTATTCAATTCTTAAGTTGTTATATAATGTATTTGGGGCTATAGAAGGTTAATAATTCTATCTTAGAAGGAAATACCAGCAATAGGGTTTTACAACTTGCACCTTGGAGTTGGTCGAGTAAGTCATCAATCCAAGGAAGAGGATATTTTTTTTTGATTGTGACTTTATTCAGCTGACAATTGTCAATGCACATTCGCAAAGACCATATTTCTTTCACACAAATAGGATGGGAGCACCGCATGGAGAGACACTGGGCCATATGAAACTTTATCTAAGAGGTCTTTAAGTTTCTCTTTTAACTCCTTAAGCTCAGCTGGAGCCATACGATATAGAGGGATAGAGATAGGTTGAATATCTGGAAGAAGGTCAATACCGAATTCTATTTCCCTATCGGGAGGTACCCCTGGCAAATCTTCGAGAAAAATATTAGGAAACTCATTGACTACATGGACTAACTGAACTGTTAGAGCCTCATATTGGTGTCTTTGACTCGAACTAGATAATAGTACACCCTTTTGAGATCAACTTTTTGGATTTAAGATAAGATATGAAATGACTCTTGGGAGATACTGAATTACCTTCCCACTCAAAAAAAGGCTCATCTGGAAACTGAAACTTCACCACTCGGGTGAGACAATCTATGGATACATAACAGGACTGGAGCCAATCCATACTAAGAAAAAGGTCAAAGTCTACCATATCTAACTCTATCAAGTCTGCTAACATAATTTTACAAAGGACAGTGATAGGACACTTTCTATAGATCTATTTGGCAATAAATAACTCACCCACTGAGGTAGAAACCAAGAAGGGCCTAGGGATCTTTTTAGGACCTACTTCAAAATTTACTGCAACTAGTGGGATCATATAAGAAAAATTTAACCCAGTGTCTAACAACATATAAATATCAAGATGAAAGGCATGAAGCATACCAGTGACAAAATCTGGTGAACTTACCTGCTCTTGATGGATGGTAAAGCATAAAGCTGATTTTGGCACTGGCTACCATCAATACCAAATGATGTGCCTTAAGAAGGGACTAGTCAACCTAGAGGAGCTGGTGTGCTAGTAGCCTGAGTCTGGGGACCAACATCCTTGTTTCCCTGCTTAGCATATGGATACTCTTTGATTCTATGTCCCAATTTAACACAACCATAACAACCTTTCTTTCCCAATAAAAACTCACCAACACAATTCTTACCCCACTTAGCACATGGAGGATAACTGGATTTTCCACTAATACTATTCTGAGATCTGGACATAGAAGTCTTACCCTACTGCTCCTATCTAGCTCTGAGGGTGGGAGCACTTCCTGAAGATGGTGCTGACATAGATGAACAATTCTAAAATTATGAATGGTTTACCCCTCTAAACTTTGTTTAGCCATACTCAAACTGTCGGGTCCGAGCCTTTTTATTTCCCCTCTCTCTTCTCTTCAACTTTTCTTTCTCAATCTGTTGAGTGATAATCATTAGCCTGGAAAGATTTATGTCCTCTATAAGCATGGCAGTCCTACACTCCTTAATTACCAAACTAGATACTCCAGTAACAAACTTACTCATACTCGCCTTAGGATCAGCCATAGTATCAGGGGCATACTTAGACAACTGATTAAACTTAATGCAGTACTCTTTCACTGTCATCGACCCCTGCCTCAGGTTTACAAAATCCTCTACCTTAGTTTTTCTCATTGTACACAAAAAGAACCCATCAACAAATGCATCCTAAAACACCTGCAAAATCATAGGAGCTGCATTCTTACCTCTAACATTCTTCCACATAACTACCTAATCATATGGCATATTCTTCAGCCTATAGGATTCCAATACTACACTCTTCTCCTCAGTAACATGCATAATCTGGGTGATATTTATTATCTCCTCTAAGTAAAGTTATGGGTCCTCACCTGCTTTTGACCCAAAGAACTCAAGCAGATTCATTCTCATGAAATCACGAATTCCCTCAACATTGGCAGTCACAGCTTGGGCCAACAACTGTAAGGAAGCATAAAATTCAGCATGGGATACATTCTCATTTAGAGGGTCAGTATGCTGGGGTGACTGGTTATTATTTCCGTGTGCATTAGCATGAAGAGGAGGCATATTCAACTATCAAAAAATAGCACAAGTTAAAAGTATATAGAGACACTGTAATCATGATAGATCGTGAAAGAAAGAAATGATTTCCTAAAAATGTCTCATTGCCTCTTGCTCATAAATGTGGCGTGCTTCAAACCCATGATCAAGAATCTACATAATGCGTCTTGTCTGACTCCCTAGGACTCTTATAACCTTAGGCTCTGATACCATGTTTGTAATGCACCAAAAATGGGTCTCAAGACATCACACAATGCTCAAGACTACAAGTAGCCTCAATCTAACCCTGTAAGACTTCTACTAGATCTAGATACCCATTAATAGAGAAATATGAAAATTATATCAATCCATAAGTTTGTATGATCTATGCTAAAATTAACTAAACATAATATCTAAAAATATTAGACTCAAAGTCTGGAAAAGTATTACTGGAAATCTGAACTTTGTCTAACAGTCTGACAAGCCTCTACTACTAATAACTAGAAAGCCACTAGGACAAGTCCCCAGCTAACTCAAACTGGATGAAAATACTGATCAAATACTTCAATAAGTTGAAAAACTAAGTAACTAGATCCCCAGTCTATAAGGACTCACCAACTATCGGGATGTAGATGGAGATGCTCGAAATCACTCACGCTGCTGAAACTGAGCACCTGAACCTACATTATGAGACAATGTAGCACATAGATGTATATGTGGATCAGTACCTCTAGAATGTACTAAGTATATGGTGGTGAATTCATAATTAAAACAATATCTCAACATTAGTATTAATTTTACAAAAGAATGCATGCAAAGTGTAGATAAGCCACAAGAGCTTGAATAACTGAAAACTGAGAATCATGATCATGAGTAATAAAGAATGTTATATAAATGTAGTGAGTCATAACACTTAGTTCTAAAAGTTGTACTTGTATTCTATCTTGAAATCATACTGTCTAAGTGTAGAAAGGGCTCACTTTTATATATGTAAACTAAAAGCTGAAATTTCATAGCCAATGTCTTATATAAAGCAATATTTGATTAAAACTGTGAACCTTTATACTTAGTTTCTAAAATTTGTTCTATTATTCTTTTCTATAGTCTTTTCTATTAGGGAGGTTCTTCTAATGAACATACACTATGTGAGCTATCATAGTATCCAACGTCTAGTTCCCTTATGGGAAAACCTCACATTGGGAAGAGGCGTCATACTCTTGCCAAGGAGTATAACCTAGTCTAAGTGATGACAGCTGTCATCCATACAGAAATGGGAATAATATGATAATTGAACCTACGTTGGCTAGTAGTTCTAAGGCATAAGATCATACCCAACTCAGTGCTAAATACTACTCCCTTTAATATGTATGTTCATTCTTTTGGAAATCCACTTTTAGAAACTAGCATAAAGGTTTATAATGAAAACCAATTATGCATCTGTCTGTTTTCAACTATAATCAAACTAATTTATTTTTTGTAAACCGTACTAAAATTGTAAAGTGGATTCCATATCTTAATTGAGGATCAAAAGATCAAATCTTTATAAAAAAAAATATGAAAATAACGATTATAGGATGCTTAAAGAATTGTCATTCTTGAAATAACAACATTCAAACTAGGGCTAATAACCCATGCATCTATTTCATGTCAAATCATCACAAAGTTCATTCTTGATAGTGAAAATATTGATAATTAAATTTAAATCTGGAAATTACTGCAATTCGCATAAAAATACGAAAGTAGACATGCAATTCAACATCTAAATCTCTCAAAATCTCATAATCTTAGAATAATAATAAGTGGGTATAAACCCTAGACTGAAATTCATATAACAACTTTAAAACTAATTTTGGGCACAAGGACGGAAGAATTATCCTTGTTCATAACCCCACATCTCTTAATAGATAAATTGGTGAAGAAGATTAAACTTTTAGTTCCTATTTGTGCTCTTGAGGATTGATTTTTGAAGATCTTAAATTGGGAATCTTGAATTTTAGGTTATCTTGGAAAAAGAATGGTTGAATTTGGATTTCTTAAGGTTTAAGTTTTGAGGTTCTAGGGTTTCTTGGAGAGTAATATGATGAAAAGTGGGCATATAATGCTTAGAATAGGTTAAATATAGTATTTTTCATGAATTGGGGGCTAGGTAAATGACTAGATTGCCCTTTAAAATTTTAAGTTCGAAACTGGAATCCCGATTTTGGGACTCAATGCGATGCACCACAATCGCATTGGCTTACTGAAAAAAGGAAAACTACGATTTTGGGCTCTGGCGCGACGCGGCATAATAACATTGCGTCACTGGAAAAGGACAAGTGCCATTTTGTACTCCACCACGACACGGTGTATGTCGCATTGAGATTTTTGGCACGACACCGGCCAATCACGGTGAGCTATTGGAAAATGGACGAACAAGAATTTGGGTTTCACTGTGATGCGGGATAATCGAGGTGCTTCACCAAAAATCGGACAATTGCAATTCTGCACCTCACCGCGATGTGGTGCTATTACGGTGCTCTAATGTTTTTTTACTAAAATCACCATAACTTCTCAACCGAGTATCGAATTAAGGTAAAATTAGTATCGTTGGAATGCTGATTCAAATATCTACAATTTGGGGTCTATAGCTGGAAAATTCTATATGTATCAAGAGTTATATATTTTTTAAAAGTTGACCCTTGACACACTTGGAGCTAAATGGGACTAAGAAAAGTATTGGGTATTACAATATCTCCCCCTTGGGAACATTCATCCTCGAATGAGACTAGTTAAACTGAAGATACTGAAGGACTAAGGCTATATGCTAGCATGCACAACTGAAACAAAATTGCATGACTGAATCTAAAGCATACTAAGCGACCGAACTAATCTGTGAATACATAACTTTCCATGAAGATAGTCACATGGCTGAAACTGAGGCTGGAAAAGAACTGAATTAAGAATAACTGTTACCTCAAGCTAAATCTGAGTTCATAGTGAAGAGATGAGGATACTTGGTACGCATGTCTGCTTCTGCTTCCCAAGTAGCACCCTCAACAGATTGATTTCTCCACAAAACTTTAACCAAGGGATTTTTTTTATTCCTTAGTCTGCGGTTCTGAAGATCAAGAATCTCTATTGGAACTTCTTCATATGAAAGGCTATTCTGAATGTATGTGCTTTCTAGACGGACTACAATAGCTGAATCGTCTATGCACTTATTCAATAAGGACACATGGAACATTGGGTGAACAGATGACAAATGTGCAAATAGCTCAAGCTCATATTCTAACTTTCCCACACGACTCAAAATCCTATAGGGACCCACATATTGGGGACTAAGCTTCCCTTTTTTGCCAAACCTCTTCACCTCCTTCATAGGTGAAACCTTCAAATACATAAGATCATCTACTTCAAACTCAAGATCTCTTTTTTTTATGCCTGCATAAGATTTCTAATGACTCTGAGCAATTTTCAATCTCTCTCGAATCAACTGAACTTTCTCCATGGCATCAAACACTATATTTGGCCCAATTAAAGCGCCTCACCTACAACTGACTGGGGATATACATCTCCACCCATACAAAGCCTCAAATGGGTCCATCTGAATGCTAGAATGGTAACTGTTATTATAGGTAAACTCGATCAATGGAAAGTGTTCATTCCAACAGCCTTTGAAATCAAGAACGCATGCCCTCAACGTATCCTCTAAGGTATTAATGGTCCTCTCTGCCTGACCATCTATCTATAGATAAAAAGCTAAACTGAGATGAACTTGGGTACCTAGACCCTTCTGAAAGGCTTTCAAAAACTGAGAGGTAAACTGAGTACCCCTATCTAAAATGATGGACAAGGGAATTTCATACAATTTAAATAACTCCCTAATATACAGATTAGCATAATCTTCAGTTGTGTAGGACGTGTGAACTGGAAAGAAATGGGCTAATTTAGTCAATCTGTCTATATTAACCCAAATAGAATTATGTCGTCGACGCAAATAGGGCAACCCTTTCATAAAGTCCATATTCACCTTTTCCTACTTCCAAGTGGTAATACCAAACTCCTGCAAAGTACCACCGGGTCTTTAGTGATCTACCTTAACATATTGACAAGTTGCACACTTGGCCACAAATTCTATGATATCTTAGTTCATACCACTCTACCAATAGGCTTCCCGCAAATTGTGGTACATCTTAGTGGCTCCTGGATGAATGAAATAACGCGCACCATGCGTTTCTACCATAATCTGCTACCTCAAATCATCAACACATGGCACACATAATCTACTATGGTATCTCAACACACCTTATCCCCCTTGGGAGAAAACCTCTACCTTTTGGTCTTTAACTAAACCTTTTAGTTTGACCAAACTAGGATCCTTATCCTGCTTCTCTTTCACTTCAAAAACTATAGAAGATTTTGAACTACTCTAAACCTGAACATTCTCTTTAACTAAGTCAACCGACCTCACACCCAATCTATCTAACCGGTGAACTTCCTGAACTAACTTTTTCCAATCGTTCTCTACATGAATAACACTGCCCATAGGCAATCTACTAAGGGCATCTTCCACCATATTGGCCTTGTTCAGATGATACAATACATTCATATCGTAATCCTTCAACAATTCTAGCCAACTTCTCTGACAAAGATTTAACTCCCTCTGATTAAACACATATTGTAAGATTTTGTTATCCATAAACACATCAACATGCACCCTGTAAAGATAGTGCCTCCAGATTTTCAATGCAAAATCAACAACAGCTAACTCAAGGTCATGGGTAGGGTTGTTCTTTTTATGAGGCTTAATCTGTCTAGAGGTGTAGGCTATAACCTTACCTCTCTACATCAAAACACAACCCAAACCAATTCTAGAAGAATCACAATAGACGACGAACCCAACTATACCGTTAGGTAGTGCTAAATTAGGGCTGAAGTTAGTCGAGTCTTTAACTCCTAAAAACTCTTCTCATGGGAATCTGACCACTGAAACTTAACTTTATTCTAAGTTAATCTAGACATATGGGATGCAATAGAATAAAACCTTCAACAAAATATCTGTAATAGCCATCTAAACCCAAGAAACTTCTAATGCCTAATAGAAAGATGGGTCTAGGCCAATTTTTTACTACTTCTATCTTTTGGGGATCAACTCTAATGCCATCACTGGAAACAATATGACCAAGGAAATCCACTAATCTTAGCCAAAATTTATATTTACTGAATTTGGCAAAACACAATTCTAAGATGGTCTGCATAGTCATCCTCGCTACGAGAATAGACAAAAATATCATTGATAAAGACTATGACTAACATGTCCAAATACTATTTAAACACTCTATTATTGAAGTCTATAAAGGCTACTGGGGCATTTGTCATCCTGAAAGACATAACTAGAAACTCAAAATGATGGTAATGGGTTCTGAAAGATGTCTTTCGAATATTACATTCCCTTACTCTAAGCTGATGATAGTCGGACCTAAGGTCTATCTTGGAGAAATAACTTGCACCTTGGAGTTGGTCGAATAAGTCATTAATTCTAGGAAGAGGATATTTGTTTTTGATTGTAACTTTATTCAGCTGACGATTGTCAATGCACATTCGCAAAGAACCATCTTTCTTTCACACGAATATAATGGGAGCGCCCCATGGAGAGACACTGGGCCTTATGAAACCTTTATATAAGAGGCCTGTAAGTTACTCTTTTAACTCCTTATGCTTGTTGGTGCCATACAATATGGAGGGATAGATATGGGCTGAGTATCTGAAAGAAGGTTAACACCAAATTCTATTTTCCTATCAGGAGGTACCCCTAGCAAAGCTTTGGGAAAAATACTAGGAAACTCATTGACTATATGGACTGACTGAAATGTTAGAGCCTTAGACTTAGTTTCTTTGACTCAAACTAGATGATAGATACACCCTTTTGATATCAATTTTTTGGCTTTAAGATAAGATAGGAAATGACTCTTGGGAGATACTGAATTACTTTCCCAATCAAAAACTGTCTCATCTGGAAACTAAAACTTCACCACTCAAGTACGACAATCTATTGATGCATAACAGGAATGGATCCAATCCATACCAAGAATAAGGTCAAAATATACCATATCTAACTCTATTAAGTCTGCTCACATGATTTTATAAGGGATGATGATACATACTTTCCATACCAAGAAGGGCTTAGGGATTTTTTCAGGAACTATTTCAAAGTTACTGCAACAAGTGGGTCACATAAGAGAAATTTAACCTAGGGTCTAACATCACATCAATATCAAGATAAAAAATGAGTCATAACATCTTTAATAAATGAGAATCATGATCATGAGTAATAAAGCATGTTGTATAAATCTAGTGAGTCGTAACACTTAGTTCTAAAAGTTGTATTCTATCTTAAAATCATACTGTCTAAGTGTAGAAAGGGCTCACTTTTATATCTGTAAACGAAAAGATGAAATCTTATTGCCAATGTCTTATATAAAGCAATATTTTATTAAAACTATGATCCTTTACACTTAGTTTCTAAAAGTTTTTTTGTTATTCTCTCCTGTAACCTTTTCTATGGGAGCTATCATAGTGTCCAACGTCTAGTATCCTTATGGAAAAAACTCATGTTGGGGAGAGGTGTTATACTCTTGCTAAGGAGTATAACCTAATCTAAGAGATCACATCTGTAACTATCATCCATATAGAAATGGAAATAATTTAATAATTTGAACCTACGCTGGCTCATAGTTCTAGGGCATGAGAACATACCCAACTCAGTTTTGAATGCTACTCCCTTTTATCTGCATGCCCATTCTTTTGGAAATCCACTTTTAGAACTAGCATAAGTGTTTATAATGAAAACCAATTATACATCTACCTATTTTAAACTGTAATTAAACTAAACCATTTTCATTAAACCGTAATGAAACTATAAAGTGTATTCCATATCTTAACTGGCGATCAAAAGATCAAATCTTTTTTAAAAAAATGAAAATAACTAATTATAGGATGCTTAAAGCATTGTTATTCTTGAAATAACAACATTCAAACTAGGGCTAATAACCCATGCATCTATTTCATATCAAATCATCACAAAGTTCATGCTTGATAATGAAGATATTGATAATTCAATTCTAAATCTGGAAATTACTGAAATACGCATAAAAATATGAAAGTAGACATTCAATTCAACATCTAAATCTCTCAAAATACCATAATCTTCAAATAGTAATAAGTAGGTATAATCCCTATACTCAAATTCATATAATTTCATATAAAATTCAACTTTAAAACTAATTTTTGCACAAGGATGAGAGAATTATCCTTCTTCATAACCCCACAAACCTTAATAGATAAATAGATGAAGAAGCTTGTACTTTGAGTTCCTATTTGTACTCTTGAGGATTGATTCTTGAAGATCCTGAATCGGAAATCTCAAATTTTGGGTTATCTTGGAAAAGGAATGGTGGAATTTGGATTTCTTAAGGTTTAAGTTTTAAGGTTCTAGGGTTTCTTGGAGAGTAATTAGATGAAAAGTGAGCATATAATGCTTAGAATAGGTTAAATCTAATGTTTTTTTTACGAATTGATGGCTTGAAAAATGTCTAGATTTCCCTTTAAAATTTTAAGTTTGGAACTGGAATCCCGATTTTGGGCCTCAGTGCAACGTGCCACAATCATGGTGGCCTATTGGAAAAAATACAATTGCCATTTTGTGCTCTGGTGCGACACAGCATAATCATGTTGTATCACTGGAAAAGGACGAGTACTATTTTGCTCTTCACCACGAAGCAGTTTCCTTCCCATTGAGTTTCTGGCGCGACACCGGCCAATCGCGGCAAGATACTAGAAAAGAAACGAACGGGAATTTGGGTTTCACCGTAATGCGGGATAATCATGGTGCTTCGCTATAAATAGAACAATTGTGATTTTGCACCTCACCGCGATGCGGTGCTCTAATGTTTTTCACTAAAATCATCATAACTTATCAACCGAGTATCGGATTAAAGCAAAATTGGTATCGCTGGAAAGCTGATTCAAATATCTATAATTTGGTGGGTCTATAGCTAAAAAATTCTACATGTATCATGAGTTATACATTTTTTTAAAGTTGATCCTTGACACACTAGGAGCTAAATAGGACTAAAAAAAAGTACGGGGTATTACAATACAAGGATGCCTCATTTTGTTAGATGATAGGTGACATATAAACTATATATTTCCATCTATGGTTGACTATTTGGGGTTGTTTTGAGAACTTGTACTTGTTCCATATTCCTTGGATGAGTTTAAGGTTACCGAGAGGGTGAAGGTTGTCTTCTCCCAATGTGAATACCATTTGGAGGTGTGGTGTGATACTTTTCCCTTGACATAAGGTAATGTAAGCTTGGGTGACGATTAGTTTTCACAACATAAAGTTCCAAATATGAAAAATTGGCCTAATATTGTAAGAGACCAGTGGAGAAATCACCTTGTGATGTACAATCTGCCCGAGCCACAAAGAGAAGTAAACACTTTTTCCCATCCGAATGATTATGAGAGACAAGAGATTGAGATGAGTGAGGGTGTACAAGGTGGTAATCAGAGAGTGGAAAAAAGAGAGGTTGTGAGGAGCGAAGTGAGGGAATTGCCACAAAACTGAGCTAACATTATTTGTCCTCCTATTTCTAAGGGAATTTGTGTAGGTATCAATATAGCAAGTGAAGTCGAGCAATACCGAAGTGAAGTTTCTTCCCTAGCTTGTGGAGGACCTTCACACTATGGTAAAGAAAAATATACTCAAAAACATCAAGGTACAATAGCTAAACTCTTACACTTTTAAGCATGTGAGTGATAATTGTGTGACTAGTAGTCTATTGAGTGTGAGTAGTAGCTTACCTATTTGTGAGTCTATTAATTCTTTGCCTCTTGATAATGATGTACGTGTACTGAGTGTGGAGACACTAGTTGATCCTATTGATGATCGAATTGAATTTTCTTGTAAGGTCGATTTGTGTCCACCTAGTGTTAAAGCCATTGTGTGAATAAAAGTACATTGTCCTGTGAAACTTGTGTTGATCAACTCGTGTGTGAAAATTTTCCACCACTTGAGGTTATGTGTATTGAAATTAATGGAACTCAAGTAAGTGAAGAATTTGATAATGTTGGTCAACAAAATAGGAGAGAAATAAGTTTCTTAGCTCATAGGGATATTCTTGTGCTTGAAACCTCTTTGAAACTTGATGATTGTTTTTTAGAGAGTGAAGAACTTAATTGTTCCAATTTTTCCCGCGGGATAGACCATGCTCTCTTTAGGTATAATGTCTTAATTAAAGATGTTTTAAACACTCCTAATGAACCTAGTGGTGAGAATGATGGTATAGCTTGCCTTGAGGGCTATAGCCAATATAATAATCCACTATACTGTGACAACATTCCTCCTAAAGATTGAAATCTCTTTCTGAATGATGAGATTACTCCTAAGGGTAAGGAACATGTAGTCCTTCTTGAAAACCCGAGGGCAAAGGTGTCATTGACACCTTGGTGTAATGTTCCTAAATGTGTATCCTTGTTTGACACACTTGAGCTTAAATTGCATGAATTCCAACTTGTGGATGCCAATTTGTCTAGTTGTTTGAAGGAAAGAATGTGTATGTGTTTAAATGCTTTTTATTTACTCGTGAATACCTTTGCGCACGATTCTTTCCTATACTACCTCCTTGCCTATGATGAATCCCATGCTAGTTTTGGATTTTTTTGTGTCAAGGTAGAAAGTTTGTTGGTTTGTCCATGTGTGCGAGTGATAATGCTATATGGATCTTATGGACTTTAGAACCAACCAAAGCACCACCCTTGGTGTGTTCTCTTAATGAGATAAAGAAGTAATTGTGCCTTATGGATCATAAGATGAAGGTATTTATACCTTGTGGATTATTTGATGCCATTAGGATCTTTTAGGTTCTTTATCTCTTGGTGATTCCCATAACCAAATCCTGTGTGCACCTTTCATTGGAATTTTAATATTTAATTCAAAGGATCCTTTTTTATATTGCAAATATGTGAAACCTTGGTGTAAGACACCCGCAAAAGTTCCCTCATGGTCTGAGCCTTAGAACGTGTCAAGTGAAGTGTAATTCCGGCCCTAAAAGATTGAGAAGGAATTTCCCAAGTGATTAGTGTTTTAACATAGATTTAACTTCCCTAACATCGACTTTTTGTCATGTAGAGAACTGAATTATCTTTCCAATGATACCAATTTTGTCCAAATCCGGTATCGGGGTGAGAAGTTATGGTTGTTTTACTGAGAGTTGTCGGAACCGCCCAGGTGCGACAGACAGGTTGACGGACCGTCGAGTTTATGATAGACCTTAGCTCGGACAATCACAACCAAGGCAGTGACTCCCTCTTCTAACCCAAGTGCGACGGACCGTCGCTAGGACCGTCGCAACTAAGGTAGTGTGGCCTTTTTCTGACCAACGTGCGATGGACGATCCGACGGACCATCCCTCCAACCGTCATAAATCCCATTCATTATTTTTTAAGTCATTTTAAAAGGAATTTTTGGCATTTTCCCCTTTTAACACTTAGATATATTCAAAATGAAGCATATGACTTCATTATCTCCCAAAACATCCAAAGGCTAGGGTTCCTTCCTCAAGAACAAACCCAAAACCCTTCTCCAAGAAAATCAAGAACTCACCATAGATTCTATAAATTGAGTTGATATTCGAGTTCCCCAAGTCCAAGGCTTCAAGAACCCTCTCTCAAAGAGTAAGAAGAAGAGTTTCAAGCAAGCTTGTTTATCTAGTTTCACAATCTAAGGTATGTGGGGTTTGAACAAGGACAATTCTTTCGTCCTTGTGCCCAAAACTTATTTTAAATTACAAATATATATGACTTAATGAGTTCTCCTATGAATTTGGAAGTGTGGGTTCATACCCAATATTACTATGCATGAGATTTTGAGATTTGCCAATGTTTTAGAAATTGAAGTACATGAGTATATTGAGATTTTAAGATAAATTGCTGAACATTCTGGATTTCTATATTATTTGTGTATCCTTATGACATCTAGTATGCATTTTGATGAGTCTTAACTTGATATTTGATTATGGGTCATTAAACCCTACTTGAGATCTCAGTTTTTATGAACTTTTATGCTATAAGCACCCATGATTTGAGTATTTGGAGATCATTGAGAAAGTTTTGACCTTAATGGTCATAGTAGCTTTGAAATCCACTTTACCAAATAAGATTACAGATTTTATAGTTGGGCTCTTATGAACCATGAGATTATTTTAAAGTCGATTTCCCTAAAATGAGCATAGCTAACTAAAAGGAGTAGTATTTAGCACCGAGTTGGGTAAGTTACTATGGTTTCATATCCCAGAACTATGTGCCACCGTAGGATTGAGATTTATGGGCTCGAGGCCGAGATAAGTGATCACTAATTTGAGGTTATACTCCCTAGAAAGAGTATGATGCCTCTCCCCAACGTGAGGTTTCTTCCTTAGGAGGACAAGACGTTGGACTCCATGTAGCTTGCATGGTTAATGTCGGTTAAGAGAACCTCCCTTGGGATAGAATATTTTACCTTAAGCTTTGAGATAAGTGATTTTCTCTAATAGTAAGATTTTCAAAATAGTTTCTTGATGTAAAATTTTCCCAAGAAGAAAGTAGTTTTCTCTACTAGTAAGAGTTATAGAATTCTGAGTTCCAAGAGTCTTGAGTTTAAAAGAGTTCTAAGTTTTTAAGCATTAAAGAAGTTTTACTCTCCATGAGATGTATGCATGAGTTTGAAATTATTGTTTAAAGCTTTCTTTAGTCTTCGAGTAATGAGAATAAGAGAAGAGTTCAAATTTTAAAGCTAAAGTATAATGAATCACGAGATTTGTGTTACATGCTTCATTCTACATGATTTATGAGCTTATTATATTAGACTTATTCAAGCTATGTGAGTCATTTATATTTGCATGCATGATTTGATTAAAGAGCATGGATATTGTTTTATGTATATGCATACACCCTCATATACTCAGTACATTCCCAAGTGTTGATCCACATATACGTCTATGTGCTACATCGTCTTATAATGTAGGTTTAGGTGCTTAGTCCTAACCTCGTCAGTGATTTTTGAGTACCTTTGTATACATATCTACAGTGGTGAGTCTTCATGGTTCGAGGACCTATCTTCAAATATTTCAGTATTGTTAGTATACATATACTTGTTTTCAATTCAGTTTGAGTCAGTTGGGGACCTGTCCCAATGGCTCTCTAGTAGACTTGAGTAGTGGAGGCTTTGTCAGACTAGTTATCAGATTGTTAGTATGTTGAGATTTCCAGTTTTGAGGTTGTTTGGACCGAGTATTTTCTTTGTATTTCTTATTAATTGATATGATAGTACTAGTGATTTGTTTATTTCATCTTGAATTGAGTTATTATATGTAGTAATAGGCTCAAAGGGTTAGCTTGGGGCTACTTGTAGCCTTAAGTACCGTGTGATGTTTCGGGAGGAGATTTTGAAGCATTATACTTGGTATGTTGAGATGAATTGTTATGCTAACCCTAACCCTCATGCCATGTGGAGCTTTTACTCATTTGTCCTTTCTTCGGTTTTTCAAAGTTTGGATTCGAGGTCGAATCCATTTCAAGAAGGGGAGGATGATATGGGACAAACGTCCATCATAGCTTTTGATGACTTCCTTGGAGACCAACACTTAAAGACTCAAGCTTTGATCACCTCGAGGACACAAGAACATGCATGGAGGGTCCGTTTTGGGGGTTCAAGAGAGCAATTCCATATGTGGAGGATTACTTGGAGCATCAAAGACTTGAGGACCCACAGTTTTTGGACAACACTTAATGGGTCATGGATTGGTCACTATCATTAATGGCATTTCGGTCACTTCATTAGGTCCAAATGCACTCCATGGCCGCCCCTCCCTTTAAGGGCATTGTTGTCATTTTGTCTTGTCTTGTAAGAGAATATAAATAAAACATTTTAGGTCTTTTCTCATTAGCTATTGAATGATGATATTTTGAGACATTGAAAGTTCTCTCTCTTTGAGAATGTAGTTCATAGTCTAGGTGTAACACCTCGATAATTTTTAATATTTATTTTAATATTCTAGATGAGTATAACTCTTAATCTATGAAGCTTTGCGTGACATATACTTTTTATGTAGAATTATAGTGTTCTTATATTAATGGAGCTTTCATATTAAGTAGAGTAAACTAGTTGAACCAATCTGTTTTAGTTAATTAAACAAAGGTGGTATAAGTAATTATTATTTAGAGAAAAAAACAAGGAAGGTTAAGGAGTTCAAAAAAGAGATTAAATAAAAGGACTAGTGCTCTTATTTCTTTTGGAAAAAAACAGAGGAACGTACAGCTAGTACCTTCTAGGTCTTAATGAATCTTTTTCATAATCCTTATTCTTTTCTACTTTCTTGTAATTATTGTTGAGAGGTTTTGGCTTTGAAACTTTCTTTTGTTGTCAAGAATTGAGCAACGACAGGAACACTTTTCCTTCCTTCAATAGTACCGTGATAAATTGTGGATTTACTTTGATAAGCTAATTTTCTCCACCCTCTACTTGAATATTATTATGAAAAACATGTTTGAAGTATAGAAGGAGGTAGTAATTACCATTTGATTGAATTTCGTACTAGTTCTTGAAGTGGATTTTATAATTACGATTCTTGAAAGGAAAAAAGGGAAATAAATAGTGTTATGATAAAAATGAAATAAATAGTGTTATGATAAAAATGAACTTTTAGGTATTTCTATTGGTAGGGGCATATTCAATATCGATATTGTAAATGGAATTTACTTAATTTTTAGTGTAAGGAAAGATTATTGAAACAAGTTGTAAGATAAACCTTGGGATCATTGATTAATATATTTTTGTGTTGTATATATAGTGCTTATGTTGGAGTAATTTCTCACCGTTTGGGGTGGTTGAACTTATTGGTTGATTGGTTGCGAAAGAAGAGCCCAAGGGGTTTTGAGTTGTTTGAAACTAATGATCCGACCATTAGATAGGAAGGCATCAAAGGTATGTAAAGATAAACCCTCTTCCACCGTTAAGGCATAACCCATAGTTATTTTTTTCTCCTAGAGGAGTCGATATAGTTTACTTGATATACATGAACGAATCTTCCACCTTCTATATTGATGCCTAATGTCACCACTATATTCATATTTCCTTCTCATCTTAAATTACTTGTCTCCATCCTTCACATGTCAACTTATTAAAGTCGCAGGTTGTTTTACTCTTGTCAAGTCAAGTATCTATAAAGTGGCATATGATTGTATTAGTGTGTATTATACATTCTTATAACTCATATGATGTCTATCACACGTTATATGTTTAGAGTAAATAGCCATAGTATAGTCGCACTTGTATATTGAATCACATAGCAAGATATAAAGAACTAGCATTTGAACAATTCAATTCTAGTAAATGAATTAGTTATACATGGAAAGCATTACTTTAATGGCGGAATAGTATTTATCATGATATACTTGCATAGGCCTATAAGGTACTACCTGATAAGGTTAACGATGGGAGGATACATAGGTTTTGCTTGGCATATTTCTTGACGTGATTCTATGTGAAGGATCGAGACCAGAACACCATAGTGAGCCCAAACATTGAGGAATACCACCCTTGTGGCATCATTTGCAATTGGAGTCAGCTGGGATACCCCTGAATCGAGCTAATATATGGCACATATGGCCTACGGACAAACCCTTATAGTGAGCCTCTATGGATGGGCGTACCCTACAGCAGACTGTGATCCAGTAACAAAAGAATACATAGACATGAGGCAACATTTCCATACATTTGATACAGAATGCCTTCGGTAGGTTATTTATAATCATTTGTATTTGATATAGGCATAAGACATCACCTAGGAAAATTGCTATGTGTCTTATAATGAAGAATGTCATTGAGAACACATGTATAAACTAATAAGGTTTCCCTCATAAGTCATATTACAGTTTCTGATAATATCGATCCATAATTGTTCATCCTTAATACTTGAGTTATGACAGGCCAGACAGACTAGTATATTATCCATTATTTCATATTGTATATCAATTATTCGCATGCTCATAAGTCCTTCATCTTGATATCTAATCCATATGAGCATTCATACTTGCTACTTGTTATTCTATCTGATTTATATGCTAGTACATATTTTATATGTATTGACGTCCCTTCGTTTGGGACACTACATTTCTGCAACACAGGATCAGGTATGTCGATAAGCAAACTTCCATACTAGGCACTTATCCCACGTTCTTTAATGCCATTGGTAAGCTTTTCTCTCATTTAGAGCTAATAGATGTCTAATAGTTTTTAGTCGTGTTTGTAGTTATAGTTTGGATATGTTAGGGATTCCATTCCAACTATACTCTATTGTATGGATATGAATTCTATTAAAGGCTTCGTAGATAGTATTAGATTACTGCACGTGGTTATAATTTCAGTTGTCTATATCAGTTATGTTCAATGGTCTAGAATTGTGCATTTACACAGGCCTTATAATTCTTTAGGAATGATAACTGTTCTACTTAGAATATATGTCAGTTGTATAGCACAGGCTCATACTGTCCTTTTCTGCCCTGTCTAGGCTTAGGGTTATGACAAAAAGTGGTATCAAAACCTAGGTTCAGTTATCTCCGAGAGTCTACGAAGTCGTGTCTAGTAGAGCCTTACTTATAAATGTGTTGTACACCACATTTATAATGAAAGAGCTGCTTAGACCTTAGGAACTATGCCCCTCTTTCATGATCTAGATTATGTGACAAAGCTAAGATAGAAGATGTTACTTATTATTTACACTCTGCTTAGTGTTTATATAGATTCTACCTATTTGGGGCGACCTCAAATATGACCAAAAGTTGGAGTTCTAAAATTGCCAACAAAAAGGTTTTCAAATAATAACCACCAACCATAGAGAAACTCAGACTTGATCTTAAGATAGTTTAGTAAGTGTGATCTTTCAGATGTACTATTTGTTACAACAAAATGGCTTATAGAATTCGCGTACCTGTATAGTTATAGTTGTCTTTGTGTTACTCCTTACTATGCTTAAGTAGGAATAAGAGATAATCACTTACTTGGTCATGCAATTAAGGATTATTCATTTATTGAGATATGAAGTGGCATTTGTTGATTTAGCTTCATTAAAGGGTACCACTAACATTTAGGTATAAGGGCTCTTCTGTCAATTCCTCCCACTCTTTTAGAAAAAAAAAAACTAAAAAGGACCGTTAGCACCCCTATGATGATGTGCTCAGAACCTCCAGGGCTTTGTAGGTGTTAGAATGGAAATAGTTGAATTTATTTTTTAATATATTCAAGTAGCTTGGATTGTTATGGTTGTTAAGTAGAGACACCCCTGATAAGCTGATAGAGACTATAGGATTTAATAGATAATATCCCAAATGTGTACATAGATATAGAACATATGTATTCGATTACCCCGACTAGACAATGACCTTTGTGTAGATCTCTTTGGTTAATAAGATCTGAAATGAGCATTTTAATTATACTATATAAATACATATTTAGAGAGATGCTCCATTGTGATAGGTGGTAGGAATGAAGAGGATTTCTATGTTACCAAATATTAGAGTTAAATAATATTGAGGGATTAAACGTAAGTTAAGAGTTTACCAGTCTGCTCAGAGTAGTATGCCTACTCTTAATTAGTTATAAGAGAGAAATAATTACATTTGAGGTAAATAGGATGCCATTTTGATAACTTAGACTAAATATGTATGTAGGATAAAACTCCTAAATTAGAGTATGTTTTAAGATGCATAATTTGTCGTTACTGTGATCAAGGGAAAAGGGTTGGAGTACCCTTATTGGTTAAGCAGCCAAGGCAGTTCGGCCAAATATGATTGAACTTTAAAGAAAAATCCAAGAATGGATAATTATTGAGGTGACTTCATAAGTATGTGCTATATAGAAGTTCTCCTATCATGATGTCTTTGACACCCAATTTGTTCCTCTTTTTATCAAAATTTATAGGAGCTATCAGACATTGTTTTCAGTAATATGCTTTATATCATAGTAGATAGAAATAATTTTAACCTCCTAAACTGATAGAAGTAGGCGTAGTAATATTTCTTATATAGACTATAACTAACAACGAGATTCTTAAATTAAATCATGATTGGATAACCCCATAGGATGTCCCCTAGTATAAGAGGCATAAATTGTCCATAAAATAAGTCATCATGAAAAGATATATATATATATATATATATATATATATATATGTGCATGTATGTAGATGTTATAAACTTACTTCTTGTAATATTATACACATTGAATGTATTATAACTTGTTTACATATTACTTGTTTCTAAATTCTACTAGTTTATATGGTTATGTTCCCTTAAAGAATTATTTTTGTTTATATGCTATTCGTATCGTAGATTCCTAAAGTAGAGATTGCATATTATTTGAATCGTTTTTTATGTAATATGTATGTTCTAGATTATTTTTCCTTACACTATATTTTTGATAAATTATTTATTTATATGCTACATATTTTATTAAGAGTGTGCTCACATGCTATATGTTTCGTAAGATATTGATCCATATGTTAGATGCTTTTTCGGTTATTTGCTTATGTGCTACAAGAATCCTAAGTCATTTTCTTATATGCTATATGTTATATGTATTCTGATTATGTCTTATATGTTTTGTAAATAAGCTTAATAGGTTCTATATGTCAATCTAAATGATTAGATGTTTTATAAAGTATTTGTCCATATGTTATTTGTTTCGTGTAATGTTTAATAGTATGTTAAATACATACACACCAAAGGATATATTTTCTCTTTATGCTTTATGGTTTTTTATTTATGTTTTACGTACATAATGAGTCAGTCCTTTCTACTTACATGTCCTTTAACTTATTTGTTTAAATATTATATATTTCAAAAGTTCCTATGATAAGTATGTCAAAAAAAAGAATTATATAACATTTCCTTAATAGTTTATAAATTGTAGGGATACCTATTTAAAGTTATAACTCATATGCTCATACATCATAACTAAGTTATTACATGTCATATGTTCAACAATTTTAAGATCTAAAGCTTATGCATTTTCATAGTTTAATTGCCTATTCGTTTATAAGATAAATGTTATGTCATCTACATGATATATGCATGGAATACATGTATCTGTAAATTATATCCACTACCTTATTTAGGATGTGATTGCATAAGTGTTATACATCTCACGACTTGCCTACTTAGAGATGTTAAAAGATCCATTTGCTCACAAATAATGCATTTACTTGCTTATAATCTAATTCGAGTGAATTTTAATTTAGTTAATTTATAGACAATGTTCTCGATAAAGGCTCACGGTGAGTATTAGGAGGTGACGTTCAACGAAGAAAGTTGAAAAATGAAATATGATTTTGCTCCACTTTGGAAACCATCATAATGTAGCTAGAATTTGTAACAACCAATTTTTTTCCATTGCATCCAATCCACAAATGAAGACTATTAGATCCCTTGAAATCATTAGCAAACTGAAATATATGTTTGTTCAATTTTTATTTGTTAGAACATCACTAGTTTGGAGGTTAAAAGTTAAATTATGACTCAAATATATTGATACCTATCGTTATCTGATCTTGCTTTAGAATGAATTTTATCCAAACTTGTATTTAATCATTTATCTTCCTGCTGATTTCATTACTTAACTTTATTTTTCCTCCACAAAAAGTGATAGTATTTCTCCACTTAGCTAATCCGAAATTACACATTCAAGTGTATAATCAAATTGTGCTATCAACATGCTTTGAACCTTAAACTTGATGTATAAGGTAACCTGCATTTATATGCTAGTATATCCTAATCACTTTATTTATATGATCTTTGTCATTTAAATTTAAAATCCTATGTCCTAAGTATTAAGTAATGTTATAGTGCACCTATTTATATGGTTATATGATAATCATGTGCTAGCCCACTTATTCATCTATTTACATGCTATTTTATGATTTATAAGCTCATATTTCATAGATTTTTGTTGTTTACCCGCATATAAATTGCATGCTATGTATTCTCCTCTAGCTTGTAGGTTATACACCAATTTGATTTACATGTTTATATCTATTTCAGTGGCTCGCATGTTTACATGATTATATGTTCTTCATATTTATTTTTCATCATATTATAATATACATATACTTAATTTTTTAAATAATATATGTAACTACTTAAATAGCAAGGTATGAGTTAAGTTTATTCCTCTAGATAGAGGGAAAACAGGTTGGTTTGTTTGGTTTGGTTGTCTAAAGGATAGTCAAAGAACTTGAGTCATCAAGACCTCTTGAAGCTAAGAAATGTGGTTCTTCGAGAATTATAAGTTCATACAATTAACTGATATTTTATTTTTAGCTATCACATACGGAAGGTGTCACATGATTCAGCAGTGCTGAGAGTGATAAATTAAGACTAAGTAAATATGGGCCTATGACTCCTTCATTTAGTTGTTATCTAATTCTTACATGACACCTTTAGCTAGTTGCTTTGTACCAATGATTCAAAGTTTTACATGGATTTAACATTCGGAGGTAAATTTTAAGGTAAGTTATGGTATTGTTTATAGCTATCATTCGATTATAAGACCGGTTAGAGCCTCGTGCATTATCAGTTAAGTGGTAAATTTATCATAATGCTCTGTTAAGCATATTTGTATGTATTCTGGTTAACTGACAGGTTTTCTATTGGACTATTTATCGGAGAAACTCTGTCAAAATTGTTGGAAAATTTAAGAGTGAGCCAATTTTAAGACCTTAAGCTAGATTAAGGGAAATGGAAGTTGAGTAATGATCTCATGAATGTCTTGGATAATTATAGGAGTCAAATAATTTATACGCATCATTCGAGGACAATGATCCTAAGTGGGGGATATTGTAACACCTAGATAATTTTTAATATTTATTTTAATATTTTAGATGAGTATAACTCTTAATCTATGAAGCATTACATGACATATATTTTTTATGCAGAATTATAGTATTCTTATATTAATGGATCTTTCATATTAAGTTGAGTAAACTAGTGGGCCCAATCAAATTTTTGTTAATTATATAAAGGTGGTATAAGTAATTATTATTTAGAAGAAAAAAAAGCAGGGTTAAGGAGTTCAAAAAAAAGAGATTAAATAAAAGGGCTAGTGCTCTTATTTCTTTTGAAAAAAAATAGAGGATTGCACAGCTAGTACCTTCTAGCTCATAATGAATCTTTTTTATAATTCTTATTCTTTTCTACTTTCTATATGGAGCAGAGTGTTGGCCGATCAAGAACTCCCACATTCAAAAAATGAAGGTGGCGGAAATGAGAATGTTGATTTGGATGTTAGGACTTACTAGAGGGAATAGAGTTAGGAATGAGATATTTCGAGAGAAGGTGGGAGTGGCTTTGGTGGAGGATAAGATGCGGGAAGGAAGGCTGAGATGGTTTGGGCATGTGATGAGGAGGGGCACATATGCCCCAATTCATAAGTGTGAGAGGCTAGCGTTGAATGGCTTTAGGAGAAGGAGAGGTAGGCCGAAGAAGTACTGGAGGGAAGTGATTAGACATGATATGGATCAGCTTCAGATTATTGAGGGCATAACCCTAGATTGGAAGGTGTAGAGGTTGCGGATAAGGATAGAAGGCTAAGACGCGTGCGTGGATCGTAGCAAGTAGTTACAAGAGTTCATGTATAGTTGGGTTAGTAATCCTAGGACTGTGTCCATAAGTAGGAGCCCCTAGTTAGAAGGTTTTAGGTGTGGCGAATACCTTCCGTCTATGAGTGTATGTTACTACTAGGTGGGTGTCGTTTTCTAGATGCCCTATTTCTTATCTCTTATTTCATATGGCACGTATTGCTCTGGTTTCTATTTTATTTTAGTATGTCTTATTCCTTTTTATATTATGTCATCCATCATGCTGCATGTTTTATTACACTCTTGTTTACTATTCTCTATCTTGAGTTGGGGGTCTATCGGAAACAGCCTCTCTACTTCTTTAGAGGTAGCGGTATGGACTGAGTATATTTTACCCCCCTAGACCCCATTTTGTAGGAATACACTGGGTTTGTTGTTGTTGTTGTTGTTGTTGTTTTTGTTGTTGATGTCTTATTCCTTTTTATGTTATGTCATCAATCATGATGCATGTTTCATTACACTCTTGTTTACTATTCTCTATCTTGAGACAGGGGTCTATCGAAAACAGCCTCTCTACTTCTTTGTAGGTAGCAGTATGGACTGCGTACATTTTATCATCCCCAGACCCCACTTTGTGGGAATACACTGGATTTGTTGTTGTTGTTGTTGTTGTTGTTGTTATTCTTTTCCACTTTATTGTAATTATTTTTGAGAGGTTTTGGCTTGGAAACTTTTTGTTGTTGTCAAGAATTGAGCAACAACGGGAACACTTTATGTTTTCTTCCTTTAATAGTACCATGAGAAATTGGGGATTTACTTTGATTAGGTAATTTTCTCCACCCTCTACTTGAATATTATTATGAAAAACATGTTTAAAGTATAGAAGGAGGTATTAATTACCATTTGACTAAATTTCGTACTAGTTCTTGAAGTGGATTTTATAATTAGGGTTCTTGAAAGGAAAAAGGGGTAATAAATGGAGTTGTGATAAAAGTGAACTTTTAGATATTTCTATTAGTAGGGGCATATTTAATATCGATATTGTAAATGGAATTTTCTAAATTTTGAACGTAAGGAAAGAGTATTGAAACAAGTTGTAAGATGAACCTTTGGATCATTGATGATTATACTTATGTATTGTATATGTAGTTGCTTATGTTGGAGTAATTGCTCACCATTTAGGGTGGTTGAACTTATTGGTTGATTGGTTGCGAAAGAAGAGCCCTAGGGGTGCTAAGTTGTTTGAAACTTGTGATCTGACCATTAGCTAAGAAAGCATCAAAGGTATGTAAAGCTAAACCCTCTTCCGTCGTTAAGGTATAACCCATAGTTATTTTCTTCTCCTGGCAGAGTAGATATAGTCTACTTGATATACACGAATGAATCTTCCATCTTCTATATTGATGCCTAATGTCGCCACAATATTCACGTTCGCTTCTCATCTTAAATTACTTGTCTCCATCCTTCACATGGCTACTTATTAAAGTCACAGGTTGTTTCACTCTTGTCAATTCAATTATCTATAAAGCGGCATAAGATTGTATTTGTGTGTATTAGACATTCATAGAAATCATATGATATATATCACACGTTATATGAATTAGAGTAAATAGCCATAGTATAGTCGCACTTGTATATTGAATCACATAGCAAGATATAAAGAACTGGCATTTGAACAATTCGATTCTAGTAAATTAATTAGTTATACATGGAAAGCATTACTTTAATGGTTGAATAGTATTTAGCATGATACACTTGCATAGGCCTATAAGGCACTACCTTATAATTTTAACGACGGGAGGGTACATAGATTTGTCTTAGCTTATCGCTCGATGTGATTCTGTGCACAAGATCGAGACAAGACTACTATAGGGAGCCCAAACATTGTGGCACACCACCCTTGTGGAATCATTTGCATTTGGATTCAGCTGAGATGCACATGAATTGAGCTAATATATGGAATATATGGACTATGGGTAGACCCTTATATTGCACCCCTAAGGAGGGGCGTACCCTACAGCAGACTGCGATCCAGTAACAAAAGCATACATAGACATGAGGCAACATTGTCAAACATTTGATACAAAACGCCTTCGATAGGACATTTATAATCATTTGTATTTGATATAGACATAGGACATCACTTAGGAAAATTGCTTGGTG
This sequence comes from Capsicum annuum, assembly GCF_002878395.1. Lineage (NCBI taxonomy): Eukaryota > Viridiplantae > Streptophyta > Magnoliopsida > Solanales > Solanaceae > Capsicum > Capsicum annuum. The sequence goes on from NW_025896065.1 coordinate 1,267,510, forward strand.
TCTTATAATGAAAAATATCATTGAGAACACATGCATAAACTAATAAGGTTTCCCTCATAAGTCATATTACAGTTTCTGATAATATCAATCCATAATTACTCATCTTTAATACTTGAGTTATGACAGGCCAGTCAGACTAGTATATTAGCCATTGTTTCATATTGTATATCAATTATTCGCATGCTCATAAGTCCTTCATCTTGATATCTAATCCATATGAGCATTCATACTTGTTATTTGTTATTCTGTCTGTTTTACATACCAGTACATGTTTTATATATACTGACGTCCCTTCATTTGGGACACTATATTTTTTCAACACAGGATCCGGTATATCGATAAGCAGACTTTTATATAGGCACTCGTCCCATGTTCTACAACGCCATTGGTGAGCTTCTCTCTCATCTAGAGCTAATAGATGTCTAATAGTTTTTAGTCATGTTTGTAGTTATAGTTTGGATATATTAGGGATTCTGTTTCAACTATACTCTAATGTATGGATACAGATTCTATTAATGGCTTCATAGACGGTATTAGATTACCTCACATGATTATAATTTCAATTGTCTATATCAGTTGCGTTCCATTTTCTAGAATTGTGCATTTACACAGGGCTTATAATTCTTTAGGAATGATAACTCTTCTACTTATAATATATGTCAGTTGTATAGCTCAGGCTCATATGATCCTTGTCCTCCTTGTCTAGGCTTAGGGGTGTGACACTAGGGCTTATAAAATCCATCTTTAGTGTGGGGTTTGGAAAATCCATGATTGAACATTGCTTAGATACGGTGGTTCCCGACTTTAGCTTACATTCTTTGCATTCTATTATACTTTAATTGTAATTTAACTTAGTTGGCTTATGATGCCTACTAAGTACCTGTTGTTTTTGGTTCTCATACTGTAATTCCGCATCTTTTTCAGATGCATAACCGAGTATGAGTTACCACTGTTGATGCTTCACTTAGGCTTACTTTGAGGATTCATAAATAGGGTGAGATTTCAAAGCTGGAGCTAATCCTCTCTCCTTCTACTACGTTGGGATAGTTTTTTTTTTGCATATTCTGACACTACTTGTATATTTTCTACTAAATAGTACTCTTATTTTTGTTTTAGTGGCTCTTGTACTGACCTTATCATGTCATGAGATACTCTTTTGTACATTTTCTCATATTCCTTGATGTTATGTATGATCATATCTATATATATCCTGCTACTTAGTACTTCTATTGCATGCCTAAACTCTATACTACTTTATCTTCTGTCATTTAGCCAATTACTTGTCATTTCAGTCAATGGTTTAGCTTACCTACAAGGGGGTTAAAGTAGATTCCATCATGACTTGAGAATTCTGGTCATGAGATTTTATCACTCGAATTGTGGGCTCATATAAAAATCGTTGTATGTCTTTGTCCTAAAAGGAGAAAAAGATTCACCTAGCAACTAGCAAACCTTGAGGAATATCACTATATTATGCAATGATCATTCTTTAAACTTATTAGTTCCAACACCTGAAAGCTGATTTGTATGAGTTTAGTCGGATAGTGGATTCCACGATCATTCTATCTTGGAATGATCATTGGTGCTCAATCATTGGACTACCTCGTGGAAATCAGTTCTCTGGACTTCCTGTAAACAATAAAAACCATGATTGTTAGAACTTCCAATGATCGGTCAATGCTCTCATGGTTTTTACTATTGTTCCAGATTCTAAGGTTTTCTCTGATTTGTCTCTACACACTTAGCATACATTACCCTTCAGCACAAATAAAAGTAAAACTAGTACAAAATCTTTGGATTGTCTCATATGCAGTGCATGATTTAATGGTGTTGTACGATTCAAGTGTGCCTGATTACTCAGGCTCCATCAAAATCCACATCACATACCACCTTGACCTCTCAACTTCACTGATATAGTTATTTACCTTTTCTCCACTTACTTTTAGCCTTAGGCCCTGCCTATTTTCGAGCTCAATCACACCATAATGGAAACACTATCACCACTTGATATGGCCTCCTCCATTTTGACTTCAACTTTCCAGGAAAAAGTAAAGCTTGGACTCGAACAACAAAATCGTATCACCCATGGTGAACTCTCTCTTTTCTTATTTTAGTCATGGCATATCTTTATTATCTCTTTGTACAAAACTAAACTTTTGTATTTTCTAAGATGGAATTCATCTATCTCGCTCAGCTACTCAAGTCTCATCTTTGCCATATTATTCGATGACAAATTTAACCTCTATTGTGCCTATAACGCCTTATGCTTAAGTTTAACAGGAAAGTGGAACACCTTTCCATACATAAGCTAATATAGACAAGCACCTATAAGGGTCTTAAATGTTATCTGGTAGGCCTATAATGCATCATACAATTTTCTATCCTAGTCCGTTCTATTAGCTTTCACTGTTTTCACCAAAATGGACTTGATCTCACAATTGGAGACCTCAACTAACTATTTGTCTGATGATGGTTAGGTATTGACACCCTATGTTTCACGCTATATTTTTCAAGTAGGGCTCTGAATAGAAGATTGCAAAAATGTACACCTCCATGACTAATGATTGCCATTGGTGTTACAAATCAAGAAAATATGTTCTTTCTCGAAAATATGGTCACACTCTTTCTTTCATTGTTTGGAAGTGAAACTACCTCCACCCACTTCAAAACATAATCACCAGCACCAAAAATATACTTCATACCATATGAGCTTACAAAGGGGCCCATGAAATCAATGCCCTCTACTTCAAATAGCTCAAGCTCTAGTATTGTGGTGATTGGTAGCTCTTGCCTAGTCAAGATGTTTTTTTTCTTTGGCATTGGCCATAAGATCTCACGTATTCATGTGAATCTCTATGAATGGTGGGCCAATAGTACCCATATTGTAAGATTTTATGAGCAGTACAAGCACCACAATGATTCCCCTCAACAGGTGAAGAATGACATGCCTCTAGCATACTCATCATCTCTACCTAAGGAACACATCTATGAATAAGTTTATCTACACAAATTTGGGACAAGTATAGATTCTCCAGAAGAATTTTCTCACATTATGCATAAACTTTTTCTGCTCTAAAATGATAGATCACCAGGCACTACATTGCTCACCAATATAATTTATAAAATCAGTGAACCATGGAATTAAGTCTTACAATGTTGCCAATACCTTCTCTTCTATAAAGTGTCATTTATTTCATGATCATCCTTTAATTTTAGCATTGCCTCAACATCAAGGCATGCTAAGTGATCATCCACTTCATTTACCTCAAAGTCAAATTCTTGTAACAGAAGTACCCGATGAATCAACCTTGGATTTACATCCTTCTTCACCATAAGGTACCTAAGAGTTGCGTGGTCAGTATACACAATCGATTTCATGCCAAGCAAATAAGGTCAAAATTTCTCAAACACACTACAACAAGCAACTCTTGTTCAATCAATGTATAGTTATTTTGGGTAGGATTAAGTGCTTTTCTAGAATAATAGATCGGATGTAGAATCTTCTCTCCTCTTTGGCCTAGGAATACTCCTAGTGTTATACCACTAGCATCAGACATAACCTCAAATGGTATAGACAAATGACCCAATAATAGGGGTTGGAATTAACTTTTCTTTCATACAGCCAAATATTTTCAGACATGCATCATCAAAAATAAACTTTGCCTCCTTCTCTAATAATTTGTACAAAAAATATGCAATTTTAGAGAAGACTTTGATGAATCTACGATAGAACCCAACATGCCCCCTAAAAGCTCCAACTATCTTTCACAGAAATTAGAGGCAACTTCTTAATCACCCCAATCTTTGTCTTATCGACCTCAATCCTTATCTGAAAAATTTTGTAAACAAGTATTTTTTCTCCTTTGACCATGAAGTGTCACTTCTCCCAATTTAGCACCAAGTTGCAATCTTCGCATCTCCTCAAGACACTAGCTTAATGGTCCAAGAAATCTTCAAATGAATCACCAAAAATTGAACATCATCCATAAATGCCTTAATAGTGTCCTCCACTATATTAGAAAATATGGACATCATACAATACTGAAAGGCCATTGGTGTATTACACAATTCAAAAGATATTCTCTTGAAAGAAAAAATCCCATATGGACAAGTGATGATTGCTTCTCTTGGTCTTTGGGAGAAATCCAAATTTGATTGTAACCCGAATAACCATCAAGAAAATGATACCAACCTCTGCTAGCAAGAAAGTCTAATATCTAATCTACGAAAGGCATCAGAAAGTGATCCCTTTAGTTTCATGTATTCAGCTTTCTATAGTCTATGCATACCCTCCAACGAGTGATAGGCCTTATATGAATAAACTCAATCTTGGTCTAGAACCATAGTGATTTCATCCTTTTTGGTACACATTAAATTGAACTCACTCTTTTGCTATTGGTAATAGGATAAACCACACTAATATCCAACCACTTGATAATCTCCTTCTTAAATACCTCTTATATAGGCAGATTAGGTCTTTGTTGATGCTGAATATTAGGAATATAATTTAGCTTAAGTTGGATTTTGTGTATTCAAATTCCTGATAGAATTCCAATGATATCAGCAATGGACCAGCCAATGGCCTTCTGAACTTCTGCAAAAAAATAGACTAGAGCCTCAATATGCCACTCAACCAAATTAGTTGCAATAATAATTGACAAAGTATTATTGTTTCCCAAGAATGTATAGAAAAAATAGGATGTAAGAGCCTTGAGCTCCAAGATAGGAGGATCCTCAATAGAAAGCCTAACTGCCAGGGTCACTCTATCCTTTAAATTGAGATCTAACTTTTTTGGTTAAAAAGTGTATGAACCTGAACAAGAAAGTGCACTCACCATCTCACCATAACCATCAATGTCATCACCCTTAAAATTCATAATAAATGTGGCAAGTGCTTCAACTCTAAGCCTCTCTTAGTAGGAGCTACCAATGCCTCCTCGTTAACTATATAAATAACTAAGATCACGTGCATGTCTTTTAGATACTTCATGAAATGGCATACATTAAATGTCATTTCCTTATGTTTAACCAAAACTTAATCTGTCCGGCCCTATATTAACCAATGCTCGCCCAATCACAGAGAATGGTATCCCCAAGATAATAGGAACCCCAAAATCAACCTCACAGTTAAGGATGACAAAATCAGCAGAAAAATAAAGGATGCAACTCTTATCAAAAGATCACATAAAATTCTCATGATTTTTCTTCACTGTGCGATCTACCATAAGAAGTCTCATCAAAGTTGGTTTGGGCAATCCCAGCCCAACTGTCTATAAACTGTTAGTGGCATAAGATTAATTCTATCACCCAATACATAAGGCTTTAGCAAAATTAAAAGACCCAATATAGATGGAATCATGAAAGCTCCAAGATTTTTCTTCTGCTCAACTAGAGACTAGGAAGCTATTACACTACAATGGTGCACATTTACTTAAGTGCCTCAATAAGAGAGATGTTCATCGATAATTCTTTCAATATTGAAATAAACTTGTAATACTTTTTCTCTTCAGTTCTCTTCTTCATTCATTGTAGAAAAGGAAGAGGGGGTCGTGGAATGGGAGTTAACACTTACCTCCTTTTTCTTCTCTTTGTTAGCCTTAGCCTCTTTTTTAGAAACTGAAGGATTTTTAGATGCATTCAGATCATCAATTAGATTTTGAAAACCCACTACTTTCTCATCATTGATAATTATCAGCTTTATATCATGAATAATAATTGTGGGCATAGGTGGATCAACAGTTATTTTACTATACCTAGTAGTAATCACCAAAAAATGGACAATGTTTGGATTTTAGACGGTGTTGCTTAGAAATGTACCCTATTGACGTGGATTTATTACGGATAAAATCTAACCAAATTATTGCTCAAGCTACTTAATAGTGTTAGTATATGATCTAACTTTCTATCTCATTCTTGAAATTTCTGCTCTAAGCTCCTTGAGAAAGTTTTTAATCTTCTCTACCCTTTTTACCGCTTTAGCAAGCATGTCTTCCATCTTTGAATTACTCAAATCAGTATCACAATTTTCAAGTGAAACATAGAGTCCACTTCTATCTTTAGAATCATACTTTCCCTTCCAATCACTATATCTCTCTCGACTCCTATATCTATACACAAACCTATTATAGTTATTGTCTTGTAGTAGTTTCAATTTTGGTCCCCTTGATTTAACCCTTAGCTTTTTGGTCACAAATCCACCACCTAATTATCTAGATGCTTAGCCACCTCCTTAAAATCAAAGTCATTATGTCTATGTGTCTTACCTATGAACTAACTGCATTCACTTTTTTCGCCGTCACTGCTGCAAATTATTTTATGAACATTCTAAATTCAGTCCTTAATTGTGCTAATTCCTGAGCGACAGAATCATCAAACCATCCATTGTGTTGTGGATACTTTTTAAAATACATGTATATGGGCATGTCTGTCTCTCGAGTATACTAACCTCAGTTGGTTTTAGTAATCCTATCTAGAATCTTAGAAGTCTACTCCTAAGTTAAACTCATAATCACTCCACTAGTGACAGTTTTTGCTACAACTATATTATTCACACTCAAACATTTGTAGAAGATCTAAAGCAAATTACAACCTGATATTCTATGATTTTGGATATTCTATAGCTTCTTCTTACATTTCAACAAGTTTCATCAAACGTCTCCAAATATAACTTCCTGGAGTTATAAATCTCATCTTTCAACTCTAATATTTTTAAAGGTCAGAAAAATCACTCCAATAACTGTGTCTATAGCTCTTGTCAATTGGTGATCAACCCTTTTGGTAGCTCGATCAACCATAGAGTGACTTCTCCACTCAGAGAAAAAGGAAACTGCCATTATCTAATTGCATCCTGACTAACACCAGGTAGGTTTTAGAAAGTTCAACTTAGTCAGTACATGCAACTCAAACCACACTAAGCCTGATCTATCTTTTGTTGTCAATCACCTTAATCAGTACATGCAACATTCTTGTGCTCCTCGGATAAAAGTTGTTCTTTCTTTTTTTATATTTGAAGGTACTTTTAGTTGGAAAAATTATGACTAGTTGACCTAAAAATGACAAGAAATCATATCCATAATGCTAATATGAATACATTTTAATTTTGGTTTGGTTTAATTTCAGGGTTAGGGCTAAGAAGTGGTTGAAATAGCAAAAAGAAGCTAAAGGAATAAAAAAGATAGAGGATTAAAGTAAAATATGCACAAACGCATCACAAGTGTCAGTCGACGTATCATCAAGTTCACCTATGCATCACCAAAATGACACTTTCTTCACCAATCATAATAGTTTGGGATAACTCAACTCTTTTCAAAATGGCGGCGAGAGAGATGATTTGGCACATCGTTGAACCAATTGGCAAAGCCAAAGTCCGTCACCAAAAGCAACAGATGTCAACCGTTAGAGCTCATGTTTGAGGACAAATCAATGAGCCTAGGGTAATTCAGCACATCATTAATTCCTTCGATAATGGAACAATGCTCAGTCAAATTGAATGCATTGGTATTTCTGTAAATCTGAGGCTGATCTTTGTTGAAGCTATTTAAGCCTTTTTGCCTTTTGTAAACCCTATCGTTTGTCAATTTCCTGGATCTTAATTAAAATTGTAATCAAACCCTAGTTTGGAGATTAACTAATTTTGTTGCTTGTAATTTGGATTTTTCTTCTGAAATATTAGAATCTGATGGCAAATATTGAAGAACAATTACGTATATTTTCTTTTTCTTTTGAGGCATTGTTACCTCCTTGAACTATAATGAAAGTTAATGAGACATACCCCAACTTAAAAAGGTCCTATTAACCCCCACCCCCCCCCCCCCCCCCTTCCCCCCCTCAAACTATTTTAAAGTGTAATAAATATGTCCTTCAGTGCTGGCGTGGCACCAAACCAATTCAATTAGTTGTGGTGCTATACAGACGCCGTCGCGTGTATAAGTGTTTTAAAAAAAGTCTTTTTAGTCATTTATTCCTATTTTATTTGTCTTATATTTAAAAAAAGTCAATACACATATTTTTTATTTTTCTTTACCTTGTATTTAAAACTTTCTCAAATACATGTACATTTTTTTTATTTCTCTTTGCCTTTATTTATTATTTTCACAAATACACGTAATTTTTTTATTTTTCCTTGTCATCTTATTTTTTTGTTATATTAATATTCTCAAATACACATTTTTTTTATTTTCACTTTTCTTCTTATTTTTTTGGTATTAAAACTTTCTCTGAACATAATTTTTTAAATTTTTAACCTTCTTCTTATTATTTTTAATACTTATTTATTTTTATTTTACTTACCTTTCCTTTGAATTTGAGTTAAAAATTTATTTCAATGCTTTATATTTAAAATAAGCTATCTTCGTACAAATACAAAAAGAAAGTGAAGCAAATCAAATAAAAATTTAAAACAAAGGAAACTTTTTTTGTTGAAATTGAAAGATAAGAAATTAATGAAATAGAAAAGAAAAAAATATAAAAGTTTAAACATGAGAAGGGAAATTAAAAAGGGACATGTGTTCATTATTGATCAGATTTTTGTCTTATTTTTTGTCCTCACTTACTTCCAAGAGAGTGAACACACTCTCCATATCATATCAACTTTAAATGATGTATTTATTATACTTTAAAATAATTTTTTTTTGTGCGGGAGGGGGGAGGGATAATAAAACACCTTTTAAGTTGGAGTGTGTCTCAACAACTTTCGTATAGTTCCAAAGGGTAACTGTGTTTTTTATTTTTCCTTTTACTATGAGTAGCTAATTTTCTAAACTTGGAGTTATGCATTATTGAGTATTGATTTTTATGTGGGTATTGATTATATACCTTTGTATTCGATTGCGTGTTATGATTTTAGCTAAATCTCTATGTATTAATTTATAGATTGATTTTGCAAACTTATCTACGTTTGGATCTCCTGTAATGCTTGAAATAGAAGACACGAGTGATGAGATTTAGTTGACAAATCTTGAGTTATACTTATTTGAGAAGTGATGCTGGAGATAGACCACCCATTTTGAGGTTATTGGTTGCTTGGTAGTGTATACATATTGGTGTTTGAAAGAAACTTATGTGAAGTTTGGTAGTGGATTGAGAAATTACCAGAAATACCTAAGATCAAGTACAGTCATAACTAGCAATCGAGTTTAGGTGTATTTTTACTTATCTATACATATAGTCATTCTCAAGAAAGCATAACCCCAAGTACTTTAATTTATTGATTACATCCTTTAGCATTCAGTTTTGACAATTTAAAGAAAACTTTAATACTTTAAACAAGAAATCCATTTAATAAAAAACCCCTATTTTACTTTATTACCATATTTTAAGTATTACATGTCAACTCATGTCACTTATGACACTTGTTAGTGAAGCTATTGCTCTCATTCTTTATGGATTCGACTCCGATTCCTAATTTGACTAGAAGTATTGCTAAAAACACCCTGATATATCTCTCGAGGTTTATTGTGATAGTAATTGGGCTTTTTGCCCTGAAACTAGAAGGTCGATTACTAATTTTTGTGTTTTATTGGCCAGAATTTTGATCAGTTAGAAGGCTAAAAAATAGCCTGCTATTTCATTATCTTCAGCTGAATCTGAATATAGATCCTTGAGTAAGGTTTTCGGTGAAGTTAGTTCGCTTACAAAGTTGTTGTCTGACTTTGGGGCTACCCCTTTGCTGCCTATCCTTTTTTTGTGATAATCAGTCAACTATCCACATAGCTAAGAACCCCGCCTTTCATGAGCTCACTAAGCACATCGACTTGGTCTATCATTTTGTTCGCACCAAGCCCAGTGATGGACTGATCAGTTTATATCACACTTCCAGTTCTACTAAATTGAATGATATTCTCACTAAGTGTTTATCAAAAGTTGCTCATCATTTTTATCTTGGCAAGTTGGGTGTTGTATGACCCTCCAATTTGAAGGGGCTCCAAGTAGATCCACATCCTATATATAAAGGATACCAAGCCCCAACTTTAACAATTTTTACATTTTTCATTCTTCAGTTGAGCAAATACTTCTCTCACTTCTAGACTCTTCCATAAATTCTCTCATTTTTTATCAGAGTTTTCTGTAAATTCACTATTATTTTCGAGTTTGATCAGTTACTACAAATGCATAAAAATAAACAAAGTACATACTATTATTTTTGTTGGGTTTGAAATTTATCGAGTGTCATGAGGACGCTAATTTTTACAAATCATTGAGGCGATAATTCAAATATCAAAGAAAACTATAATTAAAAATATATTAATGAATATGGTTTGATCAATTGGTCTACGTATTAAAAACTAAACTAAAATTATATAGAAAATTTTTCCCTAAATAAATTCTTTTGAGGACTACATTGTGAATGTTAATGTGTTAAGACTTGAGAAGAGAGATCTTCTATTTATAGAGATACAAAATCAAAGAAGAAACCTAATAGGAAAAAGATCTTTTCCAATAAGGAAGCCTTTAAGAAAGAAGAAACCTAATAGGAAAAAGATTTTTCCCAACAAGGGAAAAAATTTTCACCAGAAAGGTAATTCTAATTATGATAGAAAATCATGTAAAGTAGGAAATTAATGGCAAATCTTAACAAATCTCTCCTTAGCCTGAATTTCTAACAAATCAATCTTGATCTTATTCTTTACATAACTTTCATATATCAGTGTTGCTTGGCATACTTAAAAATTGAAGAAGAAACCTAATAAGAAAGAGATCTTTTCCAACAAGAAAACTTTTTTCCATTAGAAAGGTAATTCTAGTTATGGTAGAAAATCAGGTAAAGTGAAAAATTCAAGACAAATTTTAATAAATCTCTCTTTGGCCTGAATTTTCTGGTAAATCAATCTTGATGTTCTTCTTCAGATAATTTTCATATATTATTGCTATTTGGCATGTTTAAAAATTAAAGCTTTATTTGGGTTAAAAGTTTATGTGTCTTTTCGGGTTAAAAATATTGGAGCCCTTTGCAGAATTAAAAGTGAGCTTTATTTTTAAAGATGTGATAGTAGAATTGGAAAATTGTTGAAAATATGTTTGAAATTTCTTCTTCACATACAAAAATCTTCATTATCATCAAATTGGTTGGATTTTGATTTGAAACTGCTTTGAACTTGTTTTTAATCTCGTTTCACCACACCATTGAACCACAAGCTCTGATACCACTTGTTCGGTTCAAAGTTGACGGGGTGTCATGCGAAGCTAATATTTTATAAATCATATAGGCAATAATTCTGATAACAAAAAAAATTATAATAAAAATATATTATTGAATATGTTTTGCCCAATTGGTTTACATCTTAAAAACTAAATCAAAATAATAAAATTTATTTGAGAAAATCTCATCCTAAACAAACTTTTTGAGAACTATACTGTGGATGTTATTGTATTATGACTTAAGAAAAGAGATATTCTATTTGTAGAAATACAAAATCAAAGAGATATTTTTCAACAAGTAAACCTTTAAGAAAGACGAAACCTAATAGAAAAGAGATCTTTTCTAATAAGAAATTTTTTTTCCATTATAAAGGTAATTCTAATTATGTCAAAAAATCAATCCATCTCAAAATTTTGAGATATGAGGAAGAATGAAAATCACAACACCAATAGTAACATTAATAGTGACAACAACAGCATTAACAACAGAATACAATTACTTAATTAATAGTGGAACTAGAGTCACTACTTTGAAGCCTGCTCCTGTGCTATTTGCTCGAAAAGGCTTCCATCGTAGACAGCTCTGACGGTTTCTTTGGTCAATGTGCCATTATTACTTTTTCCTAAATCATATAAAGACTTCCAATCTACAAAAGCATTTGCCCTACACATATAAAGATTTGAGTTGAAAAATAAAAGGGAAACAATTTCACCAAAATGGAAATAAGGATAATTAATGTACTTCTGATCCATTGGTCCACTATACATATTAAATCCTAAATTAATATATATATATATATATATTATGTCTCCTTTTACATAAGAAATATATTATATTGAGATTATTTTTTAAAATTACATTACCCTCAAATATGGAGTAAGAGTAACACTATACATTTGACATAACACATGGTAATTAAATGGTTTTATAGTAAATTAACTATTGCCTAAATTTGTGAAGATTACTTAAAAAAAATTATCAAAAAAGAATATTTCAATTAATTCAAAGTTAGATGCTCTTAATTAATTAAATATAACAATGGAATAAGAATTTGTTGATATTTCAAGGATTAAAAACGGTAATTTTCACATGAAATATTGACAACAATATACAAAAACACTATATATTGACTAGTAATCTTTGTGTTCAAATTTATATGATATATTTGCATTTGAGTTAGTCCTAAAACTTTTTTTTATTATCATTTCATAAGTTATATGTCTAGTCAAGCAACCCCACAAAATTTCGAATTGAAGGACAAGAAACAGGGAAAGAGAGGATATATACCATCCATAGTAGTCCTTTCGTTCTCTGTTAGTCTTGAGCAGTTCTTTCACTTCGTTGTAGGTTAAGGAATCTGGATTTTGATTTGCATGCTTCTTAAAGATCTCCTCAAACTTCTCTGGCACAAACCTTCAAAAATATCAAGTCGATAAAATTTAGTACATGACTGGACCATGTGTAACGTTCTGCATAATCACTTTGGTTCATAAATAGGAGCCGGTTCAACATGTTACGTGTGTTCATTAATTTTTAGCCATATCTTTTTATAGGAAAAATTACATTTCAGAGATAAAATATAAATTCTTAATTATCGGGCATGATTAAGGTTTAAAATAATTACCTTACATGATTATTTGTTAGTTTTAGGGATTCTTTGTTAAATGGCATTTTCAAGTCTTCTTTTTAATTAAATAGACTATAAGTTTTTTTTTAAGGGAAATGACCCATTTTTTAGACAAATCTATTATCTATCCGATCGATATATAGACAGATTGATTGTCGATCCGACAAATCGATTATCGATTCGACAAATCGACTATTGTTCGATAAATCGATTATTGATCCGACCTATATATGGACAGATTGATTATCAATCCAGCAAATCGATTATCAATCCGACCCATAAATGGACAGATCGATTATCAATCCGACAAATGAGAAAATAGAAATAAGTCATTTTGCTAAGAGATAATACATCAAAAAACCCCTGAACTTGTCCCGACAACTTACTTTAACACTTAAACTTTATAGATAATTATTTACCCCCCTAAATCTTTTTGAAGTAATTATATACCACCTTAAAAAACAACATCACTCACTGCGGAGAGTGTATTACACTTGTGCCTCGTCAGCGCTACATCAACGCCACATCAGCGCCACATCAAAATTTATTTTTAAAAAAGTGACCCCACTAATTTATTTATAATACAATATTAAAAAAAAAATCCCCCCCCCCCCCCTTCCGCCTACCCTGCCCCTATTTTTTCTTCTTCAAGCCCCACACCCCCCCTTTATTCTTCCACCCCCACCCCCACCCCCACCCCCGGCAGTCTGCACCCCCACCCCAAAATTCATAATGATGAATTACGAAACAAAGCTTATCAAATTCAAACCAAACATCCAAAAAATTCAAACCAAACATCCAAATTTAGGTACGAAATTAAAATTTATGGATTAAATCAAACATCTAAATTTATCTTTATGGATTATGAATTATAAACATCCAACATCCAAATTTGTTTGTTTATTCAAATTAAAACTTGCACCAACAATCAAATTTTTTATACATATATTTTTTCTTGTAAAATTGATGAAATCTAATAAAAATGGAGATGGTGGATTTGAAGAAGGAGAAAGGGAATTGGGTGGGGGTGCGGGCTGCCAGGGGCGGGGGTGGGGGTGGGGTGGATTAGAGGTGAACGTGTAAGAAAAAAATAAAAGAAAGGGGTGTAGAGTGGGGGTAGTGGTGGAGGTGTAAGAAAAAAAAAAAAAAGAAGGGGGGGTGGGGGGTGGGGGGTCAGGGTGAGGGGTGGGTGGCTTTGGAGAAGAAAGGGTGTGATTTGGATATATAGGATAAGAAAGGGTGTAATTTGGATATATAGAAGAAGAAAGGGTGTGATTTGCATATATATATATATATATATATATATATATATATATATATATATATATTATAAAAGTGGGACCATTTGTTTTTTTAAATTAAATCACGCATTTTAAAAAAAAAAAATGCCACGTCAGATTTAGGATTTAAATTAATTCGTTTTAAAGATATTAAGGGAGTAAATAAACGCGTGTTAAGTTTAAGTGCTAAAATAAGTTGAAGTGACAAATTTAGGGGGGGTTTGGATGCATTATCTCAATAATTTACACTATGTATATAACCAATACTCTATGCATTGAATTTTCATCATTAACTTCTCTTCACTTCACTCAATTTTTCTGTTATTTTTCTCACAAAGCTTTCAATTTTTCAATATTAATTTTCATGGATTTCAATTTTTAGATTTTTTTTTTTGTGTTTGAATAGTTAAAAAAAAGTGGAGTCTTTTTTGTACTTTATTTATTGGGATTTCAAGATAAGACAGCCCACTGCTACTCCGATCAATAAGATGAAAAATCGACACTTTCATCACCGTCACCATGTTGCCGGTTCTACGCCGTCATTAGAACCACCACTTACTACCGATCAATTAATCCAACCAGAATGACCGAAGGAGGCAAAGATAGAGAGAAGGGCAGTTGGTGGTTGGAAAAGATAGTGGCGGTGTTCACGACGGAATCATCTCAATTTTCTGACCTCATATTCAATTGAATGTTTGAGACATACCTTAAACAATTTGACCATTTCTTGACCGTATGTAGTGTTTCTGCTTCATCTCAATTTTCTGAAAATTTAAAAAAAAAAGAGTATATAATTTAAAAATTGAATTGTATATTAGTGTTCATTTCACAGAGTGAATCTTGATGAATTATTTTAATAATTGGGTATTTGATCCAATTTTAGTGAGTTTGGTAATTGTATATAGGTGATTTAATTGTATTCGGTCTGATTTTCGTATGTTTTTGTATGTGGATATACATTGTATATTTTTTCATTTGAATATTTTTATATGCATATGAATGTATTGGATATATATTTTTTGATTTATATATGTATGCAAGTTTGTTCTATATTGGTATACACACACACATATATATATATTATGTGTTGGTTCATATATACATTATGCATATACATATGTGTATATATTTGCTCTGTATTTGAACTTATAATTATATATGCAAATGCATATACATATGCATATCTGTATATATGTATATACATATGCATATAAGTATATCTGTATCTATATACATATAGTGGCTTTTATATATGGTTTATTACAAACTCGAATGAGTATATCAACATATTAGGATCCTAATATACAAATGTTCAAGTGTTTAATTATATATGTATAATATTATACGTTTATACAATATAGTATTGATATACATATGCATATGTTTATTCAATACATAATATACATATGTTATACAAATGTGTTTGTTTTCAAAGTTATATTGTACACACATATAATATTATATATATACAATTAAACGAAGAAACATATACATTAGAATTATAAAATTCTAATGTGTTTGTATATACAATTTTAAATATACTTTTAGTTAAGATTCAGTTGTATAAAGTATAATTGATTTATATATATTTGTACTAAAAATGATCAATTATGGTAGGAGAATAAATAATCAGGCATGAAAAACGAATAACGATCAAATATGGAAGGAGAATAGTCGGTGTTTTCTGTCATATATAAGCTTAAATGATCAATTATAGAAGAAGAATATTGGAGATAGTTAGAGATAATACTGGCATTAATTAATTTCCTTTTTTTTCTAATTAACAATAATTATATTTGTATAAATAGGCTCAAAATACATTTGGTTACTAACTAATATCTATATAATGTAATTAGTAAAACTTAAAACATAAAATTAGTTAGAAGGGATCTAAGTTGTTTATATGTGAAGTTTTGCCAATTTTATATATGTATTAAAATATATATTCATTAAATAACTATTTAATTTGGATATAGGTTACGATAATTTAATTATTTACAAGGTAGGCGTGAATTTACCTCCCTTCAGAGTCATAAGCACCAGAATCACTGCCGTGAATGGCATATTTGATATTTTCTACCACAATGGGGAAGAGTAGAGATGGGCATTTTCCCTATATAACACAAACAAAACACTATATACATTAGTATCACATAAAATTCGAATTAGTATAAATCGTAATCAAATATGCATGAACAACTTGTGAGCCACTTTCAAAGCCCTAAGTTTATTTTGACAATTATTCTCTAAATTACTTTAGGAAATTTTCGGGGAAAAGGAAGTACTTCCTTCATTTACTTGGTCTCTATGCTAAAGATAGATTTTTCTTCTTTTTTTCCATTTTAATAAATTAAGATAAATTTATTATTTTCTTCTGGTACTACCTAGTAATCAAATTTAGATTTTTAAATTATAATTAGTAAAGTTACTTTAGTAAATAAATATACAATAATTTTTTAAGTTAAAAGGCTAAATTTATACGGGGAAAGTAAAGTGAGATTGATGGAGTATATATATTATTAGGAGATCGGAAAATTTAAAAGATTAGATTTCTTTTAAATTTCTTGAGATTTATTGCAGGATGTTCGAATGATTTCTTATATTTCAGGTTATGTGTAGGCCACAAAATTCGAAATGTTTTACATTTTTTGTTTTAGAATTTGAGAAAATTGAAATTTATGGTCCTTATATACAGATTATTATTTTAATATATGAAGTACAATTATCAATGAATACCAGAAAATAATTTTTACTCTTTTGCTTGCTGATTTTACCTCACCCCCACCACCAACATGTCACTCTCAGTCTCGGCCATAATTTCATATATTGTCACGGACGTTCCCCCACTATAACATAATTGAATCAGGAAATTATTTTTTGTGCATGAAAATAACTACTATATTTTAAACACTATGACAATAAAAGATGGAAGACTACCCACTATTACAGCTAGGGTGGGTGTTCGGTCGATTCGGTCTGATTGTTTAATATCGGTTCGCTTTATCGATTTTCGGATTGACAAAAATGACATCCATAACCAAAAATAAATTCGGTTTGGTTCGGCTTTTACAAATTCGATTTGGCTATTTTGGATTTTTATTTCAGTTTGAAATATTTAAAGTAGTTAGCTTCTCTTTTTCATTACTGAGCATTTAAATTGATGGATTTTTTTAGAAAATTATTTTTTTCAAACCTGTTTTTCATTTCCAAATATCAATAATTATAAATAACTCAACATGGATGAAATGAAATGAAATAATCATAAGCTTAACATAATACATAACGTCATTAATCATTACATATAATATAACCTTGCATAAATAGTCTACAAAACAACACAAAACTCATAAAAATAGTCCATGAAATAACATACTTTCTGCATAAATAGTCCATAAAACAGTCCAAAGTCACCAAAATAATCCATAAAATATTTGAGTCATTAAAACAATCCATATGCGAATTTGCTGTTAAATGTTAATTGTGAAAGTAAATTACTAAATATTATATATATATATATATATATATATATATATAACATAATATTATATTATATATATACATAATATAATATTATATTATATATATATATTATATATATAATAAAATATATATATTATTTATAAAATTTCGGCTTAAACCAATTTTTTTTAAAATTGAAAACCGAACCGAAAAATTGAAATTCTAAAATAACAAACCGAATCCAAATCGAAAAATCGAAACCAAAATTAAATTTCGTTTTGGTTTTTCGATTTTTTCGGTTTAAACCAAAATATGCCCACCCCTAATTACAACAAGATCAGTTTGATGGGCGGTTTATCGTTATGGTGAGTAGTTTTGATGACCTTTACTATTACCGTGAATAAAGTTAAATTACTCCCTCTGTTTTATATTAATTGACTTCTTTCTAAAATATTTATTTTAATTTAATTTTTTGTTTTATAAAATCAAGAAAATATTATTATGTTCTTCCGATACCACTCCTATCATTAATGACTAAAAAAAATGTATAATTTTAAATTTATATTTTCAAAGCATAATAAATAAGTATAATTTGGTAAAATAAACTCCTAATAAATTTTTTCTTAATGAATGTGTCAAGTCCATAGGGTCAACTAATATAAAACGAAGCGAGTACTTTAATGGAATATAAATAATTTTATTTTTTTGATTTACTTACTGTTATAATAATTAAAGTTTAGTGTCAGCTTTAATTTAATAGTCGCTTCGTTTTATTTTACTTTATTCTTATTGACTTGACATGTCTTACAAAAACATTAGTCAAAGATGTACCTTACTGAATTAGCCTTATTAACGAAGCTTTGGAACATTAAATTTTACTATTACTTCCTCCGTCCAACTTTAGTCATTCATTATTAACTTGATAAACATGTTAAAATTATTATTTTTAGTTCAAAATAAGTAAATTTTTGCTTTAATGCACACCTATTAAGAAATTTTTTTTGACATAAATTGTAATTTACTTTTCATCTTTACCCTTTTAGATATTATCATATTACTCTTGAAATTCTAGCCACATTAAAATAAAGTCAATTTAAGTCTCTTGAAACTCATAATCTAGAAAGGGTAAATAAAGGGTAAAATTAAAAGAAATTTTCAATATGTCTCTTGAAGAATGAACAATTCACTTATTTTGGACGTTGAAAAATAGCTCAAAAATTCACTTATTTTAAAATAGAGGCATTTATAAATAATAGGGGTATTTTTACTATATTACCATTGAAACATACTCCCTTCGTTTAAAAAAGAATGACCTACTTTTCTTTTTAGTCCGTTTAAAAAGGAATGACCCATTTCCTTTTTTGACAATACTTTAATTTCAATTTTTCATATAATATGTTTAAGACCACAAGATTAAAGGGCACTTTGGTACATTTGACACAACTTTAATCTAAGGCCACAAGATTCAAAAGTCTTATTTATTTTCTTAAACTTTGTGCCAAGTCAAAATAGGTCATTCTTTTTAAAACCGATGGAGTAATAAATTGAAAATCTTCAAGAATGTGCTAAGTGATAAATAGTAGTATTTAATAGTAAGGATAGAATAAAAAAAAAAAAAAATTTATTCATTGATTTTTCAAACTAGACTAGTGTGGACAAAGAAATCATTACTTTATATAGTTATTTTGTACAACGGTAGAAATGAAAAATATATACTCCCTCCTTTTTTTAGTCAAAACTTTTACCAATATTTTAAAATGTGTATCTTTATCAAATTGAAAAAAAGAAAAATTGTACTCCCTCCATTCACTCTTAATTGTAACTATTTTTTTTATTTGATTTTCATTTTTCACGTCATTTTGACAAATCAATTTTTTTTTTATATTTTACCCTTAACATTAATTACTTATTTTCTAAATCAATTTCTAATACCTATTACAAAACATCAACTAATAGGGGTAATATGATAAAGTCACTGCACCAATTATTATTTTCTTAATAAGTGTGTCATGTCGAAAAGTGACAAGTAAAAAAAATGAGGGGAGTCATTTATAGTACTTTTTATGCAGTTTTTGATTATATAAATTTTAATTTTAAAAAAATTAATCTAATATAATATAATTTTGAAATTTAGTCAAATTAACTCTTGAAAACGAAGAAAAAATATAAAAAGAAATTAAGAGAACGATAAAATACTTTTAATTTCATAAATTGAATAATTAAATTAAAATAGTTTTTAAAAATATTGTCAAATAAACGAACAGGTGGAGCGATATCAAAGTGGGTATTCCAAAATTACTATAATTTAAAAAACAAAAGATATTTCTTCCGTTTAAAAAAGAATGATCTAATTTGACTTGACACGAATTTTAAGAAAATAAAAAAAAAATTTGAATCTTGTGATCTTAAATTTAAGATATGTCAAATATACCAAAATGTCCTTCAATTTTATCGTCTTAAATATATCATGCAAAAATTTTAAATTAAAAAATTACTAAAAAAAAAAATGGATCATTATTTGTTTTTAAACGTAACTTTACTGTTCAGCGTGGCACCACCATACGTGTAATATAATTAAGGGATCCCCTCGAACAACTAGGCAAGTGCTTAATCTGATTTCTACGCCAAAAGAGAATTCTGCCTGACAAATTATATGAAGAATATTTTTTTATTCTTACCAAAATTATATTGTATGCCCTATGAATCCATATACAGATCAAAAAATACATAAAGACCACTTCTTTATATGGAAATTACCGGTCGAGTCTTGTGACTGAGAGTGAAATGAATGAGAACAGCAGCAAACATAGAACGGAAAATACCACGCCCCATCTTTCTAAAAGCTGAAACAATTATAAATCAGAAAATACTTAGGACAAGTCAAGAAGACGAAAGCATATATATTAGTGATAAAATAAAAGAAAAAAAATGTGAGCTCTACATTCATTTAGGAGAGAAAAGAAGGAAAAACCTTGGTACGTTTCTGAAGGGTAAATTATTCCATCATTATTGATATCAAAGAACATGACATGCTTTTCCAAAGGAGTGAGCTCATGATTATTTCCAATTTTTTCTGCATGTATGGGACGCAGATATATTATATATATAGTAGTTGTTCTAAATAGGACAAACAGATTCAGAAACTATATGATCATAATTCATAAAGGAGAGAAAATTTGATACGTACCCGCAGCTTGACTACAGCTGGTTGAGCTAGCCATGGCATCTATATCCAACGAAAAGAATATGAGAATTTGTAGAGAAGAATGTGCTATAAATAGAAAATGAAGGAAGAACATAAATTAAGATTACGTAAAATACTTTGTTTCTTATTCGCTGTCATACGTAAACTACTTTGTTTCTTATCCAATGTCAAATATATATTTCGGAGTTCTGATTAATTCAAATTTATCTCATATTAATTTTAATCACTTCTTGAAAAGGAATTCTGATTAATTTAAATTTATCCCATATTAATTTTAAAAGGGAAATCACTCCTTAAAAAAAATATTTTTGTTCTTGAAATTCAAATTCCAAATATTTTATCCATCTCATCACAATTCTCAATAATTATATAAGTATATTAACAAGCTTGTTGATTGAAATCGAGGATGAGATGTCCACTTGTTATGCACTTAATGATATATACTATAATAAGGTCAAAAAAGATAATTCCATTTTGGATCTTCGTTTACAAGTCATTAACTAACTTACGTGTTTAAGTTCTTTGTATCTACCTCTTGCTTCGGTGTCTAATGATAGCCAATAACTTTAATTTTAATTTGGGAAAATTAACTATATAAACTTATTAGATTAGTTATTACAAGTTATAGCAAAAATTTTAAGTTTTCAAATTATAACAACTTTCATTTAAAAAAAATACATAAAACGTTTTTTTTGTTTTGTTGAAAATACAAAAAAGTAATTAATGAAAAAGAAAAATTAAGATTTAATACAATTAATATACAATTTACCATCCTTAAATATAGTTAACCTTAATTACTGATATTTAACCATCTCAAATCCCTCTAATCGTTGTTTTTCCTTCTATTTTAATGCTTACATTAAGAGTTTCTATCTTCATACACTACCTTCCTCTTTGTACACGATGAATTTGTGGCGGTAAACAAAAAATCTTAATTTCAGCGTCTGCAAACAAATTGCTGAGCATTATAATTTCAAAGAAAAGAAAAAACAAGTATTTCATTTGATATCAAATATGAATTTTTGTTAATTTGCATTCAATCATGATAGCTCATGGAGGGACATGAGAGTCATCAGGTTTGTTAAATTTTCGTATGAAAATGGATATTATCCACTCGAAACAAATGTAAAGATTTTTTTTTTTGTGTTTTTCAATTCTCTATTGAAGAGGTTCCATCATCATACACTTTCTTCTTTTACCTACAAGATTATATTATTCCAGTAAATCAATTTCATAATTTCTTTTTATTTTATACAACTTCTAAGAATTTTTTTTGAAAGAAAAACAAACATAAGTTATTGTCGTGTTATAAAAATATGATTTTTGATAATTTGGATTCAATCATGGTACGTCATGAAAGGAGATGTGATTTGTAGGTATGTTAAATTATTTAGCAAATTCATATTTTGCAATCAAACGTATTTAAAGAATTAAATAATTTTTTTACGTGTTTCTTTAATTCTTATTGTTAAAATATTGAATTTTGTATAATATGGTGATGAAATACTCTTGAAAGATTAACTGTATTTGAAGTTGTGTATGTTTATGTGTTGCATGATAAAAGTAAGGATTAGTTGTTAAAATTTCTATAATATGATGAAAGTCCCTTGAAACAGTAACTTTAGATTCAATTGTGCATATCAAAAGTTTGTGTATTAAAGTTCTTGCATACTATATGTTTATATTCAATTACTGAAAGTTCTTGCATATAGTATGTTTAGATTCAATTGATTAAAATTCTTGCATACTGTATGTGTTGCATGTATGTTTATGGGTTGCATGATATGATTAAAATTTAATGTTTTGTGTTTTGTGTATTAAAGTTGATTGTGAATGTAGGTAAAAGCGTCAAAAAAATTGAATACAATTGTGAAGAATTTCAATTGGATGAAATACGATGCTCTCATGCTATGGCTTCTATTACGTATAGAAACCAACATGGCAAGAACTATTGCTCACCTTACTATAGCAATAAAAATTTCAGAGATGCTTATGCCATATCAATTAAACCTCTTCCTTATGAAAGTACATGAAAAATATCACGTAAAGTATCGGATGAAATTGTATTACCTCCGAATTCAAAAAGACCTCCCAAAAGATCATATTATGAAAGATGAAAAGCACCAAATGAAGAAAAGTGTAAATGATCAAAGGTTACGTGTAGTAACTGTCATCAAGAGGAACACAGTAAAAAGACATGCCACAAACATGCATCCTCTGCTTAAGATGGAATCTGTATTTCTTAATTTATTTTGATGTTAGAATATTTCTTGTTTTAAATTATTTATGTTTAATAAATTCTGGTGTTGAAATTTGTCCTATTTTTAATATTTTATGTCCATGAATATTGATTTATTATAATTTTTAATGATCAAATTCTGAAGAGTTAATGTTATTTTTGTTCACTGATAATGACTGTATATTTTGATTGAAATTGTTATATTATTTATTATGTTGGTTGACTTGTAATAAAAGTGTTTCACAATGATTTATGTACATGTTGATGTTGCTTGCTTAATAGCAAATAATAGCAAATGATATATATGAGTAGAAACAGTAAAATATATATGCAAAGACAACTAAAAGTATTTTCTCAGTTACTATATGCAATCCTAGATTATCCATTTGGAATATAACCACACTACCAATTTTTTTCAGAGAACATAAAATCATTTTTTTCATTATTCTTTTTTCAAACCAACAACATATATGAAATCATGTCACAATCTTTTCTTTTCAGGAGTGAGGATGACAAATATAAACAACACCATTTGTTTTCAACTCCAATCAAACATGCCACAACAACAACAACAAACCCAGTGTTTCTCGCAAAGTGAGGTTTGGGGAGGGTAAGATGTACGCAGTCCATATCGCTTGATCTACAACATTTTTTGTCCTTGCATATGCTTCTCCCATAACTCAGTCGAAAAGCAGAACAAACATGAAAGCTACAAACTAATGCCCACATATGGAAGCTTCAACAATTTTATCTTTCTTATTCAAAATAATAACATATAAAATATGTCAGTGTTGATTGTTAATAGAACTACAAAGGAAGGAAGAATGAGTTGAAAACTTTTATTGATAGTTGGTAAAAAGTTAAAAGATATTGCGTATGAATTCACCTAAACAGATACCGTAAAACGTGAAATTCTGTATAATAAAATTAA
Source organism: Capsicum annuum (assembly GCF_002878395.1). Taxonomy (NCBI): domain Eukaryota; kingdom Viridiplantae; phylum Streptophyta; class Magnoliopsida; order Solanales; family Solanaceae; genus Capsicum; species Capsicum annuum. Next base: position 1,291,388 of record NW_025896065.1, read on the forward strand.
AATAAGGAAAAAAGAAGTTAAAAAAATAAAGAGATAAAAGACTTCTAATGGTAATTAAAGAAAGTAAAATATGAAAGAGTGTATAATTAAGTTAATTATTCAAGTTAATAAAAAGTATAAAATCAGTTCTTAACTTTAAAAAAATATATTTACCATATATAACTCCTTAAATTGTGAACAAATTTTGATATTTAATTATTAAAAAAATAAAAATATTAATACCTTAACTTGCCATAATTATCCAAGATCCTTAAATTGTAAACAAAATTTGATATTTAATTATTAAAAAAAATATTAATACCTTAACTTGCCATAATTATCCAAGATCTTTAATTAAGAGTGATAAATGTTTAGTGCTAAATATAAGAAAATAATATAAATATTAAATATTATAAATTTTTTGAAAATTTAATTAAAATATGCTTTTTTCCAAAAATTGTTATAGGTTGTAATTATCTCTTAGGTCTAGTAATTAATGAAAAGTTATGCTATAACTTGTAATTAACAATCCAAAAAGTATATTTGGGATAATTTTCACTTTTTTAATATTAATAATGGGCTTTACGACTTTTTAGAAGTTTTAGTTCATTCATTTTACTTTGTCTTCTTACTAAAAGTAGTTGTTTCAATTCATTTATTCAATTCATGAAATCAAGAAAATTAATCATTTTCTTCCAATACTACACCTATTATTAAGTAACTAGTGAAACGGGTCACGCTTTGCGCGATCGGATAATATTCAAATGTAAGAATGTGTTAAAATTCCTTTTAGTTTTTGAAATCTAAGTAGATTTAAATTTAATACATTAATTCATCACATTGTGTATAATACATTATTTACAACAAATTTCGTAATTTATTCCAAAATTCTAATCTTTAAAAAATTTAGGGTCTTCTAAGAATGCTTGATTTTATCCATTTCATTTATCAATACATGTATATCTAGGTACTGAATTGCAACTATCAATAGTTACAGTGAGAAAATAGGAAGTAATTAATAAATAATTGATAATCATAATTGAAGAATTGATTCTTACATTAGTTATATAGAAAATACAGTAAGCAAAAAGGAGGGAGAAAATAAGTTAAGTATACATTATTCTCCTGAACTTGTCGAGTTTTATACATGGTACACCTGAACTTTTACTAGTCCTAAATACCTCCTCCCCCCCCCCCCCCCCCCCCCCCCCCCCCCCCCGAACTTGTTCTTTTAGTACGTCGCGTGACCCCTTTTTGCTGAAAGTCCACTACGAGTAACACATGCACGGACACATGGAAAAAAATGCTGATGTGGCTGTCCACGTGGATAAATATCATCCACTTCCCTTATATTTATTCTATATTAAAAAATAAGCCTCTTTTATCCTTAATAATTCGATTTCTCTCTAAAAAAATTATATTTTTCAGTTTTCCTCTACTCCAAAATAGTGAATGATTGAATTTTCGTTGATCAAGTAAGCTATTATCTAAAGATTTATATTTTTTGGTGTGTGTTAAGAATATGAAATTATTTTTTTCTGGTTAGTGTGTCATAGTAGTTTCTGATTAGTGTTTCGATTAGGATTTTAAGGAGATCCACATGCACAAATACGTTTCTTAGTATAATTAACGGAGTAAGAAATTACAATTTAAGTTAGGGACGTACAAAAATCAAACCGATAAAAATGTTATTGATTTATCGTTATAGGGTTAATAATTTTTTATGATTTTATAAAAAAAATTATTGGGTTATTGATTTGATTTTGATTTTTTTTACTGGGTTATTGGGTAAACCGATAACCCAATAAGTTTATGCGAAGTTATTATTTTACACAATACATACATACATACATACATACATACATACATACATATATATATATATATATATATATATATATATATATATATATATGTAAAAGTAGAATTTTGGTTGCAATTAAGATTCGGTTTCTTTTCATGTTAGTTACTACTTTTTTTTTAATTTATGAGTATTTTCTTATCGGTTAAATTGAAAATCAAATCAATAGAGACTAAAAATCATAATCAATATAACTACATTCTCTTTATTATAAGTATGTGTATTAGTTTCTTTAGTATTTGTTTTGTTATTATCTTTTAAAATATTTGTTTCGATATTTAGTACATTTCTTTAGTTACAATAACTCATATGGTATATATAATTAAGATTACGAAATTGAAGGAGTTTCATAAAAATGAAAACTAAAGTTTTAAACGGATGAAATTTTTTTGTAGATTAATAAATAAAATTTTTACAAAATTAATAAACGGATGAAAGTTTTATTTCATAAACTAATTAAGAGATAAACTGGAGTTTTACAAAATTAATAAATGGATGGAATTTTATTTTTAGATTGGAAGTAATGGAGGAAGAGGGATAATAAATAGTGAGAGGGATAATTGAATATTTTGAAAGAATTAAAGAAAAATATTTTTTTTTCATTTTTTAACCATTAAAAAGGCTAATTTGGCTGAAAAATCACTCCATCACGCGCGTGATGGAGTGTAAAACCCAAACATTTCACCACATCAGCAAAAAGGGCCACGCGACGTACTAAAAGAATAAGTTCGGGGATACTTAGGACTAGTAAAAGTTCAGGTTTGCCATGAATAAAACTCGACAAGTTCAGGGGGTAATGTATACTTCTCTCTAAAATATGAGAGCAAGAGATTGTTGATTTAAAAAATATCCTTTAATTTAAATTTGAATAGTTCATTTCAATTTTATATAAATATAGATTTATACCATTTGTCGTCTTCTTATTTTTTTTTTCTTTTGCGAAAACAACAATACCGCAAATAATAATTTAAGTTTCTTTAGTTTTTCTAGGAATTATACAACTTTATTTTGTTGTCAATTTTTTTTTTCAATTATTGTTTAAATAAAGTCTTTTCTTGAAGTTTTAAGATCTTTGATTTTTTTAAAATACTTCGACTGATAATCTTTTGTACCTTATTATCAATTTTATGAATTAGGATTGTATCTCACCAAAAATCAATAATAGCTCCAAGCATATAATTTTCAGTTTAGACCACTGCAAGAGCTATCACAATAAAAAATTGTAAGAATTCACAACTTAACATTTGAAATATGTGTGTATAATTATAGTCATGCAAAAAAGGATCAAAAAAGTAAAAGAAGACCCCCTTATCGTCTTATTCTAACCTTAATACTTCTTTAAAATACAACTTTAAAAAAAGTAAGAAAGTGTAATTAAAAGGTTTTAAAAATATTTTAATTCTTCAATAGAGCATATAATGAATCTTTTTCTGAATTTGCTCAATATTCTTTACTTTTTTTATCTTTCTTGACTTCCTTCTTCGTCCCTGCAAGCACAAACTAAGTATATATTTAAATGAAACTGTTAGTTACTTTAAACAACTTAAATGAAACTTCCAATCTTAAGCACCTAAAATCAGATTTTGTAACTTTTAAATGGCTATTTTTTAAAAAAATAAAATTAGAAGTATATTTTTTCAACTTATGTAACCTTAACTTGATAGTTATTTAGCACTTACATTTTATTGGTATTGAGTCCATCTAACACGATTTAATTTCAAAGATTAGTCAATTGATTCTCAAAAATAAATAGCATCACATAATTAACACGAAAGGAGTATAATTAAGAAAATTAAATGAAATATTCCTACCCAAGAATTATGTAAGATTTCATCAACCATGGTTCTTACTGCGAAAGCAATCATATATTGTCAATCATGGTTCTTAATTGTGAAAATAATTATATGGTGTGATAATTATCATTTTCTTTCTCACATTTATGTATATATACTCTGGTGAAGGAGAAAAAATCTGATAATCTTGAATAAAATTTATTAAATAAATCATGAATTTGTATAGAAAAATAGAGAAAATTTAGTTTCAAAGATTAGTAAATTGACTTTCAAAAATAAATAGCATCACATAATTAAAATGAAAGGAGTATAATTCAGAAAATGAAAAGAAATATTTTTGCCCAAAGATTATGTAAGACTTTATGAACCATCGTTCTTAGCTGTGAAAGCAATCATATCTTTGTCAACTACGGTTCTTAGCCGTTAAAATAATCATATGGTGTGATGATTATCATTTTCTTTCTCACCCTTATGTATACTATAACACTACAAGAAATACAGTTTTTTTGTGACGACTATCAGTGGCGACACAAACAGTTGCCACAAAAGTTAGGATTTATGTGGCGACATATAAAGGTTGCCACAAAAGGTATAAGATTTAGGGGCGACCGTTAAACTCGTCACTAATAGTGACATATTTAGTGACGATTATGCGTAGGTTGCCACAAATATGTAGTAATTTTTCTAATAAAATTTGGGTTAGTGGCTACCTACGAGTTGTCGCTACTATAAGTCTTTTGTGGCTTTTTAATTGCTGCTAAAGGGAGATTTGTTGTGACCATCTTTTTTGTCACCACTAATACATCTATTTTGTTATTCGTTCCACTTATATAGGTAAATTGAAATTTTTTCAGTGGTTATAATGAGGTGACATTATAGAGGGATCTGATTGGATATGTAGTTCCACAAATGATGTTTGAGAGTGTAAGATGTACGTAGATATTACTTTTATCTTTCCAGGGTAAAAAAGATATTTCTGATAAAACTCTCAGCTCGAGATATTTACAAGGTTAGTTACAAATAAAAATTATTTAAGCTAATAATAAAATATAAAATAATTAATGATATAAATTAAAAGCCCAAAAAGTTTAAAAAGTAAACCAAATCAAAAGTTAAAATTTTTATTTTGCGTTGTTTTTTCTTTAAAAAAATAAATTAAGTTATTTGTAAATATATTTTGGATATATATTTTATATATAGACAATCTAGAACCCCTTAAGCCCAATCTAGGGTTCCAAATTAAGAGCTCTAATTGAGACTCCAAAAATATCGAGAGACAGTTTTGTGGCGATGCCTCTGCCTATTGGAGTCGCGTCGGTTGCTGCTGCTCGTCTGTTTTTCTCTTTTTTAAGTAAAGTCCATTATTGTACTTTTATTTATTTTTCAAATAGACATAGAAAAAATTTAAATATTTTAAAAAATTTTGTGAAAGAATCTCAACTATGCACATCATAAATGAACCAAGATTAATTCAAAGCTTGATTTTTTGCTGGTTCAAGATATTGTTGATTCCCAATTTTGACCACCCGATACTCCTCTTAGGCTGCTATTTTTGTCAAAATTATTTAACTTTTAATATTAATATTCTTTGCGCATTATTTTAGTATCAAATAATTTCCGACAAGCCATGTTCATGATTTAAAAATGTACAAATTATTCTATTACTTTTTAGTATCATTTTTTACAATTTAGTAATTCAAATACGACATTTTACATAATTTTATCAATATTTATTAAATTATTTTTTTCACGTAAATGTGCGCACTCACAGTTTATAAATATATTGTCTGTTATTATTCTATTTACTATTATTGTTATTGTTGTTGTTATTATTATCGATAATTTTTATAATAATTTTGACGTAACATTAATTTATTTTAATAGAACGTTTCATTATTATTATGATTATTATTGTTATCATTATTATTACATTTATTAAACTAGCAGATACTTTAATTCAATTTTTCTTTCTTGTATTTAATTTTTAGCCAATATTTATTTCAATTGATATCAATTTTAGCCAAGATTAAATATCAACTTGGGTTCCTATTTAAATTTCAATTGGCATATTTTTAAATGCCTTAATCTCAATCGTTGATCAAAGTTGATCCAACGACTGAGTCTGAGATCAATTCAGCCATTTCTTTCCTTTTAAACAATAGTCAAAACCCTAAAATTATTTTTCCCACAATCAGCCGCATGAGCTCTCACTTTCTCTCTCATTGCCATCTCCGGTTGCCTGACGGATGGAGCACCACCAGTCCGCCTCCTCCCCTTCACCTCGTGTTGCCTCTGTTACTCCATTCTTCTTCTTCACTCGCAGATCCAAGCCAGGGCAGCTCAATCGAGCAAACCATCTGGCGGCCCCCGGCTGTTTCCTTCACCGCTCCATTCCAGATCAATAACCATCCCCCTTATTGAAGCCGACTCCGCCACTGCTTCATCCGAGCACGCCGCCGCCGCCCAATGCCAGAAGCAGCCGGCGGGAAAGCCATAGCTGCCACCGCTGCTCTGTTCTCTTCCCCACGCCGGAGAACACCATCCCACCAGCGAGATCTGGCCAGCGCTTTCATTTTCCCGCTACCCAATGAGAACAACACCAACAGCCGCTCCAGCCGGTGCAGGCGACCACCACTACGTCACCTGTTTTCTTCCTCTCCTTCTTTACACTGTCCAAGCGCCGCCGCTAATGGAATCCGCCGCCACCACCGCCGTTTCTGGCAATATCACCGGAAAATTCTAAAGTACATGATGGATTCACATTTTCAGGTTTGCTTGTGTGTTTAAATTTTTTTCAAGATCTCTTCTATTTCTTAAAATTATTGATAGATTCTTTGATTCGAAATTGATGAAATTGATCGCGAATTTTGAATTAATTCGTTCAATCTTGTTTGTGTTTATGTGTTTAGGTCGATATATGTGAAAATGCTCAGTTTTTATGAACATGCATTTAACCCTAGGTAGAAAGTTTGAATACTGATCTGTGTAAATTTTTGAGATATGTTTCTGTTTGCATGGACTGATAATCATGTTTGCAATTTGATTTGGACTCATATAGTGTTTGACAACCATTTGCCTTGCTTAATTTCAGCATTGACATATATCTTTACTCATATTTTGACAAATTATGCATTTTTGGGGATGTTTAGTGGTTTTCTTTCCTTCTTTATAACTGATTTGACCATAAAAGGTTAAATCAAATTTCAGCATTTATATATCTTTGTCTATTTTTCAGGTTAAGAAAAAATGGTATTGTTTATGTTAATTTGAAACGTTAAAGGAGTTGTTGCACAAAAATATTTAAAGAGTTTTTGCACAATATTAGTGACGATTTATTGTGTATTTGTCCTGTTTCTCTTGGCTAATTATCCACTTACTCTAGAAATATACTTCACACAACATAGCTGGTGAATTTCTAAAGAATAACATTTGCTTCTTCTTAGGTAGCAATTTCTTGTTGATTTCTTTCCTCATGTGGTGTTCTAGTTTTTCTAAAAAAAATACTAGACGACTTAAAACTATTCTAGCTGCTTCACTTTTTTATATGTTCCTATCCTAGCGTATTCAGATTTGGTTGTTTAACTGCTCCACTTTGAACTACAAGGAAATAGTTTGACAATTTTGTCTTTTGAGCTTAGTATTATGATTTGATGAAACTAGTTTGTGCATTCTGGAATTTTTAATGTATTCCGCAATATTTTAATTCAAAGACATTGTGGTCATCTCTTTTACAATCAACATTAAGATTTCTCAAATCATTTCCTGCATCTTAACAAGTTAGAATTGAAACTTCGCTTTATTTTTTATTTCGCTTTATTTTTTATTTCAGGGACTAGTAATTTCATGATGGGAGTTGTTAGCCATTAGAAGTTTGAAGATATTTTGTGATTTTTTTCTCATTTGTATATCACACTGATTTGTTACCCATTAAAAACTATATAATTCTCTTGTGGAGAAATATATTTTAATATTGTCTTTGTACCTTTAAGTACTATAGTTATATTATTGACAACGAATTCTCTTGTGGAGAAATATATTTTAATATTGTCTTTGTACCTTTAAGTACTATAGTTATATTATTGACAATGAAGCAGATAATATATAATTTATATCCCAAGATCGATTTTTTGAACTTTCTTTTGTGGCGCATTTGCTTGCTTTTTTGTGGCAAGTTTTGTCGCCACAGAATGTATGTTTTGTGGTGACTTACAGATGTCGTCACAAAAACTTTTAGCTACGGAAGTTTCCGTAATTGTTACATTGCTTATGTTGTCACTAAAAATAATTAGTGGCGATTTTTCAGACTTTAGCAGCGACATTAGTCGCCACAAAAAGTTATGTTGTAGTGTATATATGGTGACGGAGAAAAAATGTGTTAAGAGAAATATCATAAGATGTATATAGCCGAAGTGAAGGAATATCATAAGACGTCATAATTTACAAATTAATTTTTAAGGATTATGAAGATTAAAGAATAGGAGTTATAGATATTATTTAAATCATAAATTGAAGAGGTGTGAGTTATGAGTATTTATTTTTATCGAACACATTAAATATAAAAAGGAGAAAAAACTTAAATATTAGACGAAATCATCATTTTATATAATAATGATGATGTTAAAAAAGAAAAAAATAAATAGTATTCTTATTAATAGAAAGCTGTCCTATCATTTTCTTATGAGTTTGTTGTTACTGTTATTATATTAATAATATTGTAATTGTATTAACGTTATAATTGTTGAAATTCAAGGTGGGTTAATGGAATGAGAACGTGGAAATTCATTAAGACATTTAGTACTTAAGTAATTATTTAATCACATGAAAAAAATCTTAAAGTAGTCCGATAGTCACATATTAACCTCTCTTTTTTACTAACTTGTACATTAAAAAATGAATAATAATGTGAAATTAATATCATTAAAGGAAATAACATTAACATGTATAGTGATTTACTACAAGGAATATGAAAGATGTGTATAGGGGCTGATTATGACAGAAATGACTTGAGTTTTATTGCAAAAGGTTGAATGCTATATTTATTATAGAGGATTTAATTAATTTATAGGTAATTAGTAGTAGAAATTAATTAAAAATACAATAAAATCAAGGAAAATGCTCAAAAAAAAGGAGAAAAAGGATAAATTTAAATTGAGGTCATTGAGAGGTGCCACAACAGCCTCTAATGTCTCCTTTATTATTATATATAGATTACATAAAATAATAGTAGTAGCCAAATTTAGATTTTCAAAGTATAATTAATAAGGTTAGTTTAGTTCTCCATCTGCCCTACAATACTTGTTCATTATATTGACAGTAGATGTCCAACAAAACTTATACAGTTTGAAAAATCAATGAATAATTTACTTTTTTTCTACCAAATATATGTCATTTTATCATTTTGATACAATAAAAACTTGGAAACACTAAAAACGCTCCAAAACAGTCCACAATTTTAAAGCAAATTTGAGAACCCATTGAGAGCAACTTTCGGCCAACAATAACAACACAAAGATTGCAAGATACAAGATGTATTTTAACACCAAAACAGCAACAACACAACAAGAACAAGATGACGTGAGATGATAACAATAATATAAGAACAACACACGGTTTTACTGATACAAAATAGAAACGATTACAAGAGCACAACTACAACAAGATTACAATGAAAGAAAAATGATAGATAGATAGACTACACGAAGGTATAATCTTAAAAACTCAAGAGCCTATTTCACTCTTGGACCTTTAACAATATACACAATGATTCACCTATCTCTTTTGTGACACAAGATTGGAGTCCACCTCTCTAGCGCCAACGTTTTCAAGCAATCACACAATCACTAGTGATTCCACACTAGATCTTGTCCTAGTTTTGGTTTTGTGCTTCCAAAGGGAGAAGACTTGTGTTCTTTGTGTTCCAAGACTTACAACATCATCCAAAATCTAATCAAAGAAATCCTACATTGTTCGATTTATATCCTATTACAAATAAAAGGCAAAAGGACCAAAAGTCCCCTTAGAGACTTAGGCGCCCATCAAGTGTAGTATGTTGGCTGATTTTTAGCGCATTTAGGTCACCTTTTGTACTTCAATTGCACACACCAAGTCTCAAACCCAACATGCACTCTCATAAGTCTATATTCGTGATTATTCCCATATCATCCTCTCCATCTTGAGAGGAATTTGTCCATAAATTCACGGCTTCACCTTGTTTAATCGGCCACTTCAAAAGAAACCACTCAAAACAGCCTGCAAAACATGAGATGACACAAAAACAATCCACAAAATCATGAGATGGCATAAAAACAGCCCGTAAAATCATGAGGACCCTGAGAGCACATTAACATAAGTCTCGGCCAATATCTTCATTTTGAACCTCGGCTTCCTCTCCATCTTGAGCCTTGTCTTCAATCTCATCCGAAACAAGTCTTCTACCATCAGACAAGCATCGTCATTGACTCTATATCCGTCATGTTCCTTTCTACCATTCTCCTCTACATGGACATGTCGGTTTTGGTGAAGTGGAGTTTCGATTGAGAGGATTGATTTGGTAAAGTGGAGCTTTGGTTGTGGAGCTTGGACGGGAGAAATTTGGCTTCCAAGTCCTTTTTGTTGGACTTGATCGAATGGAGGAGGGATTGACCTATGTAGGTATCGGGTTGGAAGACATTTGGTGTCTTGGCTTATGTCTATATCAATCGGGGGTGGTCTTGGAGGATTGATTGTTTGAGGTAAAGCTTCGGAAGTAGAATCACGAGAATTCCTTCGACTCTCCACTCGATCCAACCTCTCAAGTATAATCAACATATCCGAGCCCAATTTTTCAAGACCCACATTTGCCTTAGCCATTTCTCAGAAAATAGCATCAAAGTGGGCCAAAATAGTGTCCATTATTGCAAAGGAGTTACCTACAAAACAGAAAACACGTTAGTTGTACAAAACATCCTCAATCTCTCTTTTATTTAGTGTCCCTTGGATCCCTCACACTTAATCTCTAAAGTATTGTAAGCTTGCTTGTACTCCGAGAGGTGTTGAGAGGTGAATCCAACGTTGACAATGACTCCAAAGAGTAAGAAAAAAATAAAAGCACGTATTATGATGACTCAAAAAAATTAAGACACACAAAGAAAAGTTAACACAAACAACGGTTTCAAAACTAACTCATAATCTAGTACTAGCTTGTAAGTTAGATTTGGAATCAACAAATGAAACTAAAAGATCAAAATTTGAGCTTAAAATATGTTGCGTGAACAGTAAAGTGATGACATGGCAGCTTGCAATTTGTCACTATTTTGGCGCCATTTTATTCACCAATTTGAAGTCTTGATCACTTTGCAATTTGAAATGGTGAATTTTGGTTAATGGAGGGAAGACTACAAATCTTGGAACTCTTTTCAATTTTCAAACACAAGTCTTAACTTGACTATTACTATTCCCACAAAACAAGGCCCTTTAAACAAGGAAAAGTGGTTGAAAAAGTTGATGTCAAGTCTAGAAAGTGATGGGTTCAAGTCCTTTCACCAACAAGCTTTACAACTTTTATCTTCGACTTCTTGAATCTATTTTACACTTTTTGTTGATTAAGTTATAAGACTAGGTGAAGTACAAGATGAACACAACAATAATCTTCAAGAACTACAACAACAACACCTTTAACGCCCACTCCAATTCTTCACAACAACACCACAACACACGACCACCTTTTAAGTTCACAACAAAACTTCAACAAGTTTAAGCTCAAATATAGTTCTAGACACCCTTAGTGTTAGTGAATCAAGAAACTAACACAAGAAACACATTAGACTAACAAAATGATTAATAGATCTAGACACAGAAACAAATTTTCGACCAAGACAACAACAAGATACAACTTTCGTCCAAGAACAAAATCTCAAGAACATAACTTTTTTTTTTTTTTTTGTATTTTTTTCAACTACCAAGTCCAAGATTGATTTTGTTGGAACAAAATCAACCACAAGATCTGATACCAAATGATACAATAAAAACTTGGAAACACCAAAAACACCCCAAAACAGTCCATAATTTTAAAGCAAATCCGAGAACCCTTTGAGAGCAACTTTCGGCCAATAATAACAACACAAATATTGCAAGATACAAGGTGTATTTTAACACCAAAACAGCAACAACACAGCAAGAACAAGATGACACGAGATGATAACAATAATATAAGAACAACATACAGTTTTACTAACACAAAATAGAAATGGTTACAAGAACACAACTACTACAAGATTATAGTAAAAGAAAAGGGATAGATAGATAGACTACACAAAGATATAATCTTTTAAATCCAAAAGCCTATTCCACTCTTGAACCTTTAACAATACACACAACGATTCACCTATCTCTTACGTGACACAAGATTGGAGTCCATCTCTCTAGCGCCAACATTTTCAAGCAATCACACAATCACTAATGATTCCACACTAGATCTTGTCTTAGTGGCGGTTTTGTGCCTCCAAAGGGAGAGGACTTGTGTTCTTTGTGTTTCAAGACTTACAACATCATCCAAAATCTAATCAAGGAAACCCTACATTATTCTATTTATATCCTATTACAAATAAAAGGCAAAAAGACCAAAAGGCCCCTGCGAGACTTACGCGCCCATCAACTGTAGTATGTTGGCTGATTTTTAGTGCATTTAAGTTTCCTTTTGCACTTCAATTGCACACACCAAGTCTCGGACCCAACATGCACTCCCATAAGTTCATATCCGTGATTATTTCCGTATCACCTTTTCTACTCATTTTACCCATCCTAGTAAATACTATTTATTGATTAATACATTGCTCAAAACATTAAATTTATTATATTTAAAAGATACTATAGTAAAATTTTCCTACTATTATTTATTGTTTGACAGCCTGAATATCAAGTTAATAGTGGATAAATATTGTTGGACGAAGAAAGTAAAATATATTTCAAATACCCTTCCATTTCATTTTACTTCACAATATTAACTTGGCAGATCCTAAAGAAATCTTTAACTACAGTAACATGCATTTCGGAATACTATGAAATTTATTTTAAACACTTGAACAAGAACTTAAGCTTTGAGAAACGTGGATAATATTGTAACTTTCGTAAAGATGTGTGTCTTTCAATGAGTTTTAACCAAATTATTTACTCTTTATAACCAATTTTTGTTATTGTTAGACATGTTCTGGCGTTCTGCTGTAATTCTAATTTAATGCAAGTGGCAATAGGAGAAGAGTGTTGCTCCCTCCATTTCATAGGAGCAAGCCGTATGAAGGCAGCGCAGATTGAAAATCCATAAGGGTATTACTAACAAACAGAATATGTTTGCTTCTTTATTAAAGAAAGCTTACTCTTTCCATTCATCTTTACTATCGAAATTACTAAAAGTTGATGTCCAATAATACTTATTTAATTTGAAAAATCAATGAATTATTTATCCATTTTAGCCTTGCTTATTAAATATTATTATTATTCACTGCATTTCCCAAAGCATTGTTTTTATTATATTCAAAGGATGATAGAGTAAAATTATTTATATTATTTATTATTTTTTCAAATGTCTATCAAGTCAGCAGTGGATAAATATTATTAGATGGAGGGAGTAAAATTTAAATAGTTATAATAACAAGAATTAATAATCATGCAATAATCCAGATGCAACTATAATTGGACGACCAAATCGATACTAAACAAGCTAAGATAGCTAAAGGCAGAATCTTGATAGCACACGTCGAAATTTCAACACATATCATCGAGCCAAACCGCAACGAAAAATTGATTAGACATATCACCAAGTCAAAATTGTTTACCATGAATTTTGTACAATCGGATTTGTAGTTGAATTAAGAGCACGTTACGATTCAACCTTGTTTTAGATTAAATTTATTAGTAATTAGACTTCAAAGTGATTAAAAGAAACAATTACGAACAAAGTAGAACAAGTAAGTAAAACAAATAAATCTAAGAACGCCAAGAATGTCCACGAGTGCAATTGAGAGCTAAATCTAAACTATCGAAGACGTCTCACAACTAAGTGTATATTCAAGAGCAAAGAAAAAAAAGTTTGGAGAAAGTAACAATTGTTGTGTTGATTGAGAAAGTGAGAGAGCAGATCATAAGGACAACAATTTTTTAGTTTACAATTTTAGGCTCTGGCTAATTTGACAACATTGACCTATAGGACTAAGACCTATGGGGGTGCGTCATCTATCCGTTTCATTAGAGAGCTAACTAATATTCTTCTGATGCTCTTCTTCAAATGCACTCGTTTGCGTTTCTAAAGAATCTGACATTCTTGTTCCTTATTTGTCTTCTTGGCCATGTAGAATTGAACAGTCAGTTTTTATCCTTTACTAGAGGATGCATTTATTGTTATGTCCCGAAAGAGATAGCGATAGAGAGAGAATCTATGTAATTGTAGCTCACATTGTTGCATCACATGCTTGAGCTAGCTATCCTGATCATGTCATGTGTCTTTGCACTGATTTTATCTTATGTACATAGTCCCTTCAACTTTTGGGAGTGTCAACTAGCCAAAAATTGAGTTCATGATAGCAACTATCTTGACCCAACCTTAGTAGATAAGCCAAAATCCAAAATTAAAGAAAAATTAATATACGAAGAAAAATGAGTAAATGTGAGACTTCTAGAACGAAGTCAGGTCATATATGTAAATAACAAAAAGTATCCGAATAAAATACATAAATTCTTAAGATACTGGTGTATGTCATAAGTATAAAGAGCATCTAGTCCAAATCTGAAATACATGAATCTATCTCTAAATGTAAATAAAAACAAGACGAGATAAGAGGAGATCTGAAATCTTCCTCGAATAGGAGTGTGCAAAAATTAATTCAACCGATAAATTGAATCGATAAAAATATTATTGATTTATCGGTATTAGGTTATTGGGTTACTGATTTTTTAACGATTTTGTAATCTTTTTTATTGGACTATCATTTCGATTTTAGATTTTAGTTAATGGTTAAACCGATAACCCAATATGATTATATTAAAAATTATCTTTTTATTCACACTTATACAATGCTGGCTTTAGCTTCCATATACATAACTTGTTGTCTTTTGTATTTTATCATTGTTGTCTTAGTTCTTTTAATTTGTGTAGACTTTATATATAAAGATAGTATAGAACAAATAAAAATAAGAGAAATAAAGAAAAATTACGAGATTATTTTCTGATCGGTTAAATTGAAAATTCAATCGATAAAGAACAAAAATCAATTAATCAAAAATCGATAACAAATATCTTATTGATTCAATTGTTGATTTAACGTGTTTACAAATTGAAAATCGATAAATCAAACTGATAATGCACAAAACCAAACTAAATCGACCTATACACATCCTTAGCCTCGAACTCTGGAGCTCACCAGTACCATGAATATTAACACCAAACAACACAAGATCATCCGCCACAAATCGTATTCATACAGGGGTCTACACCAAAAGAACACAAAAGTAGGAGTGAGTACGATCCATTTGTACTCAGTAGGCATTATATACCGACTGAGTAAAGTAGAAAACTAAACAACTAAAATATACTATGAGCACGTTCCACCTTCAAATGAAAAAAGTTCCCAAATGATAGCTCACACTATCTTCATTAATAGTTCTACAATATAAAGATAAAAATGGAAGACTGCACATGAAATATATAGAGAAACTAATTACAGAGGAACAAAACACATAAAGAAAAAACAAATGATACAATGCAATGTAAATGCAATACAAATAGTGGGATAATGGTGAATAAAAGTCATCACATGAGTTTCTGTGTATACCTTCTTAGCCTTAGCGCTTCAAGACATGACCCATGGAGATTTGCAACCCACATACTTTCTCAAATCACAATTAATCTTGATGATAAATGACCTTGATTAAAGATTTTTCAAAAGTGTTCCACTTTTTTTTTTTTTTAGAAAAAATCAGTGTTTCTAAGTAGTATCAATATTTCATAAATATAATATTGATTAAATGAGAATGTACTGCACACAACTAATCAGTATGAAGATGATAAGCAATTCAATACAGAAAAATGAGCTGAAAACCAACTCAATATATCAATAATTCATGATATAAGTCCTTGCTCGGCACCACTAGGATAAATTGTCATGTAATCCATTAATAATATCATTTCGAAATTCCTCACTCGGATATCACTATCATGGTAGAAGCAAAATAGTGCTCAACTAAGGCCTATAGTATTAATTCTATCTCCAGGGTGAGCATTACAACAATAATAATGGTATTTTGTGTACGCATAAGGCCTGCAATGTCATATAAATCCCCTACTTAGACATCACCACAAATATATCTCTCAAGTCAACACTAATATGCAAATAAGCCCTCACACGGACAATACGATAACAATAATAGTCTTGATTTATTATTTTCCTGTCTAATTCCCAACTCATCACATGTTTTACAAGAATTTTTAAATATCTAGCCAGTTTGAAGAAATTAAGTAATAATCTAACCTTCAATGCAGAGTCTTTCCTTTATGAGCAATCTCAGAACAAACTAAAACTATCAAAAATATTATCTACACATCAAAAGGAAACTAATGATTCCTATATTGACCATATTAAAATTAAATTCAAATTAGCTCAAAAGATAGGTTGAAAATTAAAAGGGGCAAATCTGAAATTTTATTTTAGAAATATGTTTCTCGTATCAAATGGAGTCCATATTTGAAAAAACATATAACAATGAGTTAATAACAAATCTCAAATTACAAAAATCAATTTAAGGTTAACTAGGTAAAACTCCCAAAAAAATTCAATATGAAATCAAGTTTCTAAAGCTATTTAGGAGATGAAATCAACAAAAAATTATGAAAATAGAAGTTTAGAGGTTACACAAGCAAAAGTGGTGATGAAACCCTTTTGAAATCGTCTCTCCCAAAACCCTCAAGTTCAATAATAGTGAGAAATCATAAAAATAAAAATATATATTATTCAGGTAAAAAATACCTTGCAACCGTGGTCCCCACCTCACAATCATGAGGATCAACATTGGACCAGACATTTAATTTTTCTTCGTGATTGTGACTCCATTCTAAAA
Organism: Capsicum annuum; assembly: GCF_002878395.1. Classification (NCBI taxonomy): domain Eukaryota; kingdom Viridiplantae; phylum Streptophyta; class Magnoliopsida; order Solanales; family Solanaceae; genus Capsicum; species Capsicum annuum. The sequence goes on from NW_025896065.1 coordinate 1,308,104, forward strand.
AATGTGAAGGCTGATGATCCAAACCAATCGTGAATGCATTGACCATTTTACAAATGTGTAGAAAGAGAAACCCGACCTGATCACTAATTACCCTTCGCGATCACGATATACAAAACACTCCTTCACCATGAATATGACTACTCCCCTACATATATGATGAAGGACTCCACATACACCAGCTATCAGCAATTTAACTGGAGTTGCATGTTTTCAAAACCTTCGATCGGACCCTCAAAATTTATTTGGGACCCCAAAAAATTAAATTATATATGCTACTAGGTTGTTTTCAATATTTCGAACTCAGTGGCAATACATTTTAAAAAGGAGTCTTGAGCTTTTCAATGAAACCAATGCTTAGTATACTGAAAGATCTTTTTTGATGTAGAGTAAGATAGTTTGTCGATCTAGTATAAGTGATAGAGATTTGAACATAAGCATAATGCCATAAGTACATGAATAATTTCAGTCCAAATAAAATATGTCGTAATGTGTAGTGGCATAGCCACATGTAACTTAGGGTGGTCACTTATATTATGTAGATTGAGAATTATACAAAATTATTTTCATACCTATATATTAAATCTTGAACACCTCAAACAAAATTTCTAGTTTCACCACTGGCAAAGTCCTTACCATGTACTTTTATGAAAGACATTATCTGACATGACTGTAATCTCAAACAACCTTGTGGTAGTGTCCACTCTTCAATTCTCTCAGCTTTCCACAATAAAGAACAATCATGTAATCAAAGTTCCTACAAGCATCACGGTCAAGTTCTAAAGAATTTGCAGAATTTAATTTAGTTAATTGGATGATATCAAGCACCAAACGTAAGTATCAATATATGTGTTTTACTAAATAACATACCATCAATGGAACGGAGAAGGTTTTTGCTGGCAGCATCGATCGGTTTCTTCAAGAGTAGATGACATACCAGACAAAAACTTTGCATGCAATGTTGCATTGGCATTCATACATATTCTAGGCAAACTCAACTACCTACTATCTATTTATCATAATCAACGACCTCCATAATCTATTTAATCACCTCTCTCAACTACTTCTTTGGCCTACTTCTACTTATTCTCATACCACTATATTCAATATGTCACACCTTCTTACAGGGATATCTGCACACATAACTATATTCAACAATGGATATTATCATCTTTCAAATTTAAGAAAAGACAAACAGAGATTAGAATATATGGATTGGCACCCTCTTATTGAGATGATATCTAAAGGAGTTAGAACCAATCATTGCCAACTTATACCTGTAATCTATAACAGCTAGAATTAGAAAACAATGCATATAGCAAAAATTGGACAGAAACGTGTTTTCATATGCTGTTAATATGCATGGAGATTGAGACATCTATTTTAGTATCATGTTTTTCCATCAAAGAGATCATCTCACTTTCACTGAGGTAATACAGAGGCGAAGTGTTACCCTAAAAGTTTCAAAGAAAACCAACCCAAGTAAAAGGAAGCTGAATTGGAAAACCTCAAACCAAATGCACATACCAATCTTAAAAACATAGGACAGTTTGTACATTCTAAATTTAAATACTAAAGCTATAAGAGGATTCATTACAAACAAAAGGATATGCTTATGTGAACAGGAGACTCTTAGTCAAATCTAGTAAGCATTAGAACTGAAAAAAACTTATAGAATGTAATGTTTGAATCACCTACTATAGACCCTCAATTTGTACGTTCATCTCAAATAAAAGCTCCACGTTTTCTTACTAACAACTCAATATCCAAAACACCTTTTGTATAGATTTTTCTTTTCTCTCTAAGAAGGTATACTTTATTTTTGCTTTGAATCACTGTCATACCCTATTTTTACCTAAGGTCAAAATGAGCACGACATTATGGACCCTAAAAGAATAAATTATGTACAGAGTCGCCACCTAATTTTTAAGGAAAATAAGGAAACCTATTTATTTATTAACATATATGACTTGTGTTTTAATCTACGAACCACTTTAGATTTTAGGTAAGAGTTCAAATTATTTAGAAGGAAAGGGTTTAGGCACCCTTCAGAATTCACAAATGTGGTTTCCTGCCAGACTTAGGTTTATTAAAAGATAGAGAAGAAATTAATGTGTATACATACAAATATAAAGTGTGTAAAAATAATGTAAATAATTTATATGTAAAGAATGTATAAATTACATATATTATTGTAAAAATATGTATAAAAGTATATGAAGATATGTAAATAAAAATATATATAGGAATGTATATGAAAAGAAAATTAAAGATTGAATAAAGAAAAATTTATTTTAAAGAAAAAAGATTACGTATTATTTTTAGTGTAAAAAGTATGAATTATTTTTATTAATTATCTAAATTGATTTAACATATATATTAAGAGCCTAGATTCACCTAACTCTTGATGTAGATTGCGTAAATAAAGAATATCCCGCCCAATACCCTAAAAATAAAGTTTTCACTATGATAATATTTGTACAAGTCTAAGAATGTAAAATACAATATAAAAATTTAACGTCTTCTTTGAATGTCATTCCTGACGAGTATTGTCAATAACCTGTATAAACACTTAAGATAAAGAGATTAGTGACAAATGAAAATAAATTAAAAAATATATGCGCATATATGTATATAAAAATAAATTTTTTGTTATAGCGTGAGCTCAGATAAAGTTTTAAATATGATAAGGATTTTTTCATTGCCCAAATTTATTTATTTTATTGCGTATTTGTACACGTAATATTTATTTTTTTATTTGTGAAGGCCTCGAAAATCAATGAAGAATTTCTTCATCGGCCAATGTGTAGCATTTGTTCACTCTCAATTTAATAAAAATGTAAAATGTAGTAAAAGAGCAAAAGTGAGAGGAAAATCAGTCTACAAGCAGTAAAACAGTGGCTAAACGATAACAAAACTACAAAAAACGAGCCACTTAGTAGCAGCTTACAATGAGTTACAAGGAGCATGCCCGAAAATTCAAAGCCACCAAAAATTGTTGAAAGGCAACCCAAAACCAGTACAAGCATCGTTAGAGCACAAGAAATGAACAGATCTATTTTAAGAAAATAAAGCATAATAACCAAATTAATCATGAAATCAAAGACAACAAAGATTGTTGGTGGCGTTGCTTCAACGACTTTCGTCGGAGCAAAGCCGAAATCACAAAACCAGCCAGATCAACCCTATTTTTCGATAGACAGTAGCAGTAGTAGTGCATTGAATCTCACCGGTCATCCATTCCGATGAGTTAATGGCGGTGATGAGCGGGGGGAGAATAGAGAGATGGGGGTTATGGTGGTGTGGCTGGAGTCTTGAACCTCGCCAATTACTACCTCTGGCGAGGCAACGACGAGAGACGGTAGAGAAAGGGAGAGAGAAGAATGGTGTGGTGGCTATGGTGGTGGCCGAAGTTGGTTCACCAGAGCTCCGGCAGTCAACAGTGGCGTGAGAGAGGAGAGGGAGGAGAGAATCTGATATATTTTTTTGTGTGTGGGTGTATTTGTGCTTGTGTGAATATATGTTAAAGTATGTGTATGTTATTTGTTAAAGAAAAACAAATTGTCCCTCATATATTTATAATAAAAGAAAACTTCTTTTTTACCCAAAAAAATATAAATAAAAACCTTTTTGTCTCATTGAAGCACTTTTCAATCCTTGTTTTCAGTGAAATTCGATTAGAAAATTAGTGACAAGCAAAAGTGAACGGAGGGAATATTGTTTTCAGTGATGTCATTGCTGACATCGATAGGGACAAAGTTTTCCTATAAAAGGAGCTCTTTAGCTTATTTGTTATACACACCAAACACAGAGAGAAAAATAATATAGAGAGCAGTGAGGTATTCCATAAATTGTGATAAAAATAGTCTATGAAGGAAAAATTAGAGTGAACTATATTTTTAGTAAGGTGAGAGTCAAAAGAGGGTTATTTCTTTCAAGTTTATAGTAGTCACTTTGAGTATTGTACTTGTGACAATGGTGTAAAGTTTCTTACTATAGTAATATCAGTTGTTCCTCTTGGTTCGTGGTTTTTTCTTTGTTTAGGGAGTTTCCACATGAAATTCTTTGTGTCATTATTTTAATTTTTTTCCTATTATTTTATCACAAATACTTTTACTGTTATTTCGCATTTATCCAATAAACTAATATCAGAGCCCATGGTTTGCAATATCTGTATTTTTGCTAAACGGTGAAAGCCAACACAAGTAGAATGTTTACTTTGAATGGTGTTAATTATGTCATTTGAAAGAGAAAATGGAATATCTACTCTATGTCAAGAATTTTTATCAATCAGTCTTTGGCACTATAAAACCTGAAAATAAAATCGATGAAGAGTGGAATCTGTTACATAGACAGATTTTTGGTTTTATTAGGCAATGGGTTGATAATAATGTATTGAACCATATTTTTTAGGAGACACATGCTCGATCCCTATGAGAGCATCTTGAGAGTTTGTATTCTTAAAAGACTGGAAATAATAAGATATTCTTGATAAAATAAATATTGGGGTTAAAATATCATGATGGTTCTCTGATGACAGATCAACTAAATAATTTTCAGGAGATCACGAACCCGTTATTTGATGGGCATTAAGTTTGATGAAGAAATTCAAGGTTTGCCTCTACTTGGTTCCCTACCATACTCTTGGGAAACATTTAGAACTTCATTGTCAAATTCTACTCCTGATGGTATGATCTCCATGGATTTTTCCAAGAGCAGCATTCTTAATAAAGAGATGAGACGAAAGTCTCAAGGTTCCTTTTCGTCTGATTTTTGGTAACTGACACTAGGGGGAGAAGTAAGAATCGTGGTTCTCAAAATAGAGAATATTACAAAAGCAAATCTAGAGTCAAATTTAAGGATATTGAGTGCTATTATTATGGGTTAAAAGAGTACACCGATTTTTTTTTACCAAAAGTTGAAGAAGGATATCAGAGACAAAGAGGAAAACAAAGAAGACGATAATGAAAATTGCATAGCCACTGTCACCACTGAAAATTTTGTTACTGTCCTTGATGTAATTCTAATAAATATTGCTTGTGAGTAGTCAAGCTGTGTTATGGATTTTGGTGCCACATCTCACATAATATCAAGGAAGGATTTCTTCTTATCTTATATTCTGGGTGACTTTGGAACTTTGAGTATGGGCAATAAGATTGTATTTGAGGTGGTTGGTATTGGTACAATTTGTTTAGAAACTAGTACTGGATCTAAACTATTTTTTAACAATAAAAAGAATGCACTTGATGTTCATTTGCACTTAATTTCTGTTGGCGTGTTGGGTGATGAGGGATATGTTAGTACCAATGGTGGTGGAAAATTGAAACACCCTAGTTTCTGAGCCTTAGAAAATTTTCTAGAAATTCGTTATCTGGACCCAATATGACTTATAGGTATAAGCCGTATGCTGGGGTACGAGTGGTATAGTCCTATCTTATGCTGACCAGTATAAGTTGGTGGGATGGTTTTGGTCACTGGAATGGGTATGACTTAGGGGTATGAGTCATAAGGCTTGGTACAATTCGTATCGGGGACTCGTAAGGTAGTTAGTGTTTGATCCTCCTGGTATTTCATTCTGCTAGGGATACGGGTCATGGGTACGGATCATAAGCTGTGGTTACGACTTGGTTGGATGAGTTGTATACTATATAGTGTTTGATACAAGGGTTGAGGCTTGGATACGCGTGGTAGATATCGATCGTATGGGAGGGTACGACTCATATTGGTTGGTCGTATCCTTGTGATGAAGTTTTAAGTGATTTAAGTAGGGGTATTCTGGACATTTTTCTACTTACCTTAATTAGGAACCATAACTTCTAATACACTTAGGAGGTTATTTACCATATTATTCTATTCATTAACACTTAAAAACTATTCCAAAACACTCCATAATTCTCTCGAAAGCTTTGGGGAAAGGAAGAGCTAGAGTTTCATCTTGGGGATTGCCTTGGGGCTTGCTTTGGTGAATTCTTTCCGTTAATTCTTTGGTATAAGACATGATTCGCTTCCCTCATTGTAATTCAACTAAAAAAAGGTTTATATGTTGGTTTCATTGTGTTTACTATTTCATGATTATGGTTTTTAACTGTTATTTGAGGGCTTTGATATTGAATGCTTGGTTATGTTTTCACATCATTTTGATTATGCTTTTTCTATGCATTAATGGTGGTTTTGGGCAATTGGATTTCATGGTAATTGTTTAATGGTCTTTGGAATTAGTTTTGATTATATTATGCCTCCAAGGTGTTTGATGAAATGTTTATAAAAATATGTTCATTGCATTGACTTCTTTTAATGGAACTCTTGCATGTTTTAAACTTGATAAAGGATTTATGCATGGTTTAAATGGTTTGAAAAGGCTAAAGGCTATATGGTTAATCTTGTGGAGAACATGTAAGTCTCCCAAATGGATTTAATTTGAAAATTAGAAGGGCACCTAAGGTTCCCTTAACCTAAATGGTTTGACTATGGATATTACTTGCAAGTAATGGGGTTGTATGACGATACCACTAATATTGGCTTTGGTTAAGAAATGGTTAATGGATTGTTTGGACATGGTTTTAATTGGGCATTAATAGCGGGGTGTGTAGCTAAGCCATGGAAGGTGGCGGTCCCGGGGGACCAAAACTAAAAACTCATATTTGTCAATATGAGGGGTCTTCGATGGTCACGTGCGAGTGTTACATTTTATATTAGAGGGATGTACTAGTAATCCCATGGGAGATTCCCTGGTCATGCGGCTACACGCACTGAAGCCCTTCAGCAGGGGGAGCTGAACCCATATAGGACGACAAAGCTACAAAGCCCAGGTAAAGGTTTTAAATATATGCTAAACTCAGTTTTATTTCCCGAAACTTATATATGTATGGTTGTATGCATTATGGATAGTTTTACTAGGTTTTATGAATGACATTATTTTATCCTTATCTTGAGTTTTATGCTAGCGGTCACTCGCTAACCCCGTCTACTGCCAATTATATACCCACGCTATGCAGGAACTGGCCGTTTGACTCCTCCTACATAGTGATTGACTCGAGGACAATATTTGGACTGAAGTAGTGAGGTTTCATCTTTTTGGAAGGCATCGTTTCATATTATGGATGTATTTAGACACTTATTTTTTATTTTGGATATTGGTTTTGGCCATGGTTGGGGGCATGTCCCAACCAAATTTGTTTATTCTTTTGGATAGTGGCTTTGTGGTACTTGTGAGGGTTGGTATGGGCGGGATCGGTATTGGTGTAGGCCTTGGCATTGGAATAAGCTAGTAGGCTAACATCATTAGACGATATTGGTGAGGTACAGTTAGACTTGGTTGGGTCGATCACGGTTGTAATCCTATCCCAGATTCTAAATGAGAACATTGACTCTATCTTATTAAATATTCGGAATTCATCCTATGCAGGGCTGGCGGCTGTGAGTTGGCTTAGGTAATAGGGGTCGTATCCGGTCTGGTTCAAACTTAAGATGCCCATTACGACATAACCCAGGAGCCCAGTTGTGTCAAAAATGGAAACTCATTAAGTTTTTTTTATTGTGGCTCGTAGAGACAAGATTTGTGGTCTATACTGGACTACAACTTCTACTTATGCTAATATAGTGAATGCAGTTGAAAGTACTAACTGTTCAACATTATGGCATAAGAGTCTTAGCCACATTACCAGGAAAGAACTTAATGTTCTGGTCAAGAAGAAATTACTGTCAGAGTTTGAAAGTTCTAAATTAGAAAAATGTGAGCATTTTTTGGCGGGAAAATAAAATAGAGTTTCTTTTAAGTTACATCCCCCTTCAAGAAAAACAAAGTTGCTTGAGCTGGTGCATTCAGATTTATGTGGTTCAATAAAGACAAGGACTTTGGATGGTGCATTTTACTTTGTTACTTTTATTAATGATTGCTCAAGGAAACTTTGAGTCTATCTTTTGAAGACTAAAGATCAAGTGTTGGGTGTCTTTAAGAAGTTTCAATCTTTCATTGAAAGTGTATTTGTACCGATAATGGTGGTGAATATTGTGGACCGTTTGATGAATACTACAAGCAATAAGGTATTAGACATTAGAAGACTTCTCTCAAAACTCCTCAGCTTAATAGGTTAGTATGAAGGATGAATAGGACCTTGATGGAAAGAGTTAGGTGTTTGCTTTTTGAAGTAAAGTTGCTGAACTCCTTTTGGGGTGAGGTTTTATTGACCACTCAACATATTATTAACCTACCTCTTGCTATTTCTTTGTAAAGTGATGTACCAAATAAAATTTAGTATGAAAAATATGTTTTCTATGATCATTTGAGAGTATTTGGTTGCAAAGCCTTTGTATATGTGCCTGAAGATGAAAGGTCATAGATGTCAATACAAGGTAGTGTATCTTCATTGGTTATGGATTTGATGAGTTTGGTTACAAATAGTATGATCCAGTTAAGAAGATGCTTTTAAGAAGTCGTGACATTTTCTTCATGGAGAATCAAACCATTAAAGATATTGACAAAGCAGAATCTTCAAGTTCTGATGGTGTGGTTAATCTTGATCAAGTTCCCCATACAAGTGCACAAGATGTTGGTGGGCTTGATAATCTTGGTGATGCCCATAACCATGTTCCAAAATCAGCATGTTGATATTGATAATGATAACGAAGTTGTTGTTGTTGATGATGCTCCAATTCAAAAAGTTGTGGACGAGTAAAATGTCATACTTAGAAGGTCTAAAAGACAACATATTCCTTCTTCTCATTATTCTCCTAATGAGTATATATTACTCATTGACGAGAGAGAACCTGAATTTTATAAGGAGGCCATGGAAGATGAGCATAAGGATTGAAGCCATGCAAGATGAGATGAAATCTATGCATGAAAATCACACTTATGAGTTTGTGAAATTGCCTAAGGCACGAAAGCTTTAAAGAATAAGTGGGTGTTCAAAGTAAAATTGAAAGAACTATAACGTCCTAAAAATTTGATGAAATATGTGAAATATGTGAAATATGTGTTTTGCATGATTTGACTATTTTACCCCTCTCAATAGTTGCATTGTGGTATTTCTGGATTGTGGGGGTGATTATCACGGTTTTTGATGTATTTCAATACTGTTTTTTTGATATTGTGATTTTTGGTGGCTTTGAGAGCCTCATTTTAGACCTTTGTTGTTATATTTTAATTCGTGTGATGGATAGATGAATGAAATATGCCAGCAGTTTCAGAACGTCAATTTTAGAGTGATAACATATTTGGTGTGATTTCGTGGCTTTTAAATCTCATTTTGACCCTTGATTTGGAAAACTATGATTTTGAGTTTCGGAGGCCAATATGACTGACAATTTTTCAAAATTCTGATATAGCCATTGAGTCCTAAGTGTCAAATTTAATGTTGTTGTATAGTTTATTTGTGTATATCAGATTCTAAATGAATCTCTAACATCCCGTCGAAATTCATTTGGACTTAAAAAAATCTGGTGCACCAGGTTGCTGGTGCAACCTAAAAAACCAAGGGTAAAACTCATTTGAGGAGCCTGATTTATGCTTTAAATACCTGGTAACCTGGTGTGATGTATAAATAGCACTTTCTGCCCCATTTTAGATCATTTTTTACTTTGGCTCTTAGTAGTTAAATCTTAAAATAGTGTGAGAACTTAAAAGTGAAGTTTATGGGTGGTTGAGAAGCTAGATTAACATCTATTTCTTGATTCTTTTATGGATTTAAGGTGAAATTTCATCCTTTTCTTACTTTAATTCTTGATTTAATTGTTCAAAATTCTAAAAATCTTATTACTTGATTTATCTCCAAATTTCACTCCTTTTCACTTGAATAATGTTTTTAATCCTATAATTACTAGTTTCTCATTGATTTAGCGTTCAAAACAACTTTGATTCTTGATTTTAACACGAATTTTAAATATTTTACCCGATAAAATTTAACAATGATTTTTGTTCAGTTTGAACCTCGTTTTTACTCAATTTGGGTTTTCAAGTGTAAATTCCTAAAAGTATGGGGAACACATTTTTGAAGTAAAGTCACAATTTTGCTCTTCTTTTTTGAAAACCCATTTTGGTGATTCGTTTTGACCCTAAACCAAAAGTAGGAAATATGAGTATCATTAGCTTTATTTGATGCATAGATTCTATATTTCTTGGTTTTAGTTGATTTCGGGGTTGTTCATGAGAAGTGGAGCTTTATGGATGAAGTTTTGTAGACCGGTTTTGCCTTCGGGGTAGGTTATAGCTTAACTCTTCAGACTGGGAGGTAGTTACTTTCCCAAAATGCATATTAAGGATGAGAACTAATAATGAAATATGGCTATCTATATGTTGTGCTCGTGGGGGAGCCTAAATATGATATAATTATTAATTCTAATATATCATGTAATATATGTGACCGTATAGGGTCTTACGTGATGTTGATAGCTTAGAATATATGCTAGTAATTGTATTGTGTTGTTAGAAATATCTATTATGGTGCATGTGACGTATTGTGATATATTCATAATTTGTGGGCATATAAATCATGTGGAAAATTCATGAATATTGGAAATAGTGAGTGGATATTGGCTTACATGATTGTGGAATTGTAACATTGTGGTTGGTTGTAGAAATACATTATATGGATTGTTTGTGGAAATACACCATACAAATTATTTGTGGAAATACTCATTTTGTATGATTGTGAACATTGCATCGTTATTCTCATGTCATCATATACATCATTTCACTTATTTATTTTATTTTCTTATATTTACTTGTTGTCATGTATGTTTACTTGATTTGTGTATTATGTCATGTATGTATTCTGAAAATAATGAATATTGGTATCGAATATTATGTATTCTGAAAATAATGAATATTGGTATCGAATATTAGATATTATGAACCTTCTCCAAAGGATTGTGTCGAAGAAACTTAAGGTTGTGTGCCAAACTTAAGGCTGCATGTCAAACTTAAGGTTGTGTGTCAAACTCAAGACTATGTACCAAACTCAAGGTTGGATGCCAACCTCAAGGCTGTGTGCCAAACTCAAGGTTATGTTCCAACCTCAAGCCTATGTACCAACCTCATGCATCATCATCATCAGCAGCAACAACAATAACATCATCATCTTATACATTGCATTTTCTTTATTGGGTTAATATTATGATTGGATTTACATATTTTCTTATTATATGTCTACTTGCTCTATATCCTGTTACTTATACTTGACCCTACTGTATATCATGTTCTTCTCTGTTTCTACATGCACGTGATATAATGTATACTTGTGTTATACTTGTTGTATTATTATTGTATTTGATATATATATATATATATATATATATATATTATAACTATTAGAGTAAGCTGTGTGGGCAACCATTGTGGGATATTTTATGATTGCAGGTAATGTTCCCTTAGTGTGTATTTTTTATACCTTATCTTTTACTTTGCTCGGTCAACCAATTATACCTAGTAAAAGTGGACCGTACTCAGTCCTACTGTACCCTTCTAGTGTAGACCAAGGTTCGGGTGCAACCCATGTTGCTTGATTTGGGTGATTTGTTGGAGCTTTAAAGGTAGTTGATGATTTTTAGGTGTTTAGATGTTTTCTACTACCTTTTTGTATCAACTATTTCTTTATTTTCCTTTCAGAGATAAAATTTCTTTTGTATTTTGATATCTTGTGTATTTATTTTGGGTTTGGGTTGTACTAGATACTCTTATACTATTGACACCTAGTTTTGGGAGTTATGACTGCATTGTTATGTTTGTTTTCGTATTTACTATACTTGTATAGTTTGTCTTCATTCTAGAAGCCTTACCTTAGGGATATTTTGTTTTTTCTACCTTTTTGTATCGGTTAGGGTGATAGGCTTACTTGTTAAGGTTCGCCGCGACAGGTGACATCATGACCCTTTGGATTTTGGATCATGACAAATTAGTATCAGAGTAGCTAGGTTTTATTGATCTCGATGGTATAAGAATAGGAGGTGTAATAGAGTCTTGCAGATCGGTACATAGACATCTGTATCTGTCTTCAAGAGGCCGTAGAATGTAATTAGGAAACTTCTCTTATTTTATTCCTTATCGTGCAAAGTTCCTTCATACCTTGTGTTTAGAGTTGTTTTTCACTTTTTCTTTACAAATAGTGTTGACTTGGTTCTGCAAGGTTAGAGATACAGATCTTTCTTCTAGAGAGAGTTTAGTCGAGAGGGTAAGCCTCATGTCGTGGATGAACTCGATAGAGGGGACGGGCTCGTGGTTCATCCCCATCTATGAGGAGTGCTAGGGAACTCTCCCCTAAGCCTCATGTTGAGTAGGTTTGAGGTGTGGGTTCTAGTCCAGTTCTTCAGAGTTCATCGTCCCAGTGTTGGATGGATTATTGATGTATTTGCTGACCCATTTAGAGGGTTCTCCTTTGGTTATGTCGTGCGTTATTCTAGTTCAGAGTGTGGTTCCTCCTATTGCACCTACTTCTAATTTAGGTACTCCTTAGACCCTGAGTCCTATTCCTATTTCAGCATTAACATCTAAGCATGGTGTTCTGAGATCAAGAGTTTAGCCTTCGACTATGTTACCTCCTTAGATGGGATCACAGCCTGCTAGATTCACTATGCCTCTTCTATTGTGAGTACTGTGATGTCTTCTGATGATCAGAATAGGTTGGAGAGATTTACTCATTTGGGTCCTCTAAGATTTAGTGGTGTTGTGGCAAAGATACTTATGAGTTTTTGATTGATTGCTGAGAGAAGTTATATAATTTGGGTTTATTAGAGTCACATGGGGTTGCTTATACTACCTATCATTTGAGATATGTGGCTAGAGATTGATGGAGATTGGTTATTAGTTATAGATATATTGATTCTTCTAAGATATCATCGGATCATTTTGTTGATACCATTTTTGAGAAATTTGTGCCTTACATCTGAAGAATTGGATGCGTGATGAGTTTTACCGACTGGAGTAGGGTTCCATGACTGTAGCAGAGTATGAGGCACACTTTCATGGCTTGTCGAGATATTCTTATACTAGTATTTCCATTGAGTCTGAGAAGATTTAGAAGTTCATAAAGGGTCTGGATGTGTTCCTTCAGTTGGCTACATCTTAGATGGTTGTATTTGTGGCATCTTTTCAGAGTATTATAGAACATGCCAAGATGACAAAGGGTATTCTTCGAGTATCTCAGGGTGGCGCTAAAAAGGTAAGCTATTTTGGTGAGTTCAAAGTTCACTCTTCTCATGGTAGGATTTTAGAGGTTCTCATAGATATTAAGGAGGTTAATACAGGTGTTCTTACAAAGTTATGGTAGTGGATCGTTTGGTCCAGTAGTTCAGGGTGGTTATTTAGGCCTAACTGCATCTTTTCTTATTGAGGCGGGTTGTAGAGATTGTTGTGTTTGTAATGTTATTAGCCATTTAGCCAGGGACTATCCCCGTTGTGTCATTAGGGCTAATCATATTTTAACAGTGAGATATAGAGGTGCTACCAGAGGTGCGAGGGGAAGAGATAGTAGAGCTCGTGGGGGGTCATGGGGCCACTCAGGCAGTTGGTGGTCATGGGCAGTGCTATGCTATACCATCCAAACCTGAGGCAGAGGCTTTAGATGTTATGATCATAGGTATTATCTCCATTTATTTTAGACCTGGATATGTGTTATTTGATCCCAGATTGACTTTTTCCTATGTGTCCATGTATTTTGCTTTGGGTTTTGATTCTATTAGTGAGTCTCTTTCCATGCCTATTGGTGTATCTACTCTAGTAGGTAATTCTATAATAGTGGATCGGGTCTACTAATCTTGTGTGTTACTTTTGCCCGGCGTGATACCTTGGTAGATTTTCTTATGTTAGAAATTAGATATTTTGATGTTATTTTGGGTATGGATTGGTTTGCTCCTTATCATAAAGTCCTAGATTATTTTGCTAAGATCGTGACTTTAGCTTTGCCAGGTGTACCAAGGATAGCTTGGAAGGTTGCGCTTCATTCGAGTCCTAAGATGGTTATATCTTATATTCAGGCTCGTATATTAGTTGAGAGGGGATGTTTAGCTTATTTGGCTTATATTCAAGATACTAGTGTTGTTTCACCTCTTTTTTTAGATTCTGTCCATGTTGTTCGTGAGTTTATGGATGTGTTTCCTATGGATTTGCCTGGTAGGCCTCCGGATCGTGATATTTATTTTGCTGCTGATGTTAAGCTGTGCACCAAGCCCATTTCTATTCCTTCTTATAAGATAGCCCAACCTAGTTGAATGAATTAAAGAATCAGTTATAGGAGTTATTGGATAAAGGATTTATCTGACCTAGTATGTGAAAAAAAAGGATGGATCTATTCATATGTGTATTGATTTTTGGCAGTTGAACAAGGTGATGATTAAGTATCCTCTTTCTCACTTTGATGATTTATTTGATTAGTTTTAGTATTTTGTGATGTTTTCGGAGATTGATTTAAGGCCCAATTATCACTAATTGAGAATTATAGCTTTGAATATTTCTAAGACAACTTTTTGGACTCGTCCTCTGGGTTGACGAATAACCCTATCGCATTCATGGAGTTGATGAACCAAGTGTTTCGATAGTATCTTAACTTCTTTGTTATTGTATTTATAGATGATATCTTGGATTAATCCAAGAGTGAAGCTGATCATGAGGAGCATTTATGGATTGTGCTTCAGAGATTGAGGGATGAGAAGTTCTATGCTAAGTTCTCTTAGTGCAAGTTTTGGTTAGAGTCTATTTATTTCTTGGGTCATTTGGTGACTAAGGAGGTTATTATAGTTAATCCAGCCTAAGTTGCAGCAGTTTGTGATTGGATTAGACCTATTCACTCATCGAAATTCAAAGTTTTATTGGCTTGGAAGGTATTATATGTATTTTGTTGAGGGTTTCTCTTCTATTGCATCTCCTTTGACTAAGTTCACTTAGACGAAGGTCTCTTCTCGGTGGTCTGATACTTATGAGGCTAGCTTAAGGATTTGTTGTCTTTATCTCCTATATTGACTTTGCCCAAGGAAGACATGGGCTTTACCATTTTTATGATGCTTCAAGTGTTGAAGGTGCTGTGTTGATACAGGAGACAAGGTGATTGCTTATGTCTCTCGTCAGTTGAATCCCTTATGAGAGGAATTATCCTACCCATGATTTGGAGTTGTGCATGGTTGTGTTTGCTTTAAAGTTATGGAGGCACTACTTGTATGGAGTCCATTGTGAGATCTTCTCAGATTATCATAGCCTTTAATACTTCTTCACCCAGTGAGAACTTAATATGAGGCAGCATATTTACATTCGTTGTGCGTTTGTATAGTATGCTGGTGTTCATTATTTCAGATTGAGGTTTTGTTCTCACATCTCACTTTTGGAAGATTTTTAGGATGAGTTGGGTACTTAGGTTGATCTCAGCACAATATTTTACCCCTAGACTAACGGTCAGTCCGAGCAGACTATTCATGTTTTAAAGAATACGGTTTGCACTTGTGTGATGGATTTTTATGACTCGTGGGAGCGATATTTGGCTTTAGCAGAGTTTCCATATGATAATAGCTACCATTATAGTATTGATATGACTCCTTTTGATGTGTTGTCACTCGCTAGTGGGTTGGTTTAATGTTTCAGAGGTGAGACCTCGAGGTATGGACTTGCTTTGTGAGTCTTTGGACAGTGTCCATATCATTTTGCATAGACTTCAAGTAGCTCAGAGTAGGCAAAAGTGTTATACAGATCATAGGCTTCATGCCTTGAGATTTGGTATTGGTGATCGTGTTTTTCTTCGAGTTTCGCCCATAAGAAGTATGATGAGTTTTGGGAAGAGGGGCAAGCTTAGCCAGGTATATTGATCCATTTGAGATTCTTCAGACTATTGGTGATGTGTCCTATGAGTTGGCTTTGCCCTCAAATTTGTAAGTTGTTTTTCCAACTTTTCATGTTTTTATGCTTTGCTGCTATATTCCTGATGAGTCTCATGTAATTTTCTAGGAGTTGATTAAGTTAGATGAGCGATTGTCCTTTATTGAGGAGATGATCTCCATTTTGGCTAGGGATGATAGGCAGTTGCGCTTTAAAGTATTCCTGTGAAGAAGGTTCAATGGAGACATGGACCGGTTGATGAGGCTACATGGTAGGTCGAGTCTGATATGCGTAGTTCTTATCCCCAGCTCTTCGTTGTTTCAGGTATTTATTTACCTTAGTTTGAGGATGAACTAGATTTTTAGTGGTGGATGATCTAACGATGTGAAAATTTGATAAAATGTGTAAAATATTTGTTTTGTGTGATTTGATTATTTTATCCCTCTCCATAGTTGCACTGTGGTATTTTTGGGGTGTGGGAGTGATTGACACAATTTTTGAAGCATTTTGGTACCAGTTATGTGATATTGTGGGTTTTGGTGGCTTCAAGAGCCATATTTTGGACTTCTGTGGTTATTTTTTGATTCGTGTGATTTATGGATGAACGAACTGTGCTAGCAGATCCGAAATATCAATTTTACGATGGTAACATGTTTGGTGTAGTTTTGTGGCTTTTAAATCTCATTTCGACCCTCGATTTGGAAAATTGTGATTTCAGGTTTCGGGGGTCACCTTTGTGAAAGTAATATTTTTTTTCAAAATTATGATATAGCCATTGAGTCCGGAGCATCGAATTTAGTGTGGTTGCATAGTTTGTTTGCGTATATCAGACTTCAAAAGAATCCCGAACATTCCCTCAAAGTCCGTTTGGATTTAAAAAAATCCGGTGCAACTTGGAAAACCAAGGGAAAAACTCATTTGAGGAACCCATTTTATGCTTTAAATACCTGGTAACCTGGTGTGATGTATAAATAGCCCCTTTTGCCGGACTTAAGTTCATTTTCATATAGCCTCTTGAGAGTTAGACCTTAAAATAGTAAGAGAGCCTAAAAGTGAAGCTTGTGGGTGCTTGAGAAGCTAGATTAACATCTATGTCTTGATTTATTTACGGATTTAAGGTGAGATTTCATCCTTTTCTTACTTTAATTCTTGATTTAATTGTTCGAAATTCCCAAAACCTTATTTGATCCATCCCCAAATTTCACTCCTTTTCACTTGAATAATGTTCCTAATTACTCCCTCTGTCTCATTTTATGTGTCATCATTTTATTTTTAGGTCATCCTAAAGAAGTCATCTTTCATTATTTGATAGCTATTTGATGACAACATCACCATTTTGTCCTTACTAGGTCCCACTTAATAAGAAAAAATAACTAAAAGGTAAACTTTAAGAGGGGCAATTTTGTAAACTTTACAAAATCATCACTCATTTCTTAAACTCCATGCCTGGTCAAAAGGCGACACATAAAATAGAACGGAGGGAGTACTGGTTGTTCATCAGTTTAACTTTCAAAATAACTTTGATTCATGATTTTAACACGGATTTCAAAGATTTTATATGATAAAAGCTTAAAAATGATTTTCTTTTGATTTGAACCTTATTTTTTACTTGATTTGACTTGGGTTTTTAGCTGTAGATTAGATTCCTAAAAGTATGGGTAACACATTTTTGAAGTGAAACTATGATTTTGCCCTTCTTTTGTGAAAACCCATTTCGAGGGTCCATTTTAACCCAAACCAAAAGTAGGCAATATGAGTATCGTTATATTTATTTTGATGCATAGATTCTATATTTCTTAATTTTATTTGATTTTAGAGCCGTTCGTGAGAAGCATGGCTTTGTGATTGAAGTGTTGTAGACTGGTTTCGACCTTCGAGGTACGTTATGGCATAACTCTTTAGATTGGTCTAGGTGGTTAATTTGTATTCCAAAATGCATGTTAAAGGTGGTAAGTGATCATGAAATATGGCTATCTATATGTTGTGTTTGTGTGGGGCTCTAAATGTGATGTAATTATTAAATCTGAGATATCATGTGATATGTGTGACCGTGCGGGGTCTTATGTGATGTTGAAAGCCTGGAATACATGCAAATAATTGTATTGTGTTTTTAGAAATGTCTATTGTTGTGCCTTTGGTGTATTGTGATACATTCATACTTTGTGGGCATATTAATCATGTGAAAAATTCATGGATAGTAGAAACAATGAGTTAATATTGGCTCACGTGGTTGTGGAATTGTAACATTGTGGTTTGTTATGGAAATACATCATATAATTGGTAATGGAAAAACAACATGTAGATTGTTTTTGGAAATACTTATTTTGTATGGTTGTGAACATTGCATCATCATTCTCATTTCATCATATGCATCATTTCACTTGTTTGTTTTATTGCTTTATATTTACTTGTTGTCATGTATGTGTACTTATTTGTTCTTATGTCATGTATGTGCTTTGTAAATACAGAATATTGGTATCGAATATTGGATATTATGGACCTTCTCTGAAGGATTGTGCTGGAGAAACTTAAGGTTGTGTGCCAAACTCAAGGATATGTATTAAACTAAAGGTTATGTACCAACCTCGTGCATCATCATCGTCATCATCATCTTATACATTGCATTTACCTTATTGGGTTGATGTTGTGATTGAATTTACTTGTTGACTTGTTTTATGTTTACTTGCTCTATATCTCATTACTTATACTTGACCATACTGTATATACATGTTCTTCTCTGTTTACACTTGCATGTGATATAATGCATACTTGTGTAATACTTGTTGTATTGTTGTTGTATTTGTGATATATATATTAGAACTATTAGTGCAAGCGGTGTAGACTATCATTATGAGACGTTTTCTGATTATAGGTGACGTGCCCTTAGTGTGCATTTTGTGTACCTTATTTACTATTTTTCTCGATCAGCCTATGATACCTATTGAGTACAAGTAAACCGTACTCACTCCTACTTTACCATTCTGGGGAAGATCCATGTTCGAGTGCGCCCTACATTGCTTGATTTGGGCGATTGTTAGAGCTTTTAAGGTAGTTGGTGATTTTAGGCGTTCAGATGTATTCTACTACCTTTCCTTATAGACTATATCTTTATTTTCCTTTTAGACACAGAGTTTCTCTTGTATTTGAATATCTTGTTTATTTTTTTGGATTCGAGTTGTACTATTTACGTTCTTATATAGTTGACACCTAGTTTTGGGAGTTATGATTGCAGTATTATGTTTCTTTCCGCATTTATTATACTTGTATGGTTCAGCTTCATTCTAGAAGTGTCACGACCTAAACTAGGGACTAGTCGTGAGGGGTATCTCAAGTCTGCCAAGGATTGGAGACCACCCCTATTAGCCTTGTCAACCCGAACACAATATAACTAGTAGCGGATGAGTTCCAAACATATAACAAGATAGATAAATCAACTGAAAAGGATCTAAGAATCCACAATACTAAATACAACCATATCATGTCCACAAAAGTCTCTAAGAAACTAAATATCAATCAAAGTTGGGACAAGCCCCCGACCATAGCCAAAAACCCACAGAAATAGTCTAAGACATAAGTAAAGACAAGACCATGAAATGAGGGCCTTCCGGAGAATGAAAGCTCACCAATTTAAAGCTGACTCTCAGACAATCTAGAAATCACCTACCACTTGATAACGCTCAAATTACACTCTTGAATGGGTGTAAGCAATCATTGTCAATATAAAACCCAACTAGGTTGGGGTTGAATCCCACAGGGAATAGGGTGTGAACTTCGATTTGTTTACAAAAGACTTTACTGGTAGTTTACTATTTCTGAAAGATGGGGGTTTAAGTTCTCAGTGTGTTAAATATCACTTTCAATAATTCAGTGTTTGTAATCAAGATAAATGGGAAACCAGAGCTATGTTCACCAAGGGTTTTGGGAATTGACAGATACTAGGTAATGCTAGAGATTTTTGGAATGAGTAGAACAATAGAATATCCCTGACGATTATACTATCTGACTTATCTCTCGACCTCACCAGACAATTTATTATCTAATTCTCTCGAACTAAGATAACTTATCTATTTCCAATAGGATGTTATCTTAGGTAGATTAATCCAGTTACGACATTAATCATTAAACAGAAGCTTGGTAGCTTCCGAGTCCCTGTGATAATTCACGTTCCCTAGTCTATTTCTCCGTTAGAAGCAAATAAAACCTAAGCATAATCTAATGTTTGCAACCACTAGATTTCAGTTCAAACAATAGAATTTCAAGATGTTCTACTACTCTTTGAATCCGTTAATCACCTAGCATCATATCAAACCCTAATCCATGGATCCCACAACCCTGGCTAATGGAATTAGCCGCTCATGATTTGATGAACCAACTCACAAGTTGAATTCATAATGATAAAGATAACTTACAATCAGATGAAAAACAACAAGTAGTTTCTTCGATTAAATCACCAGGTAGAAACCCAAAAATAGTTGATAAAAACAAAAATAATTGATGTAAGAGAGCAATGTTATGTACCTCTCTTCCCTAGGTTAATGTCTGATAGCTCACAAAAAATCCTCCTCACAGGTCTTTTTATAGTCAACCCTAAATAAGGAAATAAGATTAATATTTAAGATTTTCTGCGGGATAGGTGACGGCATTCTTGACGGCGCATCATACATATGACGGCGTGTGCAGTCTGCCGTCAAGGTTTCCAGTGAATTACTATCTTCTAATCTTTATGACGGCGAATCTGAAGACGTGTCAAATATGTGATGGCCTATGAAAAATGTCATCACATCTTCACTGGGAATCAGCATAATCTGCCTCAGTTGACGGCCACTTTGATGGCCTATCCCATTGTTGACGGCGCGTTCCAAACGTCGTCACATTTTATCCCAATTTTTCAAGTTCTGTCTAACTTGACGGTGACTTCGACAGTCTGTCATATGTTCTGACAGCGCATCAAAAAGGGCGTCAACTTCACTATAGATCATTTGCACCAAATTTCAGCTAATTTCTTCTTCCTTTCTTTGGCTTCCTCCCTGATCACTTGTGTCTGCATTACAACAGTAAAAGCAATCAAAAACAACAAAAGTTGCTTAAGACTTCACAATTACTCTGGGTTAAAGGCCTTAAATGTGTTTGCCACTGCGCAGACATCAACACCCTCAACTTAAAGCAATTGCTTGTCCTCAAGCAACTTAATCTAAGTAAGAAAGCACATGGCACATTCAGCACCCATAACTCAAAACAAATTTATTCTTTCAAAGCCAAACCACTGGGCATATCATTGAAAACAGTACTGTAACACAAAGAAATCAAGTGGTATCATCAATTTTTGGCTATGATAACCATTCATACATCAATACCACATTTTCTAAACAAGCAAGTAGTTAGTGACGATACTCGTGTGCCCTCATAACAATGAAATCCCCCTCTCCTCATACGAGATGTCTATCCATACAAATTGGGGTTTATCATAAGTCTTTCACTCTCATAAGAAAGTTCCATTCAAAGTATGCCAAGTACCATAGGCTTGCCCTTATTTTCATTACCAGACCTCAGATAGGCCATTCAAGATCACTATAGGGCTTCTTGTAGGCTTGTACTATGGTTTGGGGCTGGTATGGTACTCAAGGTTATTTAGAGTGACTATGCTTCCTTGTCACTATACTTCATTCTTGGACTCACTAATGATCTTCTTTCGTTTCTCCTCTTTTTTTGACTATCCACATTCAAGTTGGGTGCTGTAACAACCCTTTTTTTTTTATTTTTTTTACTTTATTAGCATTAATAGCACCCTGCTCTAGTTTATTCTCTTTTAATCCACCATTCTTCATGATCCTCATTTTACACCATGCACCTCTATGGTAGCCACCCTCAACTTAGGTTGTTTGCCTAAATCAAGGTGCTCAGTGTCCAAGGAAGCCCAGGGGTAAATATGTCTATTACGATATCAATGGGAAGGTGAAAGGTGTCATACAAAATAAATGGTCAAACTAAGCTCTAAACAGGGATCAAAAGGGCGTTATACATACAGGGAAGAATATTTAGGCTAAAAGTGAGTTAATGAACGACAACCTATGATTCTATCCTGACTCCTATCTCAAGATCATAGCAAGACTAACCGGGAAAGTTCTGGCTTTGGCATCCAGAGGGAAATAAGTAATAGCTCACACACCTGGCACACAAGTATATCACATATTACCACTTATCTAGTTTATGCCATTATTCAGTAATGATCATCAAACAGCTATAATTAATGCGACAACAAGAGTAACAATGGTCACAAGTAAATGTAATCTGCACAGTTTATCAAGCAAGGCATTGGAAGGATGGTTAAGTGGTGAGCAAAACATGTCATAGCCTTTTGTGCCCTCCCTTTTTTTGAACTATTTTACAACAATAGAATACCAGTCACCCTCAACTTAGAACTAAGGCAAAAGACTAGATTAAGAGTTAGAGTATACATGAACTAGTTTATTTTCAGGGATCATGGGTTGCCTCCCATGCAACGCTTGATTTAATGTTGCGGCATGACTCACGTGTCTCGATTACCTCAGACTTTATCAAGATAGCTGATGGTGATGCTTTTCACTGATTCTTCCAGGCCAATGTAAAGCTTGACCCGTTGCCCATTTACCTTGAATGTACTGCCATCTCCATTTTCAAGTTCCACCACTCTGGATGAGTGTAATTGATTTACCTTAAAAGGACCTGACCACTTAGATTTCAGCTTTCCTGGGAATAATTTAAGCCTAGAATTAAACAGAAGCACCAAGTCCCCTTTATTGAACTCTCATTTCTCTATTTTCTAGTCATGGTACTTTTTTATCTTTTCTTTATACAAATCTACTCGTTCATATGCCCTGAGATGGAATTCATCCATTTCATTCAGTTGCCCCAGTCGCATCTCTGCTGCTTCCTTCCAATTCAAATTCAACCTCTTGAACGCCCACAAAGCCTTGTGTTCCAGCTCTATTGGCAAATGACACACTTTTGCATAGACCAGCTGAAATGGTGACATGCCAATGGGTGTCTTAAAAGCAGTTCGGTACGCCCACAAGGCATCATCAAGTTTTTGGGACCAGTCTTTTTGGCTAGCATTAACTGTCTTAGCTAGGATGGCATTAACTTCACGATTCGACACCTCCACTTGCCAACTGGTTTGCGGGTGGTATGGAGTAGCCAGTTTGTGTTGTTTCACTCCATATTTTGCTAGGGCTTCTCGATTTATTGCAAAAGTGAGATCCTCCATCGCTTATGATAGTACGTGGTACTCCGAAGCGAGAGAAGATATTATTTTTGAGAAAAGAAATGACTCTCTTTCCCTTATTGTCAGCCAAAGTAACATCTTCAACTCATTTAGACACATAGTCAACAACAACCAGAATATACTCTATTCTATAAGAACTTATAAACGGCCCCATGAAGTCAATGCCTCAGACATCAAATAATTCCACTTCAAGCATCTTAGTCAATGGCATTTCATGTCTTTTAGATATTGATCCCTGCCTTTGACATTGATCACATTTTTGCACAAACTCGTGGGCATCTTTAAATAATGTTAGCCAATAATAGCTACTCTGCAACACCTTTTTAGTCCCAGTTGGGGGTCACCTGTAGGGTGACCCCCAACTGGGGAAGCATGGCATGCTTTCAGTATGGACAGTACATCTACTTCGGGTACGCATCTCCGTATGGTGCTTTTTGCACACTGCTAAAAAAGATAAGGCTCATTTGCGAAGTAGTGTGTTACATCATGCAAAAACTTCTTCTTTTGGTGAAATGAAAGATTGTCTGGGATGATCTCACTCACAACATAGTTTGCATAGTCCTCGTACCAGGGCAGTGATCCCACAGTAGTTGTCAGGATCTCCTCATCAGGAAATACATCATCTATCTTGGTTTCATCATTGACTTCCTGTTCACCTTCCATTCTAGATAAATGATCTGCAACCTGATTTTCACAACCTTTCATATCTTTGACTTCGAAGTCAAACTCTTGCTATAGCAACACCCATCTAATAAGCCTCGATTTAGCATTATTCTTGGCCATTAAGTATCGCAATACGACATGGTCAGTATGGACTACCGCTTTAGTCCTGAGCAGATAGGATCTGAATTTCTCGAAAGTATACACTACAACTAGCAGTTCCTGTTTAGTTACTATGTAATTCTTTTATGCTTCATTCCGGGCTTTGCTGGGATAATATATCGGGTGAAATAACTTATCCCTCTTTTGTCCCAATACAGCTCCCAGTGCAACCCCACTTGCATCACACATTATTTCAAATAGTTTTTTCCAATCAAGCACAATAATAAGGGGGGCTTCAATCAGCTTCTTTTTAAGGCACTCAAATGCCTTCAGGCATTCATCATCAAAGAGAAATTTCACTTCCTTCTCCAACAGCCTGCAAAGTGGATTTGCAACTTTTGAGAAGTCTTTTATGAATCTCTAATAGAACCTTGCATGATCAAGATAACTACGCACTCCCTTTATTGAAATGGGGGCGGTAATTTCTCAATAACTTCCACCTTTGCTTGATCAATTTCAATCCCTTTTTCATAAATTTTATGGCCCAGCACAATACCCTCCTTTACCATAAAATGACATTTTTCCCTGTTAAGCACTAGATTAAATTCAGCACATCTTTGCAAGGCCACATTTAGATTCTCCAGACACATTTCAAATGAATTACCTACCACAGAGAAATCATCCATGAATACCTCTATGGTGTCTTCTACCATGTCAGAGAAGATGGACATCATGCACCATTGAAAAGTGGCGGGTGCATTGCATAGCCCAAATGGCATCCTCTTAAATGTAAAGGTGCCATATGGGCATGTGAACGTCATCTTCTCTTTATCTTTCGGAGCAATGCAGATTTGGTTATATCCAGAATAACCATCCAGGAAGCAATACCACCCCCAACAGCCAATCGATCTAGTATTTGGTCCATAAAAGACATTGGAAAATATCCCTTTAGCGTCCAAGAGTTTAACTTACGGTAGTCCATACAGACTCTCCACCCGGTCACTGGTCTGAGTGGAATCAGCTCATTCTTATCATTAGCAACCACCGTCATTCCTCTTTTCTTGGGCACACATTAAACTGGACTCACCCACTTGCTGTTAGAAATACGGTAAACCACTCCTACATCCAACTACTTAATAGTCTCTTTTTTAACCACCTCTTACATTGGTGGGTTAAGACGGTCCTGATGCTTAATGGTAGGATTTCAATCTTCTTCTAGTTGGATTTTATGCGTACAAATGCCCGGGGGAATGCCAATAATGTCTGCGATGGTCCATCCGATTGCTCCCTTGTGCCTCTAAAGTACTGAAATAAGTGCATTTACCCGTTGTTCTTCCAAATCAGCTGCAATAATAACAAGTAACGTGTTCCCCTTTCCCAAAAACACATGCCGTAAGTGACCAGGTAGCTCCTTCAATTCCAATACCTGAGGTGCTTCAATAGATGGATTGGCTGGTGGTGTTGGTCGATTTGCTAGATCAAGGTTGAGCATTTTAGGGGCATAGAATACGAGCCCAAGATAGTCAGGGCACAAACTGTCTCTTCATACCCCTCAATTCCTTCATTATTATAGTTTATCACAACCGCGGCTAGGGGTTCAATAACAAGCTGTTTAGTTCTGACCATATCCTGTTCGTCCGTAAAATACACATCAACTACTGAGAACACACTTATTTCCTCATGTTTCTTTATTAATTTTCCCATATCAAATCGTACCTCTTCATCGTTTACCCTGAACATGAGATCATTTGCTCTCAAATAGATCAACACACTTCCAGTTGTAAGGAAAGGTCGACCCAAGATTATAGGTACCTCGAAGTCTACCTCACAGTCTAGAATGACGAAGTCTGCAGGAAATATGAAATTTGAGACCTTAACCAATACATCATACAGATAGGTTATTTTATTGATTTGTCGGCCATCACCAACCTCATATTAGTAGGTGTGGGATTCCCCAGGCCCAATTTTTCATAAATAGTCAAAGGCATCAGGCTGACGCTTGCTCCCAAATCACATAGTGCTTTAGTGAATTCCATGGTTCCAATTGTGCAGGGAATAGTGACTGCACCTAGATTCGAATTTTTTTGCATCAAGTTCCTTGTGGAAATAGCACTGCAATGATGGATTTCTGCTTTTAGTTCGCAACTCACCACTCGTTTCTTGGTAATAATGTCTTTCATGAATTTTGTAAATCCTGGCATTTTCGCAAGTGCTTTGATCAAAGGCACATTTATAGTCAATTGCTTGAGCATTGCTAGGAACTTGCTAAATTTTGCATCATCTGCCTTCTTTCTCAGCCGTTGAGGAAAGGGAGGTGGTGGCCTTGGGATGGTTTTTTAACACCACTTCCTCTTCCTTCTCTTCGTCCAACATATCAATAGAACTATCCAGCTTCTCAGACTCCTCTAGATGTTGTTCTGCTGGTTCCTCTACAACTTTCTCAATGTTCACAGATTTGCCCACAGAAGGACCAGATAACATCTTACCACTCCTAGTGGTAATCATCAGACATGAACTGTCTGCCTTCTGATCCTAAACCGTTTGTGTAAGTGAAGTACCACTTATTCCCTTTTTAGTGTTGATGAAATTTAACTTATCTGTTGCTCTAACTGCCGAATCAAAGTTAAATGTAAACTAACCAACTGACTCATAGTAGAAAATTCACTCCTCATACTGGTTAATCCTGCGTTGGTAGCCTTTACTCCTTTTAACAGTTCTTTCATTATATCCTCCATAGACCACTTTCCCGAACTAATTACAGCCGCTTTTTGATCTCCAACACGAACATACAACCCACTTCTGTGATTTCTGCTTCTCTAGTTTTCATGCTCCCTGTCTCTATGATTAGGATTGTCATACCCGTTCCGACCTTGATTCCCTTGGCTAACGCCTCGAAACCCCCCATCCCCCCGATTAGTAACATAGTTAGCTTTTTTTTCAGGTTTTAGATTGACACAGTCTTGAATCATTACAACTTTTACCTTTTCTATCCTTCCTGACTCTAAATTCTTGGTGAGCAGGTCCATTTGAGTCTTTAGATGGTTTATATCTTGATCCTTCTCCTCATCTCTTCTGCGTTGTTCATCATTCATTTCAATAGGAATAGTTGGACTTGCAACCACTGAATCGCTGGTATAGCAAGCCTGACTTAGTTTGGTCATCCTATTTAGCATATTAGCAGCATCTTGAAATGACAGAGCAAAAAATTACCCACCAACAGCGTTATCTACCATTGGCTTTGTCACAGAGTTAAAAGCTCTGTACAAAGTCTCCATCAAGTGTATGTCCGTCATGTTATGGTTCGGACACTATGTCAGCTTCTTCTTGAACCTTTCCCAAGTTTCATGTAAAGCCTTATTTGGGAGCTGTCTAAAATTGTTGATATCATCCCTTAATTATACCTTTTTGGATGGTGGAAAGAACCTTTCTAGGAAAGCTTCTCTCAACTGCCTCTAGTTGGTTATAGAGTCAGGCGTCAACTCATTTAACCACAATGTTACCTCTCCGAACAGAGACAGCGAAAACAGCCTCAACTGGATAGTGCTTTGGCTCACTCCTGGGTTATCAAAGGATTTGCAAATGGTGATAAAGTTCACCAGATGCAGGTTGGGGTCATCCCCAGGAAGGCCTCCAAACAACCCCTTCAGATTTAAGAGCTGGATCATTGTGCTTGTGATATTGAACTTTTCTCCAGGTGCTAACGGAGGAGGAATGATCGCACCCATTGCACCTGCTCCATCCACATCGTCATCATCAGCAACCTCATACCGCAGCGGTTGGTTGCCATTCTGCTTATGTGGTGGGGTTCAGTATTGAGTAGTGCTTGGCATAACCTATAAAATACTACAAACAAACAAAAACAACAACCGAACATAAATCTAGAAAACTTAACTATCAGCAAATTTTTGCACACAAACTTTTAGTCTACAACCGTATTCCCTGGCAACAGCGCTATTTTTTATAACGCTCAAATTACACTCTTGAATGGGTGTAAGCGATCGGTGTCAATATAAAACCCAACTAAGTTGGGGTCGAATCCCATAGGGATTAGGGTGTGAACTTCAATTTGTTTACGAAAGACTTTACTGGTAGTTTATTGTTTTCAAAAGATGGGGATTTAAGTTCTCAGTGTGTTAAATATCACTTTCAATAATTCAGTGTTTGTAATCAAGATAAATAGGAAACCAGAGCTATGTTCACCAAGGGTTTTAGGATTTGACAGATACTAGGTAATGCTAGAGATTTTTGGAATGAGTAGAACAATAGAATATCCCTGACGATTATACTATCTGAATTATCTCTCGACCTCACCAGACAATTTATTATCTAATTCTCTCGAACTTAGATAACTTATCTATTTCCAATAGGATGTTATCTCAGGTAGATTAATCCAGCTATGGCATTAATCATTAAACAAAAGGTTGGTAGCTTCCGAGTCCCTGTTGATAATTCACGTCCCCTAGTCTATTTCTCCATTAGAAGCAAATAAAACCTAAAGCATAATCTAATGTTTGCAACCACTAGATTTCAGTTCAAACAACAGAATTTTAAGATATTCTACTACTCTTTGAATCCATCAATCGCGTAGAATCATATCAAACCCTAATCCATGGATCCCACAACCCCGGCTAATGGAATTAGCCACTCATGATTTGATGAACGAATTCATAAGTTGAATTCATAATGATAAGGATAACTTACAATTAGATGGAAAACAACAATTAGTTTCTTCGATTGAATCACCGGGTAGAAGCCCAAAAATAGTTGATAAAAACAAGAAGAATAATTGATGTAAGAGAGCAATGTTACGTGACTCTCTTCCCTAGGTTAATGTATAATAGCTCACAACAAATCCTCCTCACAGGTCCTTTTATAGTCAACCCTAAATAAGGAAATAAGATTAATATTTAAGATTTTCTACGGGATAGGTGATGACATTCTTGACGGCGCGTCATATGTATGATGGCGTTTGTAGTCTGTCGTCAAGGTTTCCAGTGAATTACTATCTTCTGATCTTTATGATGGCGAATCTGATGACGTGTCAAATATCTGATGGCCTGTGAAAAATGTCATCACATCTTCACTGGAAATCAGCATAATTTGTCACAGTTGACGGCTATTTTGACGTCTTATCCCATTATTGACGGCTCGTTCCAAACGTCGTCATATTTTATCCCAATTTTTCAGGTTCTGTCTAACTAGACGGAAACTTTGACAGTCTGTCATATGTTCTGACGGCACGTCAAAAAGGCCGTCAACTTTACTATAGCTCATTTACACCAGATTTCAGCTGATTTCTACTTCCTTTCTTTGGCTTCCTCCCCGATCACTTGTGTTTGCATTACAACAGTAAAAGCAATCAAAAACATCAAAAGTTGCTTAAGACTTCGCAATTACTCTGGGTTAAAGGCCTTAAATGTGTTTGCTATTGCGCACACATCACCACTGCATAAGGAAGTTGAAGTGTCTTCGAGCCCTGTATCTCGTGGGGAAACAACGTTCGGGATGATTAGCAGGGTGAATGATAGCATGTACCTCAAGGAAGGGATAAAATAATGCCATGATCAATCATTCTAAAACCATATGCTCACAATCATATACATATACATATAATATGCCGGTATAAGGGACACGGTTTAGCATGAGGTTTAATATATTAGCCTTGACTGTGTAGCTACCATGTTATCTAGGCACCCACGGGCTATATGGGTTTAACTCACTCTGCTGAAAGGGCCCTAGTGCATGTTACCCGCATGAACCAGAGATATTCAAGGAAGACTAGGGAATACCCCGACCCCCGTTATTCCAGGATACACTCATAGACACACATATATATAAGTATGAACTATGCACACGGTCATCAAGACCTCCATGCTGGCAAACATGGTTTCTAGTGTTCGTCCTCCCTGGGAGTTACACCTTCACGGTAAGCTACACAACCCCCATTAATCCCAATTAAAATAGTTTGCACATTCCCATTCATTAACCAAGAATAATCCATTATGACATATACCACCGTTATCGTCATACTATTTATGCTTGCAAGATAATATCATTATGCCATTTCAATTATTCATCACTTTGGGCAAATGCACCAATCCTCGTGATTTATCAAGTCAAATTTGACGGAATGCCTCGACCCTCGTAGTTTATAAAAATCAACTTGAGGTAATGCCTCGACCTTTATAGTTTATAATTAATTCAACACATGACCAAGAAGGCCTTCCAAAACCATTTTATCAGTTTAACTATTTATGAAATGCAATAGTTTATGAGAGTAAGCTAAATCATGTGATTATCAATGTTTCAAAGATAATTATGCAAGTGGATTAAGGGCAACACGATTTCCAAAAGCCATTCCAAACCAAAATCATCAATTTGGGGGAATACCACAACCCCCATCCCATATTACCATACCCATTCACCCAATCAGTTCTAAAACCATCAATAAATCATAAAAAATGCATATAAAATCATGGGATCACCATTCAAACAACAATCATCCAAAACCATCAACACAAGCTCTAAAACCAACATTTAAAATCATATGAATATCAACATTGCATGCCATGAACAAAACATAAGTTTGTAGGAAACAGATACATGCTTGAAAATATCAAGAATTTGGAGAAGAACCCACACAAACTGACCCGAGGAATCTCAATTCCTTGAAAACCCTAGTTTTTATTGATTAAGGAATTAGAGAGAGTTTAAGAGTAGTTTATGATGTTCTAAGTGATGAAAATAAGCCCGTTAGATGTTTTATGGTTGTGGGTCATGATTGGGGAAAGAGAAAAATGACCAAAGTGCCCCCAATTAAAACACAAGAAACATTGTCACCAGTCACTACGGGACACCTTACGACTCGTAGGCATTTATTACAAGTAGTCTCCATGACTCGTGGTCTGGAGAATAACTCCAGGTACCTTTACTAGTTTGGTCATGAGTCACACCCCACGACTCGTGATCAGACATTATGACTCTTAAGGGTCCAGTCGTGACATCAATAAAAAACTAGGGCATTCCTTACTGGTTTGCCTACGACTTGATCCCTATAGCTCGTAATGAGTCTTCACCACTCGTGAGGTCTTTGTCATACTCAGGACATAAACTTTAGGCAACCTAGTAGTCAAAAAACGACTGGCACACTAGGACTCCTAAGAAGTCTTCACAGCTCATCACCTAAGTCGTACCCTGGACAGTGAGCTTAAAACTCAGAAATTTTCAGAGGCAAAATATCTGAAGTGTTACATTGCCCCCCAAGGATCATTCGTCCCCAAATTAGGAGTCATGAAATCCATTAGCACGAATGCAATAAAATTGCAATCACAAAACTATTAACAAAGTCAAAAAATAAAAAGAGTAGGAAGACGCATACCTTAATCATGATTATCCAAACCGGGGAACAGGAACGATTATTTGGACTTCATGTCCTCTTCAAATTCCTAAGTAGCTTCTTCCACCTTTTTGTTCCTCTAAAGGACTTTCACTGAAGCCATATCCTTAGTCCTCAAACAATGGACCTATCAAAAATCTCAATTGGAAACTCCTCATAAGACAAAGAATCTGAAATACCGACACAGTCAATAGGAACAACAAAAGAAAGATCACCCATGTACTTCTTCAACATCGATACATGGAAAATTAGGTGAATGAAACCCAAAATCAAAGGCAAATCCAATTCATAAGCGACATTACCCACTCTTCTCAAAATTAGGTACAGACCTACATAGCAGGGACTGAGCTTTCCCTTCTTCACAAACCTCATCACTTTCTTTGTGGGAGATACCTTCAGGAACACCCAATCACCAACCTTAAACTCTAACGCTCTTCACCTCACATCCACGAAGGACTTTTGGCAACTCTGAGAATTATTAAGTATATTTTAAATAACATTAACCTTCTCCATGTCTTGGTGAACCAAGTCAGGACCAAATAATCAAGTCTCACTAACCTCAAACCACCCAATCGAAGATCTACACCTCCTACCATAAAGAGCCTCAAAAGAGTCATCCTAACACTAGAGTGATAATTATTATTGTAATTGAACCCTATGAAAGGAAAATGATCCTCCCAACTACCTCCAAGATCAATTACACAGGCTTTTAGCATATCTTCTAAAGTTTAAATGGTCCTCTCCACTTGTACATCTATCTTAGGGTGGAACGTCGTTCTAAGGTTCACCCGTGTGCTCAAGCCTTTCTGAAATAAACACCAAAAGTGAGAAGAGAACTGCATATATTGATTCAAAATAATAAAAATTGGAGCACCATGCAATTTGAAAATCTCTAGAATAAACAACCTAGAATAATACTTTCAAGAATAAGTAGTCCTCACAGGCAAAAAGTAAGCAGGTTTAGTCATCCTATCCACGATGACCTAAATGGAATCATGCTAATTCTAAGTCTGTGGAAGACTAATAGTAAAATCCATGTGGATTATCTTCCATTTCCACATGGGAAACTCAATCTCTTGAGACATACCGCCAGGCCTCAAGTGCTCAACCTTCACTTGCTGACACACCATACACTTAGCCACAAAGATAGCCATATGTCTCTTTATCTTATTTCACTAATAAATCTCCTCAAGTCATGGTACATCTTCATTGAACCAGGATGAACTATATGCCTTGACTCATGAGCCTCAGTCAAAATCCTTTTTCGCAACCCATCCACATCACAAATACATAGTCTGCCTTGGTATCTCAAGATACCATCACCATTAATCTCAAAAGCCATAACCTTTTACTGACCCATATCAGCCTTAATCTGCATAAGAATAGGATCCAAACCCTGCTTCTCCTTCACTCAACACCAAGAGATGATTTAACCATTTCTTGAACAATCACAACCCCATCTTTAGAATTGAAAAGACAAGCTCCAAGATTATTCAACCGATGAATATCCTTCACCGATCCTTGCTTCTCCTCATCCATATGAGACAAGCTACCCATAGAAAACCTGCTAAGAGCATCAACAACCATATTAGCTTTACCTGGATAATAATGAAGACTCATATCATAGTCCTTAAGAAACTCAAGCCATCTCCTTTGCCTGAGATTTAACTCCTTCTAGGTGAACACATACTGCAAGCACTTATGATCTGAATAAATGTCAACATGCACCCCATACATATAATGGTGCCAAATCTTCAAAGCAAACACCATAGCTTCCAACTCTAGATCTTGAGTCAGATAATTCTTTTCATGGAGCTTCAGTTTCCTGGAAGTATAAGCCACCACCTTACCATGTTGCGTCATCACATCACCAAGTCCTACACGAATGTCATTACAATAAACAACAAAGCCATCATTACTCCAGGCAGGTTTAAAACTAGCGTAAAAGTTAACTTATCTTTTATCTTCTCAAAACTACCCTTACAAGCATCAGATTACGAGAACATCACTTTTTTCTAAGTCAACTTAGTCAACGGGCCAATAATAAAAAAGAAGCTCTCTACAAACCTCCTATAATACCTGGTTAAACCCAAGAAGCTCCAAATATCAGGTGGAGTCATGGGTCTAGGACACTTCTTAACCGCCTTAACTTTCTGTGGGTCTACCATGATCCCCTTGTGGGAAACAACATGACCCAAAAAGGTCACATCATTCAACTAAAACTCACACTTCAAAAACTTGGCATACAATCGCTGATCCTTAAGAGTTTGCAACATTACTCAGAGGTGATTGACATGATCCTTCTCACTCTTAATATATACCACGATATCTTAAATAAACAGTATGACTAACAAATCTAAAAAATGTCTAAATAACCAATTCATGAGATCCATAAATGCAGTCGGGGCATTAGTTTACCTAAAAGACCTAACCAAAA
This sequence comes from Capsicum annuum, assembly GCF_002878395.1. Lineage (NCBI taxonomy): Eukaryota > Viridiplantae > Streptophyta > Magnoliopsida > Solanales > Solanaceae > Capsicum > Capsicum annuum. Next base: position 1,341,750 of record NW_025896065.1, read on the forward strand.
ACTCATAAATCTATATTCGGTTAAAAACTAGTCTTAGGGATATCCGCCTCCCTATCTTCAACTGATGATAACTCGATCAAAGATCAATCTTAGAGAAATATCTAGCATCTTGAACCTGTCCAAAAAGGTCATTAATCCTTGGGAGAAGGTACTTATTCTTCATAGTTACCTTATTCAACTATTGATAGTCTATACACATCTGAAGTTACCCATCCTACTTACACATAAAAATCATAAGAGAACCCCATGGAGAGACAATTGATGGATGAAACCATTATCAAGAAGATCCTTTAACTACTCCTTAAGTTTTTTCAACTCAGTCGAACCCATTTTATATGAAGGGAAAAAGATAGGATGGGTATCTGATAGAAGATTAATCCCAAAGTTTGTTTTTCTATCGAGAAGAATACTAGGAAGGTCATCGGTAAAAATCTCAAGGAACTCATTAACCACAAGGAGGACTTTCAAAACTAGAATCCTTAACCCGAACTAAATTGTATAGGCACCCTTTGGAAATCAACTTCTGGGCTCTACGATATGAAATAAACCTTTTCTTAGGAACTAAAGAACTTACCTCCAACTCTATTAATGTTCATTAGGGAATTGGAAATTGACCTTACAGGTCAGACAATCCAAGGAAGCATAGCACAATGAAGCCAATCCATCCCCAATATAACATCAAAATCTACCATATCTAACTCTAAAAAATCAACCAATGTCTCTCTATGAATGATGGACACCACACAACCCCTATAGACTTTTCCAGCCATGACATAATCACCCACTGGGGTATACGTAGAGAAAGGCTCAATAATACTCTCGGGACTAAAACCAAAATAAACAACCATATAATAGGTCATATAAAAAAGGGTAGACCCCAGATAAAGTAAAAAATACACATCACGAGAGAATAATTTTAACATACCATTGTTAACATCAGGAGATGCCTCAGATTCTTGATGAGTGGCAAGAGCATAAAGACAGTTTTGGCCAGTGTCAGTACCAAAAGTAGCAAACTTTGGTGTAGAAACTAATGAAGTGGCAATCAAAACTTTATTAGCCCCAGTGGCTACCTTAGCTGAAGGAAAATTCCTTTGAATATGACTAGGATAGCCACATTTGAAACATATGTTCCTCTCCTCATCAAAATAACCACGATGCATTTGTCTAAAGAATCTGCAGGGAGGATAAGGTGGGGCTGACTAGTCATCTTGTGCCTTAAACCCACTGTTAGTTTGAAAGTGAGGATCACCAAACAACTTAGGATAAGGAGCACTAGTCATAGAATATGAACCCAAGTTTTCCTAAGTCCTCTTCTTGCCCCAATGCCTACCATCTCTACCAATATTCTGCTGGCCTCCACCCTATTCTAAATATCTGATCTTCTTTTTCCGTCTCTTTCTTATTTCTTTCTATCTCTTTTTTTCATCATCAACCTGCTACATATATAACACAAGTCTAGAAATATCCATGCCATTATTTAACATCACACTTTACACTCTAGTACCAACTTCTGAGATAATCTCAAAGCAAACTTCCTTATTTTTACCGTCACACAAAATATAATCTCCGAGGCATAATAAGACAGCTGGTGGAATTTCAAAGCATACTCCTTCACAGTCAGCCTTTCCTACTTCAAGTTCACAAGTTCCTTAGTTTTAGCCTCACTTATCTCTTGAGGAAATAGATAAATAAAGGCACTCAAAAACTTATCCCATAGATTAGAATCTACATCATCACCCCTTAAATGCTTTCACTCCTTTTACCACTAATAATCTACCTCCTTTATTTGGTATGAAACAAATTCCACACCTTCAGAATCAGAAGTATGAATCACCCAAAAGATGTTTTCTATTTCTTCCACAAAACCTTGAGGATCCTCATCAACCTTAGAGTTTGTAAAGGTTAGAGGATTCAACCTCATAAATTGGACAATTGTAGTGACCTTAGAAGATGGAGCAACAAAGCAAACACAATTAGGCTGATGAGACTGAGAAATCACCAACTAAGTCAGCGATGAATAGATCGACAAAACTCAAGATAGAAATATCTCCTGAGGTAGTGGGGCGTAATCATCATCAGCTCGAGAAGCTCAAGGAGGATTGGTAGGGATGGGTAAAACTCCATGAGAGGCAATGTAATCAGGAGCAAGGATTTTAGACCATGGTTTAAACTCCATAAAATAAAGAAAATTTCATCCACATTATTCCCAAATGGGACAGAGGGGTTTTCACAATCATTAGATCTTCAAGAAGGTATGATCTGAAATGCGAGAAAATGGAGATTGGAGGAGTTTTCAAGACCTTAGACTCTATAGCCCCAAAAATAGATCATAAGAAAGGAAAACATTCCTAAATGCCTCATAACCTCTCCCTTATGATTGTGGCATGCTACATACCCATAAAAGAGACTTTACTTGACATGACTTTATGGACACCCAATGAACATAAATCTAGGATTTGATATCAAGCTTGTCATGGCCCGAACCAGGCCTAGTCGTGATGGGTATCTCAAGTCTGGTAAGAAATAGAGATTGCCCCCATTAGCCTAGCCACATAGAACATAATATAACTAGTCGTGGATGAGTTTCGAACATATAAAAAGATAGATAAATCAACTGAAAAGGATCTAAGAATCCATAATACGAAACCCACTCATATCCTATCCACAAAAGCCTCTAAGAAACAAATATAAATCAATGTAATTATATGCCCCCAACCATAGCCAAAAACCCACCGAAATAGTCTAAGACATAAGTAAAGACAAGACCATGAAATAAGGGCCTTTCGGAGAATGAAAGCTTACCACTTTAAAGCTGACTCTCAGATAATCCCGAAATCACATACCAATGTGCAAAGAAGCAAAAGTGTCTTTGAACCCTGCATTATCTGGGGATACTATATTCGGGGATGATTAGTAGGATGAGTGCAAACATATAACTCAAGGAAAGGATAAAATAATGCCATGATCAATTAATCCAAAAATCATTCTAAAACCATATACACACAATTATATATATATATAATATGCTAGGATAAGGGGTAAGGTTTAACATGAGGTTTAAAATATTAGCCTGGACTGTGTAGCTATCCGATCATCTAGGCGCTCGTTTATCAAGTTATATTTGAGGGAATACCTCAAGCCCCATAGTTTATAAAAATAAACTTGGGGAATGTCTCGACCCCCATAGTTTATAATTAATTCAATGCATGACCAACAAGACCTTTCAAAACCATTTTTATCTGTTTAACCATTTATACAATGCAATATTTTAGGGAAGTAAGCCAAATTATGTGATATATCCATATTTAAAAGCCAATTATGCAAATAGATTTAGGGCAACAGAATTTTCAAAACTAATTCCAGACTAAAATCATCAATTTGGGGGAATGCCATGACCCTTATACCATATTACCATACCTATGCACTCAATCAGTTCAAAAACTATCAATAAAGCATAAACAATACATATAAAATCATGAGAACACCATTCAAACAACAATCATTCAAAACCCTCAACCTAAGTTCCAAAACCAACATTAAAACCATATGAATATGAAAATTGCATGCCATGAATGAAATATAAGTTTGTAGGGATGAGACACATGCCTAAGAATATAAATTGACCCCTAGATGCTTAATCCCTTGGAAACCCTAGTTGTTCTTGCTTTGAGAATTAGAGAGAGTTTAAGAGTAGTTTATAATGTTTTAAGAGATAAAAAAAACCCCCTTTAGATGTTTTATGGTCGTGGGTCATGATTGAAGAAAGAGGAAAATGACCAAAGTGCTCCCAATTAAAACACAGGAAAAACTGTTGCTAGTGACTATGATTACCTTGCGACTCATAGAAATTTGTTATGAGTCATCACCATGACTTGTGGTAAAGATAGTAACTCAGGGTACCTTTACTGGTTTGGTCACGAGTCCCACCCTACAACTCGTGACCAGACCTTATGACTCGTAAGAGTCCAATCATGACATCAACAGAAACTTGGTCATTGCTTACTAGTTTGCCTATGACTTGATCCCTATGGCTCGTAATGAGTCTTCATAATTTGTGAGGTCCTTGTCGTACTTAGGATAGAAACTTTGGGAAACCTATTGGTCAGACAATGATTGGCACCCTACGACTCACGAAGAGTCTTCACGACTCTTCACCTAAGTCAACTCTATATAGTGAGCTCAAAACTCAAAAATTTTTAGAGGCAAAAAAATTAGGGTGTTACAAAAAGCCTTAACTTGGGGGTAGTCCTTTCCCTCTTTGTGTATCGATTAGGGTGATAGGCTTACTTGTCAAGGTTCGTCATGATAAGTGCCATCATGACCCTTTGGATTTGGGTCAGGATAAGAACACAACTTGAAAACCAGAAACAAAGCTAGATTTGTTGTCAAAGGATTTGGTAAAATAAAGGGTATTGACTTTGATAAAATATTTTCTCCCATCGTTAAAATGACCTTTATTTGTATAATTCTTGGTTTGTCTACTAGTATTTATTTAGAGATTGAGCATATGGATGTGAAGACAACTTTCCTTCATAGTAACCTTGAAGAAGAGATTTATATAGTACAACCTGAGGGCTTCAAGGTATAAGTAAAGAAAATTACATACACAAACTTAAGAAGAGTATCTATGGCTTGAAGCAAGCTCCTAAACAGTGGTATAAGAAGTTTGAATCTGTCATGGGGAAGCAAGGCTGCAAGAAGACTTCTTCAAATCACTATGTATTTGCATAAAGTTTTTCTGATGATGATTTTATCATCCTCTGGCTATATGTGGATGATATATTAATTGTTTTCAAGAATGCTTCCAGGATTGACAAATTGAAAAAAAGTTATGTAAGTCTTTTATATGAAAGACTTGTTTAATGCTCAATAGATTTTAGGCATGAGGATTACTCGTCTTAAAGATGAGAAAAAGCTTTACTTGTCACAGGAGAAGTATATTGAATGTGTACTGGAGCGCTTCAACATGAAGAATGCTATGGTTGTTAACATACCTCTGGTCATATAAAGTTGAGCAAGAAAATGTGTCCTACAACTAAAGAGGAGAAAAAGAGCATCACTAAAGTTCAATATTCCTGTGTTTCAGAAGTTTAATATACTCAATAGTGTGTACAAGATTTGATATTGCTCCCACGGTTGGTGTTGTTAGTAGGTTTGTTAAAAATCCAGGCTAGAAGAATTGGGAAGTAGTCAAATGGATAGCCAAATGGATACTGAAGGATATAATCTTGAAAGGCTATAGAAATGTTGATATGGCAGGTGACCTTGATAATAGAAAATACACTACTAGTTTTTCCTTTACATTTTCAAGGGAGCCTATATTGACAGTCAAATTTGTAGAAGTGTATCACATTGTGTACAACTGAAGCAGGCAAAGAAATGATATGGGTCAAGAGATTTCTTTAAGAACTTGGACTGAAGCAAATGGAGTACGTTGTCTATTGTGACAACCAAAGTGCAATAGATTTGAGCAAGAACTCCATGTACCATGCAAGAACAAACACATTGATGTGAGGTATTATTGGATTTATAAATAAGTGGAGAACAATCGTTCCATATCAAACAATTCATACGACTAAAAATTCTGCAGATAAGCTGATAAAGGTGGTGCCAAAATACAAATTTGAATTGTGCAAAGAACTTGTTGGAATGAGTTTTCTCTAAGAAGACGGGGATACCTCTTTCAGATGCATGGATTGGAGCCTGGGGGGGAGATTTGTGGGGCCCATCCCATGTCTAAATTATCCTCATTGGCTACAAGGGTGGAATAATTGTCAAGATAAAATGTCAAACAACAATTTTTTTAGTTGGTAGAAATGGGTCATTAAATGTGTTCACTATGAATACTTTGAAATATTGTTTTTAGTGATGTCAATGCTGACATCGATAAGGAAGGTGTTTTTCTATAAAAGGAGCTTGTCATCTCATTTGTTATACATACCAAACACAAAGAGAAAAATAATATAGAGAGCAATGAGGTATTTCATAGACTGTGATAAAAATAATCTGTGAAGAAAAAATTAGAGTGAGCGATATTTTTAGTAAGGTGGGAGTCAAAAGACGGTTATTTCTTTTGAGTGTGCAGTAGTCACTTTGAGTATTATACTTGTGACTCCACTGTAAAATTCTTTAGTATAGTAATATCAGTTGCTCCTCTTGGTCCTTGATATTTTTATTTAGGGGGTTTCCAAGTGAAATTCTTGGCATCATTATTTTTATTTTTTCCTATTATTTTTTCACAAATACTTTTGTTGTTATTCTGCGTTTACCCAACAAAATAAGGAAAAGAGATCCAAAAAAAATTAGAGGGATCATGGTTGTACCAATCGAACACCAAAATCTTGGCTTAAATAGAATTAGTTGTAGAGTAGTTCTTTTAATTAAAGTAAAATTTTAAATGATTTAGAAGTGTTAAACATTATATTTCAGGAGTCCTTAATTTTATCGGATTTTAATTCCATTAAATGATGATTGGAGAGTAAGAAGATAATTTTATCTATTACAAAATATTTTAATGAAGGGTAACAAACGTGCAACGTATGTTCTCATTGACTAATTAGGAAACGAGGAATTCTGAATGAAAAAGACCATGTATACGACCTACACCCAAGGAAAAGTACTGTCATACCTTATCAGAATATTGACTCTTCAGAAAAAGATATTGATGGTCTCTACTGTTATAAAAATTACTTGACGAATCCTCATCGTCTTAGTATTCATATCACTCTATTTAAGCTCTGCTCCCTCTAATATTATAAAAACTAATTTTACTAGCACCAAAAGTTTTCTACATTTTTTATCGGCTCTTGAATATTTCCAAATAAATTTTGGACCTATAGTACGTACTACCATGATTTATTTTTTGTCCCTACTAATTTATGTTTGGTTTATAGTATATGAAAGAAGTGTGAATGGAAAAATAGAGAATAAAATGGTGGAGGGGAAGGAGACACTAAAATAGAAAGTGTACTCCCAAATTAGAAAGTTTACTCTTTCTCCCACATTGGTGGAAGAAGAAAACTTGAAAGTGTTTATAATCAAGAACACTTACTCCACATGAAAAGTGAGGCAAGAAATAATAGATGCCTCATGCCTTTGTCTTCGTCGCTCGCTCGGCTTCGGCTTCGAATTTGGATTTGGATTTGGATTTAGATTTGGCAAATGATCGATCGATGAGATCTATATTTTTGGACAAACTTTATTTGAATTCCGAAGAATGCCAAGGAAAAATGCATTAAAATTTTTTCTGTAGTTTTGGACCTCCATTTATATATACATGCAATAACAGTTGCACTGTTTCAAGTGAACTGATGCATTGTTTTCAAACTAGTGCTTCAGAAATGATACATTGTTCTGAAATGAGGCTACAAAAGGTTGCAATTATTCAAAATGATGCTTCAGAAGGATGTAATCCTTCAATGAAGTGACACACTAATTCATGAAATGAGATGACTATTCAGGAAAAGATGCAATCTTTGATGAACAGACATAAACTTACAGCAAAGGTGTAACCTTTGGAGTGAACCATTGCCTCTTTTCAGAAGAGGCATGTTATGGCTATATAAACCTAGTTTACAAAATTTTCAGATTAAAAACTCTCTTCTTGTCTCAAAAATATTCTGTGTGATCACTTAAAATGTTCTATGAGTTCGAAGATATTCCAACTGTTTGAGGTACCGCTACTGTTGGTCTCTTAACCATTTTATCTTGGGAGGAAAAATTACATAACCTCGGGTACAGTGAGGGGAATTATTTCCTTAAGGAAAATCCATGAATTCGGACAACTTGGCTATTTTCTGTTTCATCTTAATTTCTACAAAATAAAATACACCTCTTGAAAAAGTCATTTTGATCTTGTGTTGAGGGTATTTGATAAACTTCATTGTGTCCTTGTTTATAATTGAACTCAAGTTGAAGTAGGTGTTGTAATATACAGATTCTGTGTACCCAAAGTACAAACAAAATAACAATCTTAAGAAAATAAATAATTTTATAGAATTTGTATAACTTGTTTTTGGAGATTAAAGCTTTAAGCTTTCTACTCCGCTTGAATTTAAATAGTGATTAGAAGACATAAAATCTTCATAACAAGTTAAAGTTCACTCGGTTTACGATTTGAAGTTATAAAAACTTCATTGTTAATTAGAAACAAGAAGAAAAGTTGAAAAGTTATTTAACTTTATAAGTAGTATTCTGAAAATACTAAATTTTTCAGTCTTGTGTTGACAGGAAAGATGACTAACGAAAGTCAAATGATGGATGAGACGTCTGTGGGGGAAACTAGTATTGCCACTTCAAGTCGCACAAATGCTCCGCCAATAATGGCACCGGTTGAGAAGCCCGAAAAATTTTTGGGCATTGACTTCAAGCGGTGGCAGCAAAAGATGTTCTTTTACCTCACCACTTTATTTCTACAATGGTTCACTAGCGAAGACGCTCCTGAGGTATCCGAGGGAACCTCGGACAAAGACCGCTTCGTTATTGTAAAAGCTTGAAAACATTCGAACTTCCTTTGTAGGAATTATATTCTGACTGGTCTCCAAGATGACCTCTACAATATTTATAGTGGAACCAAGACATCAAAGGAACTGTGGGGGGCACTTGAACGAAAATATAAGACGGAGGATGCAGGAATTAAGAAATTCCTTGTTACACGGTTCCTGGACTTCAAAATGATAGATAGCAAATCTGTTGTCTCTCTAGTACAAGAGTTACAAGTCATCATACATGATCTCCTAGCAGAAGGTTTAATTATGAATTATATTTTTCAAGTAGCAGCGATAATTGAGAAGCTACCACCTTTGTGGAAAGACTTCAAAAACTACTTAAAGCATAAATGCAAGGAGATGACTGTTGAAGATCTTATTGTCTGACTTCATATTGAAGAGGATAATAAAGATGCCGAAAGAAGGTCAAAGGGGAATTCTACAATTAATGGAGCACATATTGTAGAAGATGACCAAAACAATTCCAAGAAAAGGAAGAAAGCTGAACAAGAAAGCAATCAACCCAAGAAAAAGTTCAAGGGAAAATGCTTCAACTGTGGCAAGATTGGCCACAAGTCCACAGATTGTCGTGACCCAAAGAAAGGCAAGAAGAAGAATCAAGCAAATATGATTGAATCCAACAAAGAATGCGATGATCTGTGTGCTATGTTCTCAGAATACAACTTGACGGGGAATCCTCGCGAATGATGGATGGTTCTGGGGCCACCCGCCATCTATGTGCCAACAAGGAGTTGTTTTCATTATTTGCTCCGACTCAAGAAAAAGAAATGATCTACATGGCTAATTCCGCTACTGCTAAGGTGGAGGGAACAAGAAAAATTTACTTAAAGATGACTTCCGGTGAGGTATTGACACTGAACAATGTGTTATATATTCCGGAGTTATGTAGGAACTTAATTTCTATTTCACTCTTAGCTAAGAACGGATTCAAATGTGTAACCGTTTCTAGAAAAATTATAATTAGCAAAGGAGAAATGTATGTAGAAAAAGGTTATCTGACCGAAGACCTTTATAAGATGAATGTAATGACTGTTGAAATAAATAAAAGTTCGAATTCTTCTTATTTGCTTGAGTTTTATGATTTATGGCATGAACGTTTAGGCCATGTTAATTACAAAACATTACGAAAATTGATTAACTTAGATGTTTTGCTAAACTTTGAGTGCAATAAATCAAAGTGTCAAATGTGTGTGGAATCGAAGTATGCAAAGCATCCTTATAAGTCCGTTGAAAGGAATTCTAATCCCTTAGACTTAATACACACTGGCATTTGTGATATGAGGCCAACACCATCACGTGGTGGGAAAAAGTATTACATAAATTTTATTGATGATTGCACTAGATATTGATATGTCTACTAGCTAAATAGTAAAGATGAAGTAATAGATACGTTTAGGCAATATAAAACTGAAGCTGAAAATCAGTTAGATAAAAAGATCAAAATGATAAGAAGTGATAGGGGCGGAGAATATAAATCTCCCTTTGTAAAAATATGTGTAGAGAATGGAATAATCCATCAAACTACGGCCCCATATTCACCTTAATCTAATGGAATTGTAGAAAGGAAAAACCAAACTTTGAAGAAAGTGATGAATGACTTACTTATAAGTTTTAGTTTACCACAAAACTTATGGGGGGAAGCTATCCTTACGACCAATCGTATACTCAACAGAGTTCCCCATAGTAAGACACAATCAATTTCTTACGAAAAATGGAAAGGAAGAAAACCGAACTTGAAATATTTCAAAGTGTGGGGGTGTCTAGCGAAGGTTCAAGTTCCTATACCTAAAAAGGTTAAGATAGGACCTAAAATGGTGGACTGTGTGTTCATAGGATATGCTAAAAGTATTAAAGCATGTTGATTTTTTGTTCATAAACTTGAACATCTGGATATTAATAAAAATACGGTAAGTGAATCAGACAATGCTGAATTCTTTGAAAACATTTACCCGTATAAATTAGACATGAGCAGTTTGGAGGAGGATCTAAACGACCTCGAGATGAACCAAGTGAGAATGTACATAATGAAGAAAATTCAAGACGTAGTACACGTCAAAGAATGTCAACTTCATTTGTATTGGATTTTGTAATATTTCTCTTAGAAAATAAGCCTCAAATATTTAAAGAAGCGATGTCGTCGTCAGACTCATCCTTTTAGAAAGAGGTAGTCAATAGTGAGATAGATTCAATCTTAAGCATCCATACATGGAAATTGGTTGACCTTCCTTCCGAAAATAAACCGTTAGGTTCTAAATGGATCTTCAAAAAGAAAATGAAGGCGGATGATACTATTGACAAATACAAGGTAAGACTTGTAGTTAAAGGCTTCAAATAGAAGGAAGGCCTTGATTAGTTTGATACATACTCGCCAGTAACAAGGATAACCTTGATTCAAATGTTAATTGCATTGGCGGCGGTATATGATCTTCAAATCCATCAAATGGATGTGAAGATCATATTCCTAAATGAAGATTTGGAGGAAGAAATATACATGGAACAACCTGAGGGTTTTGTGGTTCCAGAAAAAAAAATCAGGTGTGTAAACTTGTTAAGTCACTTTATGGACTAAAACAAGCACCTAAGTAATGGCATGCAAAGTTTGACCAAACCATGTTGGAAAACGGATTCAAGATAAATGAATGTGAAAAATGTGTATATATTAAAGACACACTAAATCACCAAGTCATTGTTTGTTTATATGTGGATGATATGTTGATCATCAATAGAGATATTTGTGACATAAATGCAACCAAATGAATGCTCGAGAGAAAGTTTGATATGAAAGACCTTGGAGTGGCAGATGTGATCTTTGGTATAACAATCCATTGAACTCCACAAGGTTTAGCATTGTCACAGTCTCATTATATCAAAAAAGTACTTGAAAAGTTCAAGGATATGGAATTTGGTATTGCCAAGACTCCATTAGATGTGAACTTTGTACTTCGAAAGAATGAAGGTGAAAGTGACTCACAATTGGAGTACGCAAGAGTATTAGGATGTTTAATGTATATAATGAACTGTACACGACTAGACATAGCATGTGTAATTATTAAATTGAGTCGGTACACGAGTAATCCCAACAAAACTCATTGGATGGCAATGAAAAGAGTTTTGGGATATCTTAAATACACTCAAAACTATGCTTTGCATTAAATAAATATCCTACGGTACTTGAAAGATATAGTGATGCAAATTAGATCACCGGATCGAACAAATTAAAATCCACAAATGGATATGTATTTACTATTAGTGGAAGAGCAGTTTCTTGGAAATCATCCAAACAGACTTGTATCGCTCGCTCTACAATGGAATTTGAATTTATTGCATTAGATAAAGCCGGTGAAGAAGCAGAATGGCTCCAAAATTTCTTGGAAGATATTTTGTATTGGCCCAAGCCAGTTGCACCAGTATGTATACACTATGATAGCCAAGAGGCAATAGGTAGGGTAGGACGCATGATGTACAAGGGTAAATCTTGTCACATATGACGGAGACATAATATCGTTAGGGAACTTCTCTCTAGTGGAATTATCACTATTGACTATGTAAAGTCAAAGGATAATGTGTCGGATCCACTTACAAAAGGCCTATCTAGAGAAGGAGTAGAAAGAACATCCAAGGGAATGGGTTTAAGGCCTAGGACGAGTCAGCATTGTGGTAACTCTACCTAACAGACTGGAGATCCCAAGATCTAGGTTCATGGAGATCAAAAAAACTTGTGTCTGACAGGTTCAACATTGTCAATTCCCAACCCATTCTCATGATGTAGACAATGTGTAGTAAACTAGGATAAGACTTAAGGTGAAAAGTCTTTTAATGATTATCTAAATTTGGTAGATTTGACCAAATTGTTTAATCTACAGGATTGAACATTTAGAAATCACCTATGCAAGGGTGAAGTGGAAGCTACTTCAAAGAGAATGTTAGTAAAGACCTATTCTCTAAGCTCTCATGAAACCGGGACGTGTTCATGGCTGAAAAGAACAAAACCATGAGAACCATAAATGTTAAAAGACTGGTTGTGTGACATGTATTGTCTAGGTGTACATTAAAGCTCGACGGTTCAAAGATATCAAATCTACCAATTGACCGAGTACATCCGATATATGTTCACTATGGAAAGTTCAAAGGGAAACCCACTTATCCAGATGCAATCAGTCTTTGATTGATGATCACATACTTATTCGTAAAAATTTTATGAAAATAGACATTCTCCATTCATGTGGGGGATTGTTGGGTACATAGTATATGAAAGAAGTGTGAATGTAAAAATGAAGAATAAAATAGTGGAGGGGAAGGAGACACTAAAATGGAAAGTGTACTCCCAAATTAGAAAGTTTACTCTTTCTGCCACATTGGTGGAAGAAGAGAACTTGAAAGTGTTTATAATCAAGAACACTTACTCCACAAGACAAGTGAGGCAAGAAATAATATATGCCTCACACCGTCGTCATCGTCGCTCGCTCGGCTCAGCTTTGGCTTCAGATTTGGATTTGGATTTAGAAAATGATCGATCAATGAGATCTATATTTTTGGACAAACTTTATTTGAATTCCGAAGAATGCCAAGAAAAAATGTAGTCAAATTTTTTCTGCAGTTTCGGACCTCCATTTATATATACATGCTGTAACTGTTGCACTGTTTCAAGTAAACTGATGCATTATTTTCGAACTAGTGCTTAAGAAATGATACATTGTTCTGAACTGAGGCTACAGAAGGTTGCAATGGTTCAAAATAATGCTTCAGAAGGATGTAATCCTTCAATGAAGTGACACACTGATTCATGAAATGAGATGACTATTCAGGAAAAGATGCAATCTTTGATGAACAGACATGAACTTACAGCAAAGGTGTAACCTTTGGAGTGAACCATTGACTCTTTTTAGAAGAGGCATGTTATGGCTATATAAACCTGGTTTCTTCCACAGGTTTAGTATGAAATTTTCAGATTTAAATTTCTCTTCTTGTGTCAAAAATATTTTGTGTGATCACTTAAAATGTTCTGTGAGTTCGAAGATATTCCAACCGTTTGAGGTACCGCTACTATTGGCCTGTTAGCCATTTTATCCAGGGAGAAAAAATTTCACAATCTTGGGCATAGTGAGGGGGATTATCTCCTTAAGAAAAATTTGTGAATTCGAACGACTTGGCTATTTTTTATTTCATCTTAATTTTTGAAAAATATAATACACCTCTTGAAAAGGTCATTTTGATATTGTGTTAAGGGTATTTGATATACTTCATTGTGTTCTTGTTTATACTTGAACTCAAGTTGAAGTTGGTGTTGTAATGTACAGATTCTGTGTACCCGAAGTACAAACGAAATAACAATTTATACTATCATTATAGTAGTTCTTTAGTCAAGTCACAAATGTGTGAAGATGTATTTCTCTCATGCGATTTATTTAGGGGTGTGCAAAAATTAATTTAATTGATAAATCAAATTGAAAAAAATATTATTAATTTATCGGTATCTAATTATTGGATTAACGATTTATAATGATTTTGTAGTGTTTTTATTGGGCTATCGGTTTGATTTTTTATTTTAAGATTTTAGTTAATGGTTGAACCGATAACCAATACGAATATATAAAAATTATACTTTTATCCTTAGTTATATAACAGTGGCTTTAGATATTAAATACATATCCTATTTTTTATAATTATTTTAGTGTTGTTTTTTTCTTTTTAAAGTCGTTGGTTTAATGAGACTCTACACATTAGTGTAAATTATATACCGACATTATTTTTCTTTTTGAGAGATTGCTATCATTGATACTGCATTTAAGTTTGCTACTTAACCAAATTAAAAATAAATTTATTTTAATAATAATGTATCTGAATTTGCTTCTACTTCTAATTTTTGTAGACTTTTATGAATGGAGGTAGTGTATGCATGTGTGTGTGTGTGTGTATATATATATATATATGTATAAATGTAAACAAGAAAAGAAAGCAAAAAAAATAAAATAAGAGGAGCATCTTCTTATGGGTTAAACTAAAAATCGAATCATGAAGGATCAAAAATCGATAAATTGGAAATCTATAACAAATATTTTATTAATTTGGTTATTCGTTTAGTGTGTTTGCAAATCAAAAATCAATTAACCAAACCGATAATGTCCAAAGCTGAACCGAATTGGCCGATTCACACCCCTAGCTTTATTAACAAGAGTCATCTAAATTCAACTTAAATTCCTTTTTTTTTTATCTAATCCTCAAAATCTTGATCATAGATGGCCTATGTAAGCAAATCATTATTACAAATTCTGTTAGTTTCATTTTCATTGGTATTGTGGCATTAGCCCTGATGCTTTGTTGGGCCTTAATAATGTTATGTCTTTTGGGCTGAATCTACAGATCAAAATCCAATCTATACATTGGACCAATTCAAGACATATTGTTGATTGACTAATTGAAGGAAAACAAACACTTACTTCTACACGGGTAAACTACATAAATAGCCTCTATAGTAGGTGACTTTGCTTTTTGTCCCTCATAAAAAAATCCTATAAAATTAATTTTTCCTTTTTTTTTTTGTGTGTAGGACTTTTACCTATTTTCCCATTTATACCTCAAATAACTTTAAACAACCACATACGCTTATTTATCTTTCAGTTTCTAATTTTTTATTTATTTTTTACTTTGATTTTATTTTTTCTTTCCTCTTTTTTTCTTCTTAAAAAAAATACAACCTTTACTATTTTTCCCTCTTCTCAACTTCTATTTATTTTTTTATTTTTTATTTTTGTTTGATTTTTATTTTTTCTTTTCTCTTTTGTCTTTCTCTACCTTAATTTTTGTTTTGTTTTTTTTTCTTTTTTCTCAACCTATTTTCTTTTAGTTTTTTTCTTTTCTCCTCTAAACTTCTATCTTTTTCTTTTATATTTTTTTTCTTTGATTCTTCTTTTACAAATATTTTTTCTTCAACTTTTATTATTTTTATTTTGTTTTCTTTAATTCCTTCCAAAAACAAGTTATGCCCCGTGAAAAAAAATTAACATTATACCATATTTTATTTTAATTTATGAGATATTTTATAAATCTTGTGTTAGAGGTATGACTTAACCCAAGGACTTTCAAACAACAAGTTACGTTTCATGGGCAAGAGTTGACACCACCAAATTGTGATTTGATTTATGATATGTTCAATAATTATTGTCTTATAGGCAAGACTTAGCCCTAGGACTTTCAAACAATAATTTTTCTCCTATGGAAAAGAGTTGATACTACCACATTGTGTTTTGATTTATGAGATGCTTTATAATTTTTGCCTTAGAGGAAAGATTTTGCCACAGGACCATCAAACAACAAGTTATGCCCCATGGACAAAAGTTGACACTACCATATTGTGTATTGATTATGATATGTTCTACAACTCTTGTTTTAGAGGCAGGACTTAGACCAAGGGCTTTGAAATAAAAAGTTACGCTGCCATAAGCAAGAACTGGCACCACCACATTGTGTTTTGATTTCTGAGATGCGCTATAACTCTTGCCTAGAGGAAAGACTTACGCTAACGATCTTCAAACAATAATTTATGCTGTGGGCAATAGTTGAAGCTACCACATTGTGTCTTAATTTATGAGATACTCTATAACTCTTGACTTAGAGGCAAGACTTAGACCAAAGGCTTTCAAACAAAAAGTTACACCCCATGGTTGATGCTACCACATTGTATTTTGATTTGTGAAATGACTATAACTCTTTCCCCTTAAAAGAAAGACTTAGCCAATAGACTTTCAAACAACAATTTATGCCCCATGGATAAGAATTGATACAACCAGATTGTATTTTGATTTATGAGATGCTCTAAAACATTTACTTTAGAGCCAAGACTTAGCACAAGGGCTTTCAAACAATAAGTTATGCTTATGGGCAAGAGTTGAGGCTATCATATTGTGTCTTGATTTATGAGATACTCTATACTCTTGTATTAGAGGAAAGACTTAGCCCAAAGACTTTTAAATAATAAGTTATGCCCCATGGACAAGAGTTGGTATTACTATATTATATCTTAATTTATGAGATGTTATATAATTCTTATCTTAGAGGAAAGAATTAGCCCGCCAAAAGAACATATTATGCCCCACGGGCAACAATTGTCACTATTACATTGTGTCTTAATTTATGAAGTGTTCTACAGCTCTTGCCTTAGAGGTAAGAATTAACACAGAGAATTTAAAATAAGAAGTTACACTCTATGGGAAAGAGTTGACACTACCACACTGTGTCTTGATTTTATTCTATAACTCTTTTCTTAGAGGCAAAACTCGGTCCAAGAAGTTTTAAACAACAAGTTGCGCCTTATGAGCAAGAGTTGACACTATCACATTGTTTCTTCATTTATGAGATGCTCTATAACTCTTACCTTAAAGGAAAAATTAGTCCAAGGATTTTCAAACAACAAGTTACGCATTGTGGGCAAGAGTTGATACTACCACATTATATCTAAACTTATGTGTAAGACCCCGCCAAATTCTAAGCTTAACTTAGTCCATTAAAGCTTGAAAAGAGGTCCCAGACTTAGAAATTTCAGCTAAGTGTTTATACTTAGAAGTATTTTAGCCTTCGTAAATTAGAGATCCTATTTCATGACCCTTATGACCTTAAAGTACTGATTTATAGATTTATTCATGATTAGGAATGTCAGTAGGTCACTTCAGGTGAGTTTTAAATTTTTTAAGATTCATTTAAACCATGTTCAGGTGACCAAAATAGTGGGTCGATGCGATCTCAAAGCGTCACGTCACCCATCGTGTCGACAGATAATTTTCTCCCAATTTTCAATGCAATTCTAGTGAACCAAAGCAAACTCGATGCGGCGCGTTGGTCATTGCATTGATTTCATTAATGCGGCATGCCGATCTGTGCATTACTGGACACATTTTTTCATTAAAAGCCCATGTATAGAGGAGTAATTGGGTCATTTTCCACCCATATTCAGCCCCAAAAACACGAGATTAAGTCATTTTTAGGGCTAAAACACTTATTATTCTCAAAATTACTCAAGAAACAAAACCCTAGGGCTTCCAATTCAAGCTTCAAGAAATTCTCCACAACTTTTAGAGAATTAACAACCAAGGATGTTAGAGTTCATCCAAGGGTTTTCTTCCACCCTTGGAGTTCAAGAACCTCTTTTAAAACTTCAAGTTTATTGAATTCATGAATTCCATGTTGGGCTTGAATGTATTCATGATTATG
The DNA here is from genome assembly GCF_002878395.1 of Capsicum annuum. Lineage (NCBI taxonomy): Eukaryota > Viridiplantae > Streptophyta > Magnoliopsida > Solanales > Solanaceae > Capsicum > Capsicum annuum. Next base: position 1,359,464 of record NW_025896065.1, read on the forward strand.
ATATAAATTGGATTTATAATTCATGATTTATTACAAGATTCATGTAAATTTAGTGGACATATGTGTAGTATTATGTGAATCATGTTAAAGCCCTTGAATTTTTAAGTTGGGATTGGAAATCATGATGCCTACATGTTGATTAGTATTATGTGCATAGATTATGTTCTCCAAGTGTTTGATAAATTGATCGTGTGGATTAAATGGGAAAATCATGAAATGCTAGCATATGTACAAGCTTATATCTTACAAGTGTTTTTTAAAATATCTCTATGAATGAGTTATGAACATTGTAATGCTTTTCAAGATCATGCTATGCTTTACTTTTCATGTTATCGAGTCCTGAGGTATCTAATACCTGACAATCTAGTTGTTTACCTAGAACTGTAGTAGCTTCAGAATAGTCTCAGTAATGTTATGTACAGTAGCATTTAGTCAGTACAAAACTCAGTATATCCAATCAGCAAATAAAACTCAGAACCCTCAATCAGTTACGCTACTCAGTGAACTCATTCCAGTTCAATTAGTTAACACGATCAGTAACAGTACAGTCTAGCCTAGAACAGTTTAGAAATTAGTTTAGTGTCTATTCAGTTGGGAGTAGGATTCATCACCGAGTGAATCCAAGGTTGGGGAATCACCTGCCAGAGAGGGTGTGATACTTAGAAGCACTTCTGGTATTTTAGAACTACGTAGCCAGCGTAGGTTGAGACATCAACCTGCCAGTTAAGGGTTGAGGGGGGTATTTTACCTGCCAGTTAGGGTACCACCATACTTGTTCAGAGCACCTTCTAGATGAGGGTGACTCAGCACTTGTTTTTACTTGTGGCACAATACTGAAACCCTTCCAGATGGGGTTAGAGATTGGACCCCAATCAGTTTAGAGAGGGGCATGTCGATTATATGATTACCTTTCACAGTTTTCGTTTCAGTTTCAGTATAGAACTTAGTTCAGTTTTACAAAATCAGGACTATCAGACACAGTCACCCAGCTCAATATATAACTCAATTCAGTTCTACAGAATTAGGACTATCAAAAACAGTCACTCATCTATCAGTAATATAGTTATCCATAAACTCGGGTATTAGTCGTTCAGTTATCAAAACTCAAAATCCAGTGTTACTATGATCTCAAACATAGAGTATGTAGATATGTGCACATTATTGCATAAATAGTATTTCATCAATTTTCGTTATACATGTACTCTCATTCAGTTGTATTCATGCTATTCAGTTAGTTATTGTTCATGCATATGAACCTTTGTATATCAGCCCTCAATTATCATACCAGTACATTCAAAGTACTAATGCATACCTTTTCTTTTGTGCTATGATGTTTTATATTATAGGTTCAGGCACATGGGATCCTGACCGAACTTAGCAGCCCATACTATTAGCAACAGACCTAGTGGTGAGTCCTTATAATTCAAGGATAAAGTTATCATATCATTTCATTATTTCAGTATTCAATTAATTTCAGTAGTCTAAATTAGCTGGGGACTTGTTCCATCAACTCCATATTCAGATAGATAGAGGCTTTCAAACTAGACTTTCAAACAGTATTCAGTTGTACAAATTATTATTACAGTTGGTATCCTTTATCAATATATTAGGTTTTGAACCTTATGGTATTTCAGCCTATTTTTCCATATTTATTACAGTATTATTACTCAGTGCTCACAACAGATTTCAATCATAGGTTAGCTTGTGGTCCTTTGGGGTCGTAAGCATCGTGTGGCATTTGGGGTGCAGACTCGGGGGTTTACATTATGAGATGTTCTATAACTCTTGTCTTAGAGGCAAGACTTAACCTAAGAGCTTTCACGCCCTTAAGTTTACTTCAATATCAAAGAAAGAAGATACTCTTTGTGAATTATTCAACTTTCTTTTCATTAGCAAAGAATAATAAGAGTCGAGCAAAAAGATAAAAGAGAAGAAAAGAAAGAGGAAAAAAATAAAGATCGAGACAAAAAAAAGAGAAGAGAAAAATATGGGTTGGAAAAAATAAAATAAAGTTTGAGAAAAATAAAAAAAATAGAATGAGAAAAGAAAAAAATAAAGGTTGATACATGTAAATTTTTTTTTAAAAAGAAAATGAAAAATAAATAATGTTTGAGAAAAATAAGATAAGAAAAAAAGAAAATAAAGGATGAGAAAAATAAATTAAAAAAAAAGAAGAATAAAAAAAGTGAAAAGAAAAAAAGGAAGAAAAGAAATAGAATTTGCGAGACAAATGAACATGAAAAGTATAAAAACATTTGAAGTTAGAGGGGAAAAAGGTACTTGTCCTATTCATAAAAAGAAAGAAAGGCTAATTTCTAAAAAAAAATTATGAAGGATAAAAAAATATAGTCACCCACTGTTGGGGTCATCTCATGTAATTTGCTGCTTCTAGATGGTCAATAGAGAAAGTAATACTATGAAGAATAGGTTAAAAGAATCTCCAGTAAAATAAGACGTAAGATCGTAAGATTCTCTAATCAGTAAGAAACTTTAGTATTCTAACAATAAAAAAAAATGTTAATAGGTTTGGGTTTAGGAATCTTAAAATTAATCTTTAGTTCTGTTGGTATTGGAATTTCAAGGGCCATCTGTTATCCTCATTAAGTGTTATGTATTAAGAATTGAAAATGAAATTTGATAACAAAACAATGATAGAAACAGGAGTTCTTTTATTAATCAATATATAGAAATACTATTACAACATTGATCACTAAATAACTCCATTGGTGAACTTGAACCTGATAAAAAGAGAAGAGATGATTTAGGTGAGGAGAAGAAGAGGATCAAAGAAGAAGGGAGAAGTAGTTAGGGAATTGTAACTGAATTTACCAGAATTTGCGTACATTTCACGCTCTTAATTGGTGTCTTTATAGACTCCTCAACTATTGGACTCAGATCTACGAATTAGGCCTGATTCTACAATTGGGCCATTTTTATTGTCCAACCTGTTGACTGGCCTATTTCATTAAGAGATCACCTACCATACAGGTGACATTATCTACAGTTGTACAACATATTCATCTTATCCCTTTTACTTTTCTAATTTCCATAAACTGATACACTTTCCCCAATTAATCAGTGAACATTATAATCTCTTTCCCTACGATGAATGACCTTGTCCTCAATGTTATTGTGCAGCAAAAAATTTGGGAAATCGATGCTTGATATATCCCCAGTCATTCCAAGTAGCGTTGTCCACGCCAAGGTTTGCCCATTCAATTAAAACTTTCTTACCAACACCATCTTTAACCTTAACTATTTTTCTACTTAAGATAGTAATGGGTTGAATCAAAACGTGTTCGGAGTCATCACATGCCGGAGGTTGAGATTGAGGAGATATAACTGGACCAACTGATCACTTTAACTAGGAAATATGAAAAACCGAATGTAGCTGTGAACCTGGCGGTAGTTCACGGCGATAAGCTACTTCGCCGACCCTCTATAACACCTTTTGAGGCCAAAAGTAATGCGCGCACAAATTGATATTCTTGTGCACATCAATTGGAGATTGACAATAAGGCTGTAATTTTAGGTAAGCTAGATCTCCCACTTCTAAAGATCTTTTAGTTCTGAAATGGTTTGCATAGAACTTCATACGTGCTTGTGCTTGTGTCAAGTTATATCAAAATTTTTGAATCACCTATTGTCATTGAGCTACACTTACTTTGGCAGGGTCGTGGTTATAAAGGGGCAAAGACCCTACGGGTAATTGAGTGGGGGGAGGAAGGGGGGAGGGGGTAGTCGTATAAGGCTTGAAAATGAGTGGTTTTAAGAGAAGTATGGTAATTAGTGTTGTACCTTAGTTCTGCCAAATGAAGCCACTTCACCCAGGATTTAGGATATCCAAAGACCATAGCATGTAAGTAAGCCTCCATACAATGATTCAGTTGTTCAATTTGGCCATCCATTTGAGGATGATAGGTTATAATCATAGTAAGTTTAGTCCCCAGTGTCTTTAGTCCCCAGTGTCTTAAAAAGGTGCTGCCAAAAATGACCAGTGAAACAAGTGTCCCGATCCAAGACAATGGTCTTCCTAAGACCATGTAATCTGTGTATCTCCCGCATGAATAAGTCAGCCATATCTTGGGCAGTAAAAGGATGTTTGATTGCTAAAAAATGTCCATACTTAGTAAATCAATTGATGACCACCAAAACTATATTTTTACTGTGGGAACAAGGTAGTCCTTCCATAAAATCTAGATAAATGTCTTGCCAAGCCTGTTGAGGAATAGGCAGGGGTTGTAACAACCCATAGTGGCGGGTCTGTTATTCTTCACCAGTTGGCAAACATCACATTCACTAACCCACTTACACACTTCCAATTTTAAATTAGGATAATAAAATATAGAAGTGACTTTTCTGTAAGTAGCTTGTTGACCTGAGTGACCTCCTAAGGAAGACTGATGCAAGGCCTCCAAAATCTTCTATCTCAAAGTAATATTTCTCCTAATGTAGATTTTATTCTTGAACCTGATGATACGTTGGGATAAGGAATAGTCAGGAATACTGGTAGGAGAGATAATTAATGTGATAAATAACTGAGATGCAATAGGATCAGCTGAATAATTGTCTTCTACTTCCTATAACCAAGTAGTCTGAGTGGTAGACAAGGCCATGAGAGTAGAATCTTCCCCTTCCCTCTTAGAAAGAGTATCAACCACCTTATTCTCGACCCCTTTCTTGTATTATACCTCATAATCCAAACCTAAAAGCTTAGTAAGACCTTTTTGTTGTAAAGCAGTGGTAACCTTTTGCTCCAATAGGTATTTTAGGCTTTGATAATCTGTTATCACTATAAAATGTCCTCCTTAAAGGTAATGCCTCCATTTGTCTACAGCAGATAAAACAGACATATATTTTTCTTATATGTGGATAGACCCCTGTGTTTGAGAGCTAAATCTTTGCTGAAATAAGCAATAGGTCTGCCTTTCTGCATTAAGACAACCCTCATGCCAGTAGAACAAGCATCAGTTTCTACAATAAAGGGCTTTGTAAAATCAACCATGGCAAGTACTGGTACAGTGGATATAGTATGTTTCATCTGTTGAAATGTTAATTCTGCCTCCTTAGTCCTCTTAAATAAATTCTTCTTGAGAAAATTAGTTAATGGCTTGCTAATTATGCCATAGGACTAGACAAACCTCCTATAATAACTTGTGAGTCCTAGGAAACCCCTTAGTTCCTTAATAGACTTAGGAACAGGCCAAGTGACCATGGCCTCAATCTTTGTGGGGTTTGTGGCTACACCTTGACCTGAGATTATATGACCCAAGTATTCCACCTTGTTTTGTCCAAAATAACATTTAGACATTTTTGCATACAACTGTTCTTTTTGCAATATTTCTATCACTTTCCTTAAATGTAAAGCATGCATTTGTACAGATGAACTATACACTAATATATCATCAAATAAAACCAACACAAATTTCCTTAAATAGGGTTGAAAAACATAGTTCATAATCCCTTGAAAAGTGGCAGGGGCATTAGTCAAGCTAAAGGGCATTACTTTGAACTTATAATGTCCTAAATGCAGTTTTATAGACATCAGTTTCCGTCATCCTTATTTGGTGGTACCCTGCTCTAAGATCGATCTTAAAGTAAATACAAGAGCCACTCAGTTCATCCATTAAATCATCCACTAATGGTATAAGGAATTTATCCTTGATTGTCATCTTACTAAGTTTCCTATAATCAATGCAAAACCTCCAAGTACCATTTTTTTAACCAATAAAACTAGGGATGAGAAAGGGGAATGGCTGGGTTGTATGATACCATTATGTAACATTTCGTTAACCTGTTTCTCTATTTTATGTTTTTGAAAATAATTATACCTGTAGGGTCTAATACTGACTGGATTTACATCAAGTTTGATAGGGATGGAGTGGTCATGACCTCTATTTGGTGGCAAGGATTTTGGTTTAGAGAAAAACTCTAGAAAGTCTTGTAAGACTCTATTGATCTCATCAGGTATGACTGTCTTAGACTCAACTGCAATAGCTTCCAGTGTGAACATGTGAGCCCATAAAAGTTAACCCTTCTTCAGCAACTTGTTGACCCCAGATGTTGACAAGGACTGTAACTTTCTTTCTTCAGAATATCCATTTAATTCTACCCTTTTCCCTTCATACTAACCTGCAATTTACAAGCAATGAAATCAAATAAGATTGGATTATATTACCTCATCCTGTCTACCCCCAATACCTTATCGCATCCACCAATCTCCAGTAATCTAACTTTAAATTCAAAATCTACTCCATGTATCTTTCATTTGAAGTAAGGGGAAGAATGGTAACTCATCAAATGACTCTTATTTGATACAGTCGTCCTCATAGGAAAGTTTTTTTGTACTACACACCCAAGTTGCTTAGCATTGCTACCATCAATTAAACTGTGGGTACTACCACTGTCTACCAAAATTATAAGACCCTGCTTCCTATACCACCCCTTCAACTTGATAGTGGTTGAAGCAATAGTACCTGATAGTGCATGTAAACTGATAGATTCATCCAGAATCACTTCTTGAATATCTGAAGGTCTCTCATAACTTTTTCTACTGAATCTTCAAGTTTCTCTTCTTGTCCAGTGATTCCACTTAGAGTATTTAATTGCTTATCTTTACACTGATGCCCTATGAAATACTTCTTCCCACACCTATAATACTCCCTTCTTGCTTTTCTAGCCTCGAACAACTTGGACCCTGATAATGTTGAGTTATAATTGCCCTCTATTGGCATATAACTAGAAGATTTTGACCTGTAACACCAGTGCCTGTATTATAGTGGCTTGACTGTTTCCTGATAGTTATTCTACTCCTCTTATTCATGGCATCTAAACACTCTTCCTTGTGTCTAGACTTCTTTATAACTTGACTAAAAATGTATGGGTTTAATATTTTCACAATATGTCTAATTTCTTCTTTCAATCCTTTAATGAAAAATCACAACAAAAAATCTATAGAGATGGTGGGATATTTGATAAAAACCCAAGCCTTCAAATCTTCAAGTTTTTCTAAATACTCCGTCAATGTCCCTTTTTGTTCTACTCGCTTAGTTTTCCCCAGTAGGTTAAGATTGCTATTATAAGAATCATTAAAGCTTTTACAGATTTTCTCTACATAATTCTTCCACCTGACTATACCCTTACTCAACTGGTAAGATAAAAACCAAGACTCGGCCCTCCCATTCAAATGCAGCACGACAGTTTCTAATTTTTTTTAGCATCAACTATGTGGTGATATCTGAAATACCTTTCACATTTTTGCAGCCACGACTGAGGTTCACCCTCCTCAGAGTAAGGACATTCTACCTTGGACCTCGTGAAGTGGTTGTACGACCTTCCATTAGAATTATCCTGGGAATCCATCATTCGAACTCTACTACCCAAAGTTTTTGAAGGATGCCTCTCTACTGTTCCACTACCCAGAATGCCATCCTTGTTCGCGAAGAATTTCTCCATCATCATATTCAATTTGCAATGCAATTCGTCCATTTTTGAGATATTTGACTCCAATTTTTTATTAGTTTCTGTCATGTAGTTTTGAAATTGATTCTCCAATTTTTTGACACTTTCCTCCATAGATTTTGCATGAGTTTCGGTTATAGTTATGGTGCCAAGAAAAGGCTCTGATACCACTTTATTATGTATTAAGAATTGAAAATAAAATTTGATAACAAAACAATAATAGAAACAGGAGTTCTTTTATTAATCGTGTAGAAATACTATTACAACATTGATCACTAACTAACTCCATTGGTGAACTTGAACATAAGAAAGAAAGAAGAAAAATGATTTAGGTAAGGAGAAGAAGAGGATCGAAGAAGGGAAAAGTAGTTAGGGAATTGTAACTGAATTTACCAGAATTTGCATACGTTTCACGCTCTTAATAGGTGACTTTATAGACTCCTCAACTATTGGACTCATATCTACGAATTGGGCCTGATTCTACAATTGGGCCATTTTTATTCTCTGACCCGTTAACTGGCCTATTCCCTTAAGAGCTCACCCACCACACATGTGACTTTATTTATAGTTGTACAACACATCTTATCCCTTTCACTTTCCTTATTTTTATAAACTGATACACTTTCCCCAATTGTTCAATGATCATTACATTAAGACTTTTTAATCTATCCCTTTTACCAACACCATGAATAGAAACAAACTTTAATAGTTAAAGAAAATCATTTTAGTTTTCTCATTGTAAGTGACTAATCTAATTACTTGATTTGAGGATCAAAATTACGGCTGGTGATGTATTAGCTCCTACACAGATTTAACCTCATTTTTAATTCTATCATATATTAAAGTATATTAGAAATAAGAATATACCATATTCAGAGCAAAACTTATGTGAGAAATGAAGCTTTAAGAAGAAAGAAGAGAGAGGAAAATATCTAATGCTTGTAACTGATCTCTTCAATTATGAATCTGTGTTCCACATAATGCGGGTTACATAATATATATACATGACCTGAAATAAAGTAATAAAACCAGATAATAAATAAGATATTGAGCCTTATACACCATATGGGCATCATACAAAAATATATACACAAATACAATGGACTAGCCCACTCCACCAATAGCTATGATATTATCATGTAGCTTAACACCCCCTCAAGTTGGAGGGTGAGATAACTCCCAACTTACAAAGATGAAAGTGATGAGCAGCACCAAGTAAGGCCTTCGTGAAAATGTCAACCATTTGAGAAGCACTCGGAGTGTGATGCAAAGTGATCAAGACAACACCTAGTTTAGCCCGGACAAAGTGGCAATCCAACTCGATGTGCTTCGTTCACTCATGGAATATAGTATTCTTGGCGATATGAATAGCAGACTTGCTGTCACAAAACACTAGAACTGGTAGAGAAGAGTGCAGACCAAAGTCAGAAAGGAGATGGAAAAGCCAAGTGAGTTCACCCATAGCCTTATTCAACGAGCGATACTCAGATTCAGCAGATGAAAGGGACACCACTGGATTTTTTTGGACTTCCAGATAATCAAACTGCCTCTAATTAAAATGCAAAACCCAGTGACAAAACGATGACTATTCGGGCAAGAAACCCAATCACTGTCACAAAAAACTTGTAAAGAGAAGTCAGTAGAATTATTAAAAAATAAACCAAACCCAGGGGAACCCTTCAGGTAACATAAAAGATGTAAGGCAGCCTGCATGTGAGGCACACAAGGGCACTACAAATACTGACTCAAATATTGGAGAACAAAAAAGAGGTCCGACCGAGTATGAGTTAAAAAATTCAACTTGCCATCCAGGCTACGGTAAACCTTAGGCTGCTCCAAAGGATCACCCATGTCAACAGACAACTTACAATTTAGTTCCAAAGGGTAAACCACAGGAGATGAAACATCACAATGATAATCAATAAGCAGATCATGAACAAATTCACTTTGATGCAAGAGAACACCAGTGTCACAATATAATACTTCAATACCAAGGAAATAATGCAACAAACCTAATTTTTTTTTTTTATCTTAAATTATTCATGGAGGAACAACTTGAGATCAGTAATTTCTTTGAGATCAGTGCCAGTCAAAATAATATCATCAACATAGACAGCTAAGATGACAAGAGAATCCCCCGAACCTTTAGTGAAGAGAGAGTAATCATTAAGAAAATGGGCATAACCCCTCAATTGAAGGGCATGAGTCAACTTGGCGTACCATTAACGAGAGGCTTGCCGAAGCCCATATAATGATTTATTGATTTTGCAAATCATAGAAAAAGAAGAATCAAAAACAGTAAGTCCAGGAGGCCGTTTCATGTAAACTTCTTCATCCAAATCCCCATGGAGAAAAGCGTTGTTAACATCAAGTTGAAAGAGAGACCAACGATGCTTAATAGCCACAGTCACAAGGGTCTTGATAGTGGAAATTTTGATCATTGGGAAAATATTTCATAAAAATCAACACCTTCAACCTGAGTACCCCCTGGACCACTAATCGAGCCTTATATCTTTCCAAAGAATCATCAGCCCTATACTTGATCTTGTAAACCCACTTACAACCAATAGGTTTCTTTCTATAGGGAAGTGGGGCAACAGACCAAGTATTAGTGGACTCCAAAGCATAAAACTCTTGTCTCATTGTATCTTGCCACTAAGGAAATACAGCTTTCTGAGAGTAACTGTGAGGCTTACAAATAGATAGTTAACCATGTAAAGAAGCCCAAGAAGGAGAATAGGTGGAGTAAGGAAGAAAGAAAGAATGACACATATAATCTTGAAGATTTAACAGGAGGATGGGACACCCTAGAAGACTTTCTAGAAGGGGGAACAAAAGCTGGAATAAGGGGTACTAAAGCAGGGGATACAGTAGACTCATGTGTAGAGACAGAAGCAGTTGGAGGAGAAGCAGGGTCATCAAAGAAAGAAATATGAAATAGATAAGAAAGTAGGGTATGGGAAGAGAGTGAATGTAAAGGAAAGGTGGTTTCATAAAAGGCAACATCCCTAGAAATGAAACAAGTCTTGGAGAGAAAGTTATAAAGCTTGTAACCCCTTTTAGCAAAAAGATATCCAACAAAAACACAAAGAATTAGAAGGGGATAATTTATTTCTATAAAGAATAGGGATAGTTGAGTAACACAAGCACCCAAAAGCCTTGAGGTGGGAATAGGAGGGTGATTTATGATGAAGTAATTCAAAAGGGCTCTTGTGATGCAAAGTAGGGGAACGAAACCGATTAAAAAGGTAAGTGGCTGTTAAAAGACAATCCCCCCAAAACCTAATAGGAAGATGGGACTGAAAAAGCAAAGCCCTAGCAGTTTCTAAGAGAAATTTATGCTTTCTCTCAACAACTCCATTTTGTTGAGGAGTGTAGAGACAAGAAGTTTGGTGAATGATGCCTTTGGAGGAAAAGAACTGAGAACCAGACAAAGAAGATCCAAGTTCTAAAGCATTATCACTACGAACTACCTTAACATAAGCATTGAACTGAGTTTCCACCAAAGTGAGAAAAGCCTTAAGAAGATCAAATGCATTAATTTTGGAACCCATTAGATGTGTTCAGGTAGCACGGGAATAGTCATCAACAATGGTGAGGATATAACGAAAACCATCATAAGTAGTGGAGTGATAAGGCCCCCAAGTATCAATATAGATCAACTCAAAAGGGGAAGATAAAGAGAAAGTGTTATCAATAAAAGGTAAATGAGGTTGTCTAGCTAAGGGACAAATAGAGTAGGTGAAAGACTGCTAGTTGAAGAGACTGCCAGTAAGACTAGGTATTGATACCTAATTTTTCCCTCCATGATTAAGTTTAATCCTGAGTGTCTTTGATTTTAAATAAAATTATAATATTTAATTTTCAGATAAAAAAATCAATTATTTATCTAGGTGACTTTGTCATTTCAAGTAGCGATTATATTTTGCATATTCATACATACGAGATTGTATAATTTCATTACTTAAATAATCAATTTACAAAAAATAGATTTTAACCAAGCATTATTTTGAAAATTGATTCAAATAGTTAGAGATTTTATTTAACCACAATTTAGTCTCAAAATAATTTATTTAAGAAAATTTATTTGTTTGGTTTTTTAAGAAGCTCGGGACTAAGTTCGATGTAAAATCATTTCGAATTTCGATTCAATTTAGTCAATTTATTGAATTAACCATAATTGAAATTGATTTGGTCATAATTGCAATGTAATTAACCAATTAATTTATCAATTTGGTTGAAATTTAAATTAATTGACTAAGGATCTAAAATATTGGCTATTCAATAAATAATTTAATCCTACCATTTGGCTATATTTTAAATGGCCCAAGAACCCCTTTTTATTTTATAGAATTACCCCAGCCCATTCCATACAACTCGACCCAAATCCTCATCTTTCCTCTTTATTCCATTACCACAAACGAGTAACATCAACAGCAATACACGATAACAACACAACCACGGAAAAAACCCATTCAAGGACAATATTCTATTAGGAAGCAAATCAATCCCACATCGGAGAAATAGAGGATACATGTCCAATATTTAAGAGTCTCACCCAACTCCACTAGTATGAGGCCTTTTGGGATGTGCCCAAAAATAAATTCATGAGGGCTAGGCCCATAGCGGATATTATCATACTAGTACGGAGTTTGGGTGAAGTTACACGTTGTCCCAGCAAATGGTATCAAAGCCCAGGTTCGGGTATGTCGAAGTAGTGGACCGGGTGTATCAGAGTAGTGGACTGTATTTGGTGAGAAGTTATCAGTGTAACAACAAGACTGGAGATCTGCAGGTGGTGCCTTGTATCAAAAGTCTTCCTGACGAGTGGTAGTCAAGCAGTGTGTCCTATTGGGTGATAATGGTGGTACAAGATGTTTGGCAGATCATATGAAGTGACCTAGTAGTTGAGATCTACTGTTGATGCCTTATGTCGAAAGTCTTCTTGACAAGTAGTGGTCAAGCGGCGTGTCCCACTAGTTGGTTATGGTGATATTAGATAGTTAGTGCGATTAAATTGATTATCGCTGAAGGAGAGGTCATAAGTGGTGTGGTCTTGGTTTGGGGGGAGGATTGTTGGGAAGCAAATCAACCCTACATCGGAGAAATAGAGGAAACATGTACAATATTTAAAGTTTCATGCAACTCTATGCAACTCTATTAGTATGAGGCTTTTTGGGGTGTGCCCAAAAATAAATCTGTGAGGGCTTGGCTCAAAGCGGACAAATCATACTAGTGCGGAGTTACACGCGGACCCAACAAGTAGTATTAGAGCCCAGGTTTGGGTGTGTCGGAGTAGTGGACTGCGGTTGGTGAGAAATTCCTAGTGTGATGACAAGATTGGAGATCTGTTGGTGGTGCCTTGTGTTGAAAGTCTTTCTAGGGAGTGGTGGTCAGGCAGCGTGTCCCATTTGGTGATAACGGCGGTACAAGATATTTGGCAGATCATATGAAGTGACCCAGTAGCTGAGATTTATGGTTGATGCCTTGTGTCGAAAGTCTTCTTGACAAGTAGTGGTCAAGCGGCGTGTCCCACTGGTTGGTAGTGGCGGTAAAAGATGGCTAGCCAGATCAAATGGATTATCACTGAAAGAGAGGTCACGAGTGTTGTGGTCTTGGTTTGAGGGGAGGATTATTGGGAATAAAATCAATCCCACATCGGAGAAATAGAGGATACATGTCCAATATTTAAGAGTCTCACCCAACTCCACTAGTATGAGGCCTTTTGGGAGGTGCCCAAAAACAAATCCGTGAGGACTTGACCCAAAGCGGACAATATCATACTAGTGTGGAGTTTGGATGAAATTACATGTGGTCCCAATGTATTCAACAACAACACACAATAGCGATGTCAACATCAACATCGACGACCACCCAACAAATAATGACAAAATCACCAACCGCTCCGACCCATAAATCAACTCGATACCATCGGCAGACCCAACTTTGGCCAACAATGACTGATACCCGACCCAACACTGAAACTCAACCAACAAAGATCCAAAAATCATAAAAAACTCTATCTTTTCATCTTATCTTTAAATTTTGCAGGCCTAGGAGCCATCTTTTTGACTTTCTTGCTCAAGATTGTGTGTTACAAAATCCAAAATCCAAAATCCAATCCAAATTAGAAGGGCCAGTTCGGAATTCGAATTTTAGAGATATGTCTTCTCTATTTTTAAATAGAAAAATCAGTGTCTTCCACTATAAATAGGGATTGAGGGGAAGAAGGCAAGGGGGTAGAGGATTTCTGGGGAAAAATTTGAAGATTCGGGAGGCGTATGCTTCTAGTCTTACGGAACCAAAAATTCTACAAGAAACAAACTAAGAAAAAACTCCATTCCGACAAAAAATTAAACTCCGAAAGGTCAAAATTTAAACTCGGCTGGAAGTTTGTCGTCAAAGCTCGTCGTCCCAGTGAGCTGCTCCGAAATAGGTCTTTCTTGTTTTCTTTTATTTTTCATGAGTTCCTGTTTTCATTTGGTATTTGTAGTGCTTAAACTTCGTTTCTTTTCTGTTTTTGTTTGGTATTTGTAGTGCTTAAATTTTGTTTCTTGAATTATTTTTGGATCCCATGTTTGTTTATGATGTTGTTTCTACTTCCAGTTGTTGGTAGTGTCTAGGTTCCTTTCCTATCGATTATTGCTTTGTTGTTTGTAGTCAAATCTAACGATTAGCATAAGAGTAGTTTTCTTTCCTTTTTAATGTTGAGCATTTTTCTCTGGGTTTTGGTATTCTCCTTGCTGTTACAAATTAGATTAAAAGGTTAAAGATTTATTTCTGATTGCTTCCTTCGTCCTCCAAAGTTTCTGAAGGCTGTTTGCTTAAGTTGATGTTTGCATCATTTTGATCGAATTCCTCTGTTATGTGTGAGGGTCATTTTCTTTGGCTCATATCTAGAATATTTATTCACACGTAACACTTGGGAAAGTGAATTCATATTTATCAACTTTTCACTCAAACGGTCACACATTCGGAAAGCATGAAGACTATTGATTAGTTAGTGAATGTTTGCAATCAAATTAACCGAAAACACAGTTCTTTGCAAAGATGATGTGAAGCTCGACAAAGGCGGTGAAAGGTTTTGTCATTACAACAATTTGGCATAGTTGAGTATACTTGTTATTTAGTTGTGATTTTTCTTTCTCCATCCCTCTTTTTTTCATATGGACTCTATAACTTAAGTATGTTTTTTTTTTTTTTATATCCAACCTCTTGAAATTTTAATTAGTTGCTGGAACAAATCAAACTTGAGCCTTTTAATGCTTTGTTTTTTTTTTTTTTGAATTCTGATTGATGTCTGGACACGTGAGGTTATTTATTTAACTGATTTATCGTAAAGGGTTAAAAGCCAACTTGTTTGACAGCTAGTTGAATCTATAGTATAGTCCGTCCTTTTTGGCCATGTGTGGTAATAAATTGAGATTTTATTTCATTTTTTGCAATGACTATTTGTTGTGTATATCAAGTTAGGACTTATATTCCTTTGTGGGTTTAAAATCAAGTACCTCCCTATTTTGGATCAAATATTGAACCGCCTTCAAATAGTTTAATCTATGACTTCATTTCTACTAGTTTGAATGTATAGTTTTAAGTATTAGGCGAACCATCACTTTGTTGGTCGCTTTCCTTCTTTCGTTAGAAATAATAATAATAATAAATAATAGTAATAATAATGTCTTCCCAACTATCTCTTCATGCTCTTGGGTGTTACTATTTTTATTTGTGTGAAAAAGTGTTAAAAATTCAGAATTTTGGCTTTTCTTTTCTAAAAATGTTTGGATGTATGCATGCATTCTTGCACTTTTTTTTTCCTTTTCCTGGAAAATTCATTGAACCATTGGAAATCATTTCAAGTTAAATTTTATTTCATATATAAATACGTACCTAATCTTTACCTTTTCTATCTTTTGCATGAATCCATCTTGAACATGTCCGATCCGACTCCCCATTCCTTCGCTTTTGATGTCCGTCGAGTCGAGCCTCATTGAAGTCCAAATTTGGACTGATATACACAGGATAGCACACATATACAGGCTGGTATATGCTGATATACAATGTGTATACACTGAAAGTCGTAGCTGCATACCATCATACAGTGTGAAATGAAATATGGAGAGGGAATATGCTGATTTCTACGTTGATATACAGTATATACGTTGAAATATACACAAAAACGCAAGGGTGAAGGACTGTGATATACAGTCAGTATACAGCTGGGTATACACTGCAGAAATGGACCAAAAGTCCATATAGGATGGCCCAAAAGCTGGACAACTTTATTGATGGGCTAACTTAGGGTCCAATTTTAATTCTTATATTATTTTTGTAGCTATTTGTGTTGACTAACTTTTTAATCAATTAACCTAGATAAACCCCTATAGTGTTGTCATTTTATTTTGGATAAGCAACATAAATCCCATCCTTAATGGAACTAATTACATAAGATCCCGGATTGACTTTCTCTCTCCCAGATTTGAAAAAATACTTATACATGTCGTTGTACCTCATACGTATCTGTAATGTATGATGAAACTGCTATGCCTAAAATTATGAAAATAAAATTAGAAACCAATATTCTCTTTCCTAATTAAGAGCTGTAATTAATGCACTAATTTTGTGGAGGCTTAAAAATAGTAACTGTAATTCAAATTCAAAAATATTCAAACATCACCATAATTTTTTTTTTTTTTGAAATTGCGATTTGAAATTCAATTTGAAAAAAAAAAGCCAAAAACATTTGTATTCTTTCGTTTTACAGCAGACTGTCAAAAACAAAAAAAAAAACCTTATACAATAGTTAAATATGTATGTGTCCACCTTATACTTTGTATATTTATGTATAATGTTATCATGAAAATTAATGTAAAACATAAGATTTCTAAATATGTAATGCAACCTTATACATAGTATATCTATGTATAATGTTATCAATAAAACAAATGTAAAACATAAACTTTCTAAATGTATAATGTAATACTATACATATTATAACATACGTCTAAGGTTATAATTGTAAAATATAATGTACCCAATGTATATCAAAATATATCAATGTAATGTATTATAAAAAATATTAACGTATAAGAAACGTGTAAAATATTATAAAAATATATTACATACGTGTAAAATATTATAAAAATATATTAACGTACAAGAAACTATTTACTGAAATAAATAAATTAGTATAAAAAATTTACCTTTCTAATGTATAATGCTTTCCTTAAATCATGCGAAAACAAGCCCATAAATCATAATAATTTGACACAGCAATAAACTACTGGAGATTTGTACAGGATATACACAATAAATATTGAAAAATAAATATACACAGTAATTACTTGTGTTCGACATATACACAAGAAATTATGTTCACACGATCTCTTTTTATATATTCAAGTATGAAGAAAGTTGTGTACTGGAGATTTGTACAAGATATACACATAAACTATATGATCGATACCGTGCAATTTCCTGGTTTAGGAGGACGTTGTCTCCTTTCTTTGGTGGGAGGACGTTGTCTCATTTCTTTGGTGTACGTCTGGTAATTCGGGGGGGGGGGGGGGGGGGGGGGGGGGGGGGGGGTGAGAAAGAAGAGGGGGAGATTTGAGAAAAAAATCGAAATAATTTTTTATTTAAATGAAGAAAGTGATAAAGTTAATTAGATCAGTTAATGCTTGATAATTGAAAAAAAAATTAAAACCCCCAAATCATGTTAGCAAGGTTTTAGGCGAAAAATATGGAGTACAATGTTGGAGGAAAATATGGTGGTTTGGGATGTATGAGAAGGAAAAGAGAGAAAAGTTTAAAAGGAAGGAATTTGTGTAATTAATATGAGATATTTGTAATTACTTTTCAAAATAGGGATATTTTGTAATAACTAATAGTTAATTTGTGTATATGTAATTTTTCCTTTTTATCTTAGTTTTCTTTATTTACGTCATAAATTTTTAATTTTTTTTAATTTTTTTCACTTAATTTATATCATCTAAAATGGATTAAATTAATTCCTTCAATTTTCCCCTTAAAACATCTTTTAAAGATTAAGTATTTTGTTTGTTTTGTTCATATAATTAATGGTTTATTTTAGATTAAAGAAATTTTCTCCAAAATCTAAGAAACTAATTTATTTTGAAAATCAACCTTTTTCAAAAGATTAGCAAAGCACTTTTAATCAAATATTCTCTTAATATTTTATCTCTACATAATCGATTTTTTCTATAATAATTAATAATAAGAAAATAATTTCATAATCTTTTCTTTCTCCACAAAAGCAAAATCATTTTTCTCTTAAATTCGAAGAATCACAACTTAGCTCAATTCAAGTGAAATATTTTTCCTTAGAATAAAAAAATGTCTTTTTAAACGTTTAAATAAATAATTTTTATATTTTTCTATGAAATCAAGTCTTTGCGAAAGTTAGTCACATTTAGTTAGTCAAGTTAGTTCTTATGGTAAACCATTTTAAACGGACACTCCTAAGTGCCTTAAAAACCTTCTTAGGGTGTTAATTGAACCCTTATTCAGAATCTCTAGTTTCAAAGGTTTATTTCTGTTTTTGGACTTTTGAAACTCTTTTAAGTTTTCTTGATTTTTCTATACAAATCAAGTGGCGACTTTGTGAATTTTCTTAAAATTAATTCAAATATTTTATAATAGTTTTAAGAAGGTCAAAATCATTTTCTCGCCAAAAGAAATCTGAAAAGGATAAAACAAAAATGGTGACTCCGCTGAAAATTTATCTAGGTTCTAACCAAAAAGAAACTTTCTAACTTGTTGTGGATTATTATTATGTGTTTATTTGTTTAAATTTCATATAAACTGACATTCCATTCATATTTCCTCCACTTTGAAAAACTGACACTCCCACACATTGTACACACAGATTGTATATTGTACTTTCCCAAAATTCTTTCAAATCACCCATTTTAGAGAGTCGGTACATATATGGAGTAAGCGGGAGTTTTACTGTCGTGGGACCACGTGCCTTCTCATATAAGAAATCCAAGTCCGTGTCTCCCCAAATCTTAACAAAACTTAAGAGAGAACGTTGCCACCCTTGATTTAGGCCATGCATGTATAAGCCTTAGGTGGTTTGACCCAATGTGTCATCCCACAAATTTAGGAAACACCCTTATGTCAAATGGGTTCACGACCCAAAGACGATCATCATATTATGTGCAGAGATAATGATAAATTAATCCAAGTCAAAATTTAAGAAAATTGAGTTTGGAAATCTAACTCCAAACTCAAGTAATGTCATTAATTAAAGCTTGAATCAATTTATCAGAATCTCAATTGATATTTAATGCTAGGCTTACCTTTGGCTTGAAAGATCCCACACATGCTAGGACATGTAATAATTGTTTATGTACTAAAGTGTTTTATTGTTTTGCTTTGTCTATGTTTGTATATGTGTGTGTTTAAAGAACATATGTTTGGCTTGAAACGATACTAGTCCATTATTCCTATTTCGAAGTACTAGAGCGTTAATAAGCATATAAGACTTAAAATCGGAACCTACCAAAATACCTTTAGAAGTTCATTGATAGAATTCCTTCCAATTTACCCAATCATTTTCAATTTCATTAGGTTATTATCTAATTCACATTGATCACGTTGTCCTCACAATTCGCTTTTCCCGTATTTAATTATAGTCAAAACTATCCAGACATTCTATTAATAAAAAGACTATGTTGTCTTTAAAGCTTTCAAATAAGCCTTTTTGTATGTTTATTTAAATCACTTAGTTCATCTTGTTCAAAGTCTTATTTTTCCCATCAAATTCAAGATCCGTTAAATGATCAAAGTTCTAATCATTCGGATAGTTTCTCAAGTGTCATATTCTTCAAATTCTGAACTTAGTCTATTTCAAATCAACTATATGTCATTTGTTTCGTATATTACTTTGGTCAATCATCACTATCATGAACTAACTTTTTAGTTTTTGAGTGTTTTTCTTTCCTTTTAGAGAGAGACTGATTTGTGTTGATACTCAAAACTTGCTTGTTACACAAAGGCAAAGTAATTGCTGCCAGAATATCAGTATTTTACACGGTCTAAGGTTAGGAAAGCAACTATAGATTCATTAGCTCTTTCTTGGGATAATCGAAGGACTCATTCAACTATGGATCCTAGTCTGATTAACACAAATACTTCTTCTGAGTCAGTTACCACCTTTTCTGTGGCAATGGACATGAGTGTCTCGATAGGAAGGGAAATAACCCCAGAGCTCATTGCCGGTTTGGAGCAACAAACTGCCGAGCTAAGGCTCATGGTGATGCAAAGAAAAACACCTTATTAGACTCCTCCAAATATGACTCTGCCTCCTGATGCTCGACAAAAGGGATCTATGCTTCTAACGTCAGAAGAAGTTGATCAGAAAGGTCATTTTGCTTATGTTTCTCAGAATGCACTTTTGTGTACACATTTGATCGTCCAAAGGTTCAGAACACACCCTTGCCACACTGTGCTCCACCAGTGTACACCTATGCTACCACCCCACCGGTAACACAAACTCAAGGGTTATACCACATAGATGCTAATCATTATGTTAAAATGGAGAATGATCTAAGAATGTACACTGATGATACAGTGAATAGAAAGCTCAAGGACTTAGAAGATGCAATAAGGAGTCTTCGGGGGCTTGGGAATAACCAAAGTGTGAGGTATGAAGATTTGTGTGCATTTCCCGAGATTGAGTTGCCTCCTGGTTATAAGATCCCAAAGTTTGAAAAATTTGATGGGTTCGAAAATTCTTTCTTTCACTTGAAAACTTATTGTGAAAAGTTAATTGGTGTGGGCAAGAATGAAGGAATACGGGTCAAACTATTTAGTCAAAGTTTGAGTGGAAAGGCTCTAAAATGTTATGCCAAGTAAGATGTGACTAATTGGCGCACTTAGGATGACCTGGCAAATGCTTTTGTGGATCACTACAAGTTTCATGTCGACATTATTCCTGATAGAATCTCTATCACAAAGCTAAGACAGAGGTCAAATGAGAATTTTTATGAATATTCCATACACTGGAGAGAAAAAGCGACTAGGGTACATCCCCCAATGGAAGAAACTGAGATGATCAGTTACTTCATCCATGCACTAAATCTCGAATATTTTGACCGCATGATAACAATGGCTGGAAAAACATTTATTGAAATTGTCAAGACTTGAGAAATGATTGAAGATGGCCTCAAGAGAGGAAGGATAATAAATTTGATAGAGCTGCAGTCCACTCACAAAGGCTTCCAGACTGTCTCTTTCGAAAATGGAAAGGAAAAAGAGAAGGAAGTAATGGGAGTAATGACTCAAGAAAATTCTTCCAATTACAAGAAGCCTCCTCGATATCAACCAAATACTTGACATGCTCACTATCGGTCTTCAATGCACAAGAGACATATCATGCTCAAGCTCCACCACAAAACTATTAAAATAATGCTCCTCGTGCCAATCCTAAAAGAAAACCTCCCAGAATGTTCACGCCGCTAGCAGAATCTCTTACTCAGCTTTTTGAAAGGTTGAAAGACGCAAAACTACTTCATCTGGTGAAAGCAAAGCCTGTGAACACCTCTGCTAATTGGTATGGTCCAAACAAACGATGTTCTTACCACTCTGGAGCTGTTAGAAATGATACAGAAAAATTTATCACTCTTAAGCACAAAATTCAAGATTTCATTGACAACAAGGTGATAACTCTTAAAGAAGCTCCAGCTATTGTTAACAACAATCCATTGCCCAATCACAAGAAGTAGTCGTTGACACCATCAAGCAAAAGGCGTACTTTTGGCGTCCTTCTATCCTGCATTTGGAAGTTATTGTTTTCTTTTCTTGTAATCGTACTTACTCATTTCATTTCCTTGTAATTGTATCCAGTTTCTTTATTTCCTTGTAATCACACTTTATGATTTGATTTCCTTGTAATTGCACCCTTTTAGCTGTAATGAAATATGTTTGATTAAATTTCTCTTGTGGAATATGTGGGCGGCCTATATTGGCTTCGGTCACATTATCAAAAGTATCAAATATCCCTTTTATTTGTATGAACTATGTTTGACCAGAATTCCTAAGAAAGGGATACGTAGGCGGCCTATGTCGGCTTCGGTCAACCCCTTGAAAGATTTATCTTTCTGTTTTATATTGAAACTAAATTTCCTACCTAAATGAAAAACGTAGGCGCCACACTAGATCGATCATATTTTTTAAAATTTTTTTAGAGAAATTATGGCAAATTTTTTAGAAAGATATCAAAAATTCATCAAAGGGTCTTTTCCCAAGTTAAATGAAGATGACATTGAAGTATGTAACTGGGGCAGGAATTTTTTAGAAGGTCTCAAAAGATGTCACAAAACTTGACACCTTCTACAAAGTTAAAAATCAGATGTTGCTGAAGCTGAAATTGGAGCATAACTTTTGAAGTTCTCTATACTTAAAGTACTCTATATCAGAAACAATTCAAGTGTTTTGCATTTTGTACTAGGGTAGAATTTTGAGAAGATCTCAAAAATTCCATACTACATAAGTTATAAGAAAGTTTGGGAGTCATGTTATAGACCATGACAGAATTTTTAAGGAGGAACCTCACAAATTTTACAGAAGTGGTATTGCAAGATCAGAAAAGTTTGCAAATCTATGATCAACAAAGTGCATTAGGAGAGCAAGACAATACCAACACAGTCAGTCTCTCAAAAACTAGGAATTTTTCTTTGGATGAAGAAATAGTGCAGTCACAAAGTTGACAACATTAAGCATGGCACAGGGCATTATCAGACCCACTGTGACCTTGCCATAATAATTCAGACAACTTTTTTCCCTCATTTTTCTCTTGATTTATGTTTCTATTACTTTGTTATGATCGATAACACTTTCTTTGATTTTATAGGAAAATGATCAGACATAACAACGAAGATGTGGAGATATTATTCGAACTACTATCTATAAATCATCATGAGTCAAACAACTTCTTCTTTATCTTTAAACTTTACCCATTTGCTACACTCATAACAAATTATTGTATTACTAATGAGTGTTGTTCAAGTTGTACAGGTGACGTTATGCAGAATCACCTCTCAAAAAAATGCAAAGTATCCTCTCAAAGTTTAAGGATCTAAACTAGAAGCTCAGGACATGCACAAACCCTTCAAAGGACTCTTGATTCAAAGGATGCAGTTTAACGAATCATATCTTATTTGGTCCATCCACCCTTTCAAAAGAACACATCTTATATTTAGGTTTTCACCCTTTAAGAAGAAATATTTGGATCGTCACCCTATTCAAAGTGACAAGTTATATTCAATATTGGTCGTCCTTCTTTCAATGAGACACATTGGGTCATCACCCCCATTCAAGTGGCACATTACATTAAAGATAGGTCGTTCGCCTTTCAATGAGACACGTTGGGCCGTCACCCCATTCAAAGTGTTAAGTTATATTCAGAATGGGTCATCCGTCCTTCAATGAGACATGTTGGACCGTCAATCCATTCCAAGTGGGATGTTACATTTTAAATGGGTCGTCTGTCCTTCAATGAGACACAATGGACCGTCACTCCATTCAAAGTGGCATATTATATTTTGAATGGGTCGTTTGCCCTTCAATGAGACATGTTGGAATGTCACTCCATTTGAAGTGGCATATTACATTTTAAATGGGTCGTCCGCGCTTCAATGAGACACGTTAGATCGTCACTCTGTTCAAAGTGGCATATTATATTCAAAATGGGTCGTCTGTCCTTCAATAAGACATGTTGGATCATCACTCCGTTCAAAGTGGAATGTTACATTTTAAATGGGTCGTCCGTCCTTCAATGAGACACGTTGGACCGTCACTCCGTTCAAAGTGGCATGTTATATTCAAAATGGGTCGTCTGCCCTTCAATGAGACATATTGGACCATCACTTCGTTTAAAAGTGGCATGTTTTGTTTTAAATAGGCCGTCCATCCTTCAACGAGACACGTGGGATCATCAATCCGTTCAAAGTGGCATGTTACATTCAAGATTAATCATTTTCTTTTTGTTGGTGCATGTTGGAATGTCACCTCTTTCAAAGTGACATAATATTTTCAGAACAGATTCGACTATCTCAGCATCCAGTGTTCAAATAGGTTTACACCAATTTAGGTTTGGACGAGATCATCCAAAAGGATGAAATTCTCAATTCGAAACCACAGGTGTGGATGACTCCAAAAAATAATGCAGTACAATGTGGAATTTTTTCTTAGCAGCGAACTGGGACATAGTCCAAAGAGGAATTTCAAATTCTTTGGACGCAAGCTAAAGAATGACTTCCACCATCATCAAACCACACCCCTATTCTAAGGCATGTGGGATATTTTGAGATATTCTAGTTTTAGTTTCACTTTTAGGATACTTCTAAACTCATACCGGAAGTAACCCTCTCTTTCCTTTAAGTTCGAGTGATAACGCACTCAGAGTTTTGGAAATTATGTTTAGGTAAATTCTTTCCTATGGATATGCAGGATCTCACATTCATAGTTAAGAGGTTACAAGCTTCTTTTTCATAAGCTTAAATAAATTATCACTCATCCTGAGCCAAAGATCGTCTAAAACAAAAGACTATCTTTTCCACCGATTGAGTCGAACTACAAGCATTCTGATTTCCTGAATCATAAGGATATGTAGGCGGAGCACCATGTGAAAAACTCGATTGCATCCAAACTCCCCCCAATCCTCTTATTCCATAGCTTTTTGATTTTACCAAAATTTGAAACTTGAAATAGCTCGTGATTTCTTTGAAAATCGTTCTTTAAAATCAAGCTTTATGAACTACAAGTGACCTGAATTCTCATGTAACCTGAGATTTGTAGGAAACCCAATACCGAGGCCCGACCATAACTCTCTAAAAACTCTTGCGAAAACCAACCTCTTTCAGAAATGAATTTGTGGTCGGACAAAATTAGAAACGTCAAACTCCCTTTGCCCAGGGTTACTTGCATGCACCCTACCCAAAAGGAGGGGGCAGTTATTGACACCTAATTTTTGCCCTCCACAACTAAGTTTAATCCTGAGTGTCTTTGCTTTTAAATAAAATTACAATATTTATTTTTCGGATAAAAAAAATCAAGTATCTATCTAGGTGACTTTGTCATTTTAAGTAGCGATTACATTTTCGTATCCATATATACGAGATTGTATAATTTCGTTACTTAAATAATCAATTTACAAAAAATAGATTTTAATCAAGCATTATTTCGAAAATTGATTCAAATAGTTAAAGATTTTATTTAACCACAATTTAGTCTCAAAATAATTTATTTAAGAAAATATATTTGTTTGTTTGTTTAAGAAGCTCGGGACTAAGTTGGTTGTAAATTCATTTCGAATTTCGATTCAATTTAGTCAATTTATTGAATTAACCATAATTGAAATTGATTTGGTCATAATTGCAATGCAATTAACCAATTAATTTATCAATTTGATTGATAATTTTGTAATCTTTTCTTTCTCCACGAAAGCAAAATCATTTTTCTCTTAAATTCGAAGAATCACAACTTAGCTTAATTCAAGTGAAATGTTTTTCCTTAGAATAAATAAATGTATTTTTTAAACGTTTAAATAAATAATTTTTACATTTTTTTATGAAATCATGTCTTTGGGAACATTAGTCACGTTTAGTTAGTCAAGTTAGTTGTTTTGGTAAACCGTTTTAAACGGACGCTCCTAAGTGCCTTAAAAACCTTCTTAGGGCCTTAATTGAACCCTTACTCATAATCTCTAGTTTCTAAAGTTTATTTCTGTTTTTGGACCTTTGAAACTCTTTTAAGTTTACTTGATTTTTCTAAAAAAATCAAGTGGCGACTGTGAATTTTCTTAAAATTATTTCAAAAACTTTTCAAATCTTTTGAAATAGTTTTAAGAAGGTCAAAATCATTTTCTCGCCAAAAGAAATTTGAAAAGGATAAAGCACTAGGAATGCACTTCATTTTAGAAAAAGGAGCATGCCCAAGGCAACTGGAATGAGATGGTCTTGAATGCCAACAAAACCGCGAAAAAAACACAAAATCCAAGCAAAACGTCAACGGAAGCACCGAGAGACAGTGGTGGTAAATCCATGAAGATTTCGACTAACCCATTGTAGCAACGCACAGAAAACACCAAAAATCGGATGAAACCAAAACCTTTAAGGTAAACCAGAGGTTACCGAAGTTGGCCGGATCGGAAAACTCACAAAAATCTCAACGATAAACCACAAGGGTGGGATCGGAAGAAAGCCAAGGAGCATATCTACAAGGATCTAAGCTTTCATACCATGTTAGAAGCAAGAATATACCAGATTCGGAGCAAAACTTCGGTGAGAAATGAATCTTCGAGAAGAAAGAAGAGAGGAAAATATCTAATGCTTGTAACTGATCTCTTCAATTATGAATCTGTGTTCCACATAATGTGGGTCAAATAATATATATACATGACCCGAAATGAAGTAATAAAACCGAACATTGGGCCTTATACACCGTACGGGCCATCATACAAAAATATATACATAAATACTATGGACTAGCCCACTCCCCTAATAGCTATGGTCTTATCATGTAGCTCAACAAAGTAGGACCTTTTGTAGATTGTAATGTAATTATAGTCAGAGATATTGAGTAGAAAACATCTACCATAACTTAAAGACGTATCCAATCAAATGGACAAGGGGACGGATATTATTTTCATATTTTATAAGGTTTTAGTTGAAAGGTCATTTTAGGAGGCTTAGATAAGGTGGCAAAACATGTTTCAGGAAATACCTTATTGACAATTTTTTTTAGTACTAATTAAAATAGCTTGAACTGTTCATGTAGCTTAATGTCTGAAAACATGATAACCAATGGCTTTCAAATGCTTAGTGATTCATTAGGAATGGACTACAGATTTTAGGCAAGATCATTCGCTGGAAACTTTTCCAACCATGTGATAAGAAAGCAATTACTTGGTTTTCAGTAAACTTGTGGAACCAATCAAAAATCAAATAGAAGGAGATCAAATCTTTATCGTATTTGAGCTGAATATATTATGGCTGGAGAAAATATCTTCTCCAAACCTATCACAAATACGTCGCAAATGCACTAGTAAGAAAACATTTTTTTTTGCAAAGTGGTCGAAAAGATATTATACTACATCAAGAAAGTATAGGGATTTCGAGGTATAAAATTAGTCTCTTTAAAAAATAATTATAGTAAGTGTTTACTAACAAGATTTTGAAATATAAACATTTGGTATCTGCTAACATATAATAATTGACTAAATTATAGCAAAACAATTATTATGGTTATACGTTAATTCATTCTATATATAGCAATGGTGGCTTTAGATGCCAAATAATCAAGACAAGGTAACACAAAAATGTCAATGAACGAGAATTGTTCCTCCACTGATCTTCTCCAGCTCAAACTTGGAATCATATGTTAAATTTCATAAGCTCTTCCGCCGTAAAATGTGCAATTCAACTATGAATTCCTGATATTCTCCGCAAATACGGTAAGCCCATGTGTCTTTCCGATCTCGTAGCAGCCCTTCCCCTCAATCCTTCAAAAGCTGCCTTCCTGCCAATTCTAATGTGCTCTTCAGTTCAATTTGGCTTTCTAAACCAAAAAGAATACTATTCTCTTACCCCTGGCTAGTCGTCTTCTAGTGAAAGACAATCTCTTAAGTATGAGGTCATATTTTCTGATCATCCATGATCCGCTTCTTCATTAACCATGGTTTAGCAAGGTTTGAGTTAAGTAATTGGTTCCAAAATGATTTATCCACTACTTTTTCATATACTGTTCATGGAAAATCTTTGTTGGAATATTATATGGAGGAACCAAGAGTGGGTGATAGTTTCAATAATGCAATGGCTAGTGACTCAAGATTGATTGTAGACGTGCTTATTAACAAGTGTAAACATGTTTTTGAAGACTTGACGTCATTGATGGAGGTTGGAGGTGGCACTTGCACAAGCAATCGCCATAGCTAAAACATTTCCTCTGATGAAGTGCTTTGTACTTGATCTCCCTCATGTCATAGGAGACCCAAGGGAAGTGGGAACTTGGAGTTTGTGTAATGACCCTTCAGGTCATTAGCCGTATTCTTGCTTATTTTGCTGATAGAGCTCCTCCATAGCCATCCAAGTCATTAGTGACTTGCTGGAATTGATAGTTCGGTTACCTGACGGTTTGTTTGATTTTTATAACCACTTTTCCAATTTGAAGTCTTCGTCGATTCCAAATGGCCGCCGAACGAAATTTCAGTAAAATAATTTTGCATGCAAATATTGACTGTGCCAACATCTATGTAAGATCGATTTTAGGATAGATAGACCCTTGGTTCAGATCCCATAGCACCCGAGCTCATTTCAACTAATTAGTCGAAAAGTCAAATATCAAAATATAGGGGTGTGGGACCCTCAAGTGATCAAAATGACCTCGTATGAAAAATACAACTTCACCAATGCGTTTGAAATGTTGAATTTAGTGGGGTTACATAGTTTGTTTGCGAAAAACAAAGTCCGAATGAGTTCGGAAGGTTAAAAATAAATTTTGACCTTGCGGGCCCATCTAAAACAGTATAAATGGGGGCTTTTGGCAGATTTTGAGCATTCTTCACCTCTATTAAAACCCTAGCATCCCTAGAAGAGTGGAGACTCAAAATTTGGTCTTGTGGGTTGATTGAAAACTTAAACAACTTGTGTAATCCATCTTTTACTACAAATCCAAGGTAAGAATTCCTCTAATTTGATATTAATTTCATTATTTCTTGATTCAAAACCCTAAATCATTGTGGGTCAATTGTATCCCCAAAATTGAGTATTTGACTCAAATTTCTTGAGGGTTTTAACTCCCTAAAGATAATTAATCTATCGTTGGTCTTGGAAACTCCTTTCCAAAAGTGAAACCTAATTGGGGTTTTGGTATCTATTTGAAACTCATGGCACAATGATGCTATAATGAGTATTTTCATTCTTGTTGTAATGCTTAGATTGTATTGTTGATAGCATTGTTTGTGAAAGAGGAAGCTTCTCGGAAAGAAAAGGAAAGCTCGTTGGTTCGTGAGTTGCTTGGATTCAAGATAGGTTAGGCGTACCCATAGAGTAGATTGAGCTTGTTTGTAATGTAATCATTGATATCTTGCGAGATTGGGCGGAAAATTTAGATGATAGTTGATTAAATGGTTCACTTGGGATTTATCAATTCCTATAGGCCATGGATTTGTAAGGTATGATATTTGACCCTTAGCCTAGGACCTTGGTTAGCTTAATTGTGATCTCATGACTAGTGTGTGAACATTATAGTTGTTCTAAGTAGACATGAATGCCATACTTCTCTATCCTTAGGAGTGTATTGGCCTATATAAAATGCCTAGATAGGAGATGACCTTGGTGTTGGGTTGACTTAGGAAGAATACTTGAAGAAGATTTCTCTTATATGCTTAGTAAGGATTGATAAGCCCTTATGGTGTGACTTAGATAACCTAGCCTAAATTAGGGTAGAAGTTTGTCTTATAGAAGTGACTTTAGTAATAGTGGGAGTTAAAAGTGGGACTTGACCCACCTTAAGATTGAACTATGTAACTCCTCGGTAACCTAGATACTTGATGAGAGTCTAAATTATGTTATTGAGATTATAAGGATTAAACTCGATTGTCGGTTTATGAATAAGGTCGATGATTGAAAAATGTGTTTTCTTGATTGTTGTCTTATTACCGTGTTATGGATAGCCAAGGAAATTTGGTAATTGTGTATGTCATCTAGAAACTCATGCCTATGATTCTACTCACATGTCATGATGATGACTAGTAATAAAGTGTGATGGTTTATGCATCTTACATCTCTATTACTCGATTATTGTGAACTTGTGTATGTTTATTAATTTGGGGCCATTTATGTGTGTATGTTGTTATTTTTGAAAATATTAATGCAATGATGATGCCCGATAAATCCGGAGGAATTATTGATACTATGATGATGCCCGGTTAATCCGGAGGAATATGTGATATTATGATGATGCTCGGTTCGAGTTCGGAGAAATATGTGACATTATGATTATGCCCGGTTCGAGTCCGGAGGAATGTGTGATATTATGATGATGCTCAATGAATTCGGCAGAATGTTTTAATATTATGTTGATGCCCAGTGAATTCGAAAGAGGTAAGAACATTTGATGCCATGTGGGGCAAATTTACTTATATGCATTGATATTTGTAAGGTTATTCCGTGTGGGGCCAACCACCTATGTGCTAGAATTATGAGGTCTCTGTTGGTAAATTGTTATTTGTTTCTTGTTCCAAATCACTATATAAGAGGTATGATCCTTTTTTATGCTAAACTAGCTGCTAGAGAAAATTTATGCTTAATATTGAGTTAAGGCTTAGTGTTACATGTAAATTTGCATAAAAATTCAAGGGCTAACCTAATATATATACTTGACTTGAATAAGAAGTTATATTATGAAATATTGCCTAGTAAGGTGGCTTATGTTATAATTAGCTACTTCTAAAATATTTGATTATTATTTGAAACCTAGAAGCCTAGTAAACTAGTTGGTGGACTTTACTCGATTAAAATATGGAAACTAGTCCTTAAGGTTGTGACATGCTTGGTGATGATAGATCTAGT